>NC_081824.1:233015378-233326267 GCF_030867095.1 Alligator mississippiensis
TGTAACCCAGGCCAGCATGCTAAGCCTGGGTGGTGTGCCAGATTTTGGCTCCTCAGGGTGCCAGTAGCACTGGGAGCCCCTCAGGCAGACTACTGACTAAGGTGTCCCATGAGAGGTGTGTGATGGATATCACATCATCTCCTTTTCTCCCTTGTGAACTAAGACCCAAACACTGAACCTAGGGAGAGCTCATTGTGACTTGCAGTCTAGTCATTAAATCCCCCAGAACAGTTAGCTACAGATGGGTTAGACAAGCAAATAGATTCTGGACCTACAGGGTTGACAAGACAGAGACACTGGAGATGAGAGTAGAGGTTGCACAGCTAAAATTGTTTATACGAATGCTTGAAAGAGGTGGTGAGAAAGACAAATGGAGAGACTGGTGGTTTGGAGTTTGGGATGCATGGATGTGTAAGTTGCCTATAAAGAGAGGTAAATGTCAGCTAGATTGGAGATTGGAACCTATATGTGTTCAAATGGATGGTGTTCACTAATCACACCCATACTTCTGTGCCCTAATTTCTGAATGGTGAGAGAAAATTTCCACCTCCCATCTACCCCAGGCTACCTCTGTATCTGTCCTGTCATTGTCTCTCTACAGCAGTACGCCAGGAGCCCTGAGAAGGAGCTCAAGCAACTGCCTTTCTGTAGGACTTCTCATTCTCTGGTGTTTTGGGGGCCCTTGACCATTACTGAACAGCTGTAGGATGATCTATCTCAGTGTCCAGCTCGCCTTTGCTTGTGGCCAGGGGTGTCCATGTCCCTGGATTACATTGGGTCAGGCCCTTGTGACTCAGTGTTCAACGCTATCTCCCAGCTGCTTGGTGGCATTATGACATCAGAGCCCCTCTCAGCCAATCTTCAGGCTCTCTCCCCAGTTCATTTGTATTCTGCTATCTCAGCACAGGTCTCAAAAAGTAGAAGTCACGCTGAGGTTTATATGTGCTTTGCTAGTCATAGGACCTGAACCCTTGCACCTCGCAGCTCTGCCCCAGCTCTGGACCATGTTGTCACCACTGCAAGATCCTAGCCCCAGTCCTGGAGCATCTCCCTGCCCAGCCATGCACCCTGACAGCACTGCTGGAGCCAGTCTCCCGGGAAAACCTGGTCCCGTGCTGTCATGGTGCCACTGCTCCTTGGGTCTCCGTGGAAACTGGCCACAGCAATGCAGGCAGGGCCTGCTGGGAAATGGACTCTACCACAGGCCCAATCCAGCCCATGGGCTGGACTTTTTCCACCCCTGCACTAAGTGGAGAAGCCATCCCTGAATAGGGACATGCCCAGAGAGAAGCTATGTGTGTGGGTCAGGGCAGCAAACCTCTGACACTCCTTTTGCTCTGGCACCTTCTGGGTCAAAATATTGAGCTCACATTCATGTCCCAATGTCAAGATCTTTGTTTCACCAAAGCAGGACTAATCTTCTTACCCACTCCCACCACTCCAGGAGCTGGGCTCAAAGGGAGCATCCAGTATGGCTGGACTCTAGAGGTGATCTTCAGTCATGAAGACTACAGACCCTCTAAAGAGCATCTTTGAAACCTGTCACAAATGAGCTGTCCTTCCCCACTTCTCAGCTCCTCCTGCAAAGACAGCTGTGGAGAGCTGCTCCATGCGAAGTGGGCCAGAGTTAATTGCTTTCTGAAGAGATATGCAGGGAACTGTATCGTTAAGAGACCCTAGGACAAACTTTGCGTCGGTCTTTCATCAGTCCCATGGGACGCCCATGCCCACTACGGGACAGGGAGTTCTGGGTGAGGGAGATCCCCTGCCTTCCATCAATGCTGACCTCGTGAAGGAACACCTTGAGAGGCTGGATACCTTCAAGTCAGCCGGCCCTGACAATCTACACCCCAGGGTACTCAAGGAGCTGGTGAGCATCATAGCTCAGCCTCTGGCACGGATCTTTGAAAACTCCTGGCGCTTTGGCGTAGTACCCGAAGACTGGAAGAAGGCCAATGTGGTGCCTATCTTCAAGAAAGGGAGGAAAGTGGATCTGGAAAACTATAGGCCCATCAGCATGACTTGTATCCCAGGGAAGATTTTAGAAAAGTTTATTAAAGAGGCCATCCTTAATGGACTGGCTGATGCCAACATCCTGAGGGATAGCCAGCATGGGTTTATTGCGGGTAGGTCTGCTTGACCAATCTCATTTCCTTCTATGACCAGGTGACCTATCACCTGGACAAGGGAGAAGAGATTGATGTCATATATCTTGACTTCAAGAAAGCCATTAATCTGGTATCCCATGACCACCTCTTGGCGAAACTGGCCAATTGTGGCCTTGGGTCCACTACGATCTGCTGGCTGGGAAATTGGCTCCGTGGTCAGACCCAGAGGGTAGTAATTGACAGAAATAAATCATCATGGTCCCCTGTGACTAATGGGGTCCCCAAGGCTTTGTCCTTGGACCCATCTTGTTCAACATCTTCATTAATGATGTGGACATTGGAGTTAGAAGCAGACTGGCCAAGTTCGCTGATGACACCAAACTTTGGGGCAAAGCATCCACACCAGAAGACAGAGGGATGATCCAGGCTGACCTGGACAGGCTCAGCAAATGGGTGGATGAGAACCTGATGGTGTTTAACACTGAAAAATGCAAGGTTCTCCACCTTGGGAGGAAAAACCTGCAGCATCCTTATAGGCTCGGCAGTGCTACACTGGCTAGCACTACGGAAGAAAGAGACTTGGGGGTCATCATTGACCACAAGATGAACATGAGCCTGCAATGTGATGCTGTGGCTAGTAAAGCGACCAGAATGCTGGCTTGCATCCATAGATGCTTCTCAAGCAAATCCGGGGACGTCATTCTCCCCTTGTACTTGGCCTTGGTGAGGCCGCAGCTGGAGTACTGCATCCAGTTTTGGGCTCCTCAATTCAAAAAGGGTGTGGAGAAGCTTGAGAGAGTTCAGAGGAGAGCCACGCACATGATCAGAGGTCAGGAAAACAGACCTTATGATGATAGCCTGCCATCGGAGGTGGTTCAAGCACCTACATTGAACACCTTCAAGAGTAAATAGGATGCTTATCTTGCTGAGATTCTATGGCCTCAGCTGACTTCCTGCCCTTCAGGTGAGGGGCTGGACTCGATGATCTTCCGAGGTCCCTTCCAGCCCTAATGTCTATGAAATGTATGAAATCTATGAAACCTGGTTGGGGCCAGTTGCTGTGCTGTGCAGAGACTTAGTATCTCAGCAGCCCCGCAGGGATTTGTAGTGAGTACTTCAGGCTGGAAACTTTTTGATATTGTAAAGATAAAAGCCCCATTGTAAAACAGCACTAGGAGGAAGAGCATTTCAGATGAACAGAGACAGCGTTTCCTGTGGAGCCCCATTGGGCCAATCATCACTGTGCTCTTTCCTCTGACAAGGACTCAAAGGCAGGAGCAGGGCAGATGCATCTTCTCATGTTCCAGCTCAGAGCTACACAATCCTCCACTCGTGAACTGTGCAGAAAAAGAAAAGGTACTGGGCCCAGATGCTTTGAACAGGGGAATTAGGAGGGGTCTTGTGGGTGGTTCGTTTGCTTCTTAAAACCCTATTATACCTCCTGGTTTAGATTGCATTGCTCAAGGAAGAAACCCAGGTGATTTGGGAAAGCTAAAGGTGGGGTGGAGGGCAGTTCTGGGAACCAAGGGAAAATGCCAGTGAGTGTGTTTGCAGTGAATACAAGGATGGGAGGGTCGTGGGCTCTGGAAAAGTTTGTCAGGGGCAAGGAGAAGGAAGAAGGAGCTGGACTGAGCTGGAGGCAGTTGCTTCCAGGTAGAACCTAATGGTCATCTTCTTGCAAGCAGGAAAGATCACAGACCACCGTCTGGACTTAGTCGTGAACTTACCCCAAGGGTTGAGTGCAGTGCCCTCCCAAATGAATAAGATCCAACATGGGAAATGGGCAAAGATTCTGATCTGAAAGGAGTTCATGTCACCAAGGCGGGTGAAGAGACTCAAAGTATTTCACTCTCCTTAAAGCACAGTGGGCCACCTCATACTGATCTCAGATATCCATGGGCTCCAGTGGATCAATGCTGATTGGCACCAGCAGAGGACTTGGCCTGCTTTTATAAATGAGTTCTGTCCCCGATCAGCCGGGGTAACCTCGGGCACTCATGTTCTCTCTGTAAGCTGCTACAGTGACTCTGCTCCCTCTCCCACTGGTACAAGCCGGGGTAGTTCCAGTGCAGTTAGTTGAATTACACTGGTCCTACTTATTCTCCCTGGCATCATGCCTATAGGAAAGGCAGCTGTTTTTGACTTAAACCACCAAAGTACCTGCAGTCATGAAGGCCAGTGCAGAAGAGCTTGGCAGCTCAGTGATCATTTATACAATCTTTATAAATTGGATTAAGAGAGTAGCAGTATGTAGTATCACTTCTAGAAGGTGAGTAGGTGGATATGAGAAGTTATACGTTGACCTATGAAAAGACTGATTTTGTCCTTTCACAACAACACTTCAAGATGAGAAATGTGGTTTTGGTTCTGAAGACAGATTGGAAATGATCTGTGTCCTGTTGCTACCCATCCTGTTCCCACTCTACCCTGGAGTACAGTACAGTTTTGTCCAAATCAATATTAGATAGTCACATTTTCTCACAGAATCACATTTTTTGTTCTTTTTGTTTGTTAAAAAGAGTGATGAGCAACTGTAGCTCACACAGGTAGAGTACCTGACAATCCTATTGCAAAAGATTCCTGACAGTTCCCATGATAAGACCCTGATTTCACTTCCTCGTAGCTCTGCTAGTGAATGAGACCAGGATTTCCAGCACAGAAAGATCACTCTGGTGTTTGAGGCAGCTGGGTGCTGCCTTGGAGAACTGGATCCTATCCCTGTCTTTGCACAAAGCTCCTAGGTGATGCTGGGCATGTCGCAAAATAGATGTTTCTTACACATTGCCACTCCCTCTGTGTTCCTCTTTGTTGCAGCGCCTGAAGTGAGAGCCTTATGTGACCTGATTTGAAGAGGTTTTGAGCACCTCCAAACTGCTCTTAAGGCCAGCGTAGAGCCATCATTTGAACAAAACAGATACTATAAACAGAGAACTGATCTGCAAAGTTACACCCCAGTCAGTTTTGATCATGCACTTAGAATTACTTTGCAGTTTGGCCGATTTAGCTTTAAGCTCTGTGTTATAGTTCCTATGTAGCAAACGTCTAAAATAGGCAGGAGGTTGTGAAGATACATTCACTAATGTCTGTAAAGTACAAAGGGACAAATTTAAAAAGAGACTCAGATGCCTCACTCTAAAATATCCCAAATAGCCTTTTGAACCTGGAATTCTGTACACAAGACAGGAATTCAATAGGGTGCAGCATTTAGGAGATGAGGCCACACATTCAAGTAAAATGATTACTTGGCATAGTGACTCATTCATGGACGCAGGCAACTCTCTGAACACATACGTATTTGGTGAACACCATCCATAGTGTGCACGGAGTGAAGCCAGAACCTGTGGCGGGGGAGAAAGAAGTATGTGCTGCTCTAATTAATGACTGCATTAGGATGCATTTGCACAAGAGACCCGAATTAAAGTTGTGAAGGCCACATCAAGTTTGTGTGTCATAACTCCTGAGAAAATTTGCAAACATAGCATTCTCTGAATGTAGATTTTTCTTGTAATGTGGTTACAAAATGTCCAGTAAGCCCAGCTTCTCCTAAAGCTATGTCAAGACATCAGGATGCTTAATAAACTCATCAGTTTCTCAATGACTGCCACCCAAATGACTCAGTCTTCTTGAACTCAAGCTATTATATCTCTCTCTCTAGCACCACTGTCATGGATGAGCATGTGATAATATACTCAAACCTGAAATTTGATCCACCTAAAAGGCAGAAACATGGAGACAAAGGTAAGATATGGATGACTCCAAAAATGATAGCTTTGCTGAGGCAGAAATTAAAAATCATTGTTATAAGCATTGACTGTCATAAAATAAACACTGCTTAAAAAAAAAGAAGTCCCCTGCACCATTAGGTCAAGGCCCTTCTTCAGGTTGCTTAAGATGTTCTGAAGCTTCAGGTTTTCAACCTTTGAAACCCCTATTGCTCACCTCTGCATTCTTCTCTCTTGTTGCTTTCAGAGCCAAAAAGTCCTCTCACATGCATTTCTAAGGATTTTAGTTCTGTATCTTCCCCAAGTGCTGTATATTGGCACCTTCTGTCTGCCTTTGATGAAAGTGCATATTTTCAGATGAAATCAGTCCTTCTAGAGCTCACTGCAGGCTAACCTCTGTTTCTGATAAATTTACCTGAAGGAATCTGGTCCTCTTAAATGAAACAGATGAACCTGATAGCTCTGTGCTCTTAATGACAACCCTTGCATTCTCAGGGTGTTCTCTTCAAAGCCATTTCACTACTCATCTCTAAAGGTTTATAGTTGATGTCTGAATCAGATTGTCAGGAGCTGGTCTAAGAACACCATAGAGTCAATGTGTGGGAAGGAACTTCAAGGGACACCTCACACAACCATCTCCTGTTAATGCACCTGGCATGCTGAGTAGCAGAAGTGCAGGGACAGCTGTATTGTTGCTAAGCAACACACAGGACCCGAGGTGCTGTTTAGCTCATGGTGCCATCCTCCTCCCTTCAGTCCTCCTCTTGTTCAATGGCAAACAAGAATCTAGGCCTTAATACCCTTGTTTCCCCTGGGTGCATCTACAGGATACTTTACCATGCAGTTGATGAATTGACTGCACTGTAAAGCTTCACCATATATATGTGCAAGTGCTGTGCAAATGCCAGTAGCAAATGAACTGTACTATATTAACTGTACATTAACTGCACAGTAGCGCATGTGTAGATGCCAGTCGGGAGCAAATTTTCTCCCAGTCAGCCCCACTCAGATTCCATGTGGTCCTGAAGCAGAAACTGCCCACACCTGGATTAGTATCACACGTGGGTCCTGCTGGCCCTGGCCACTGGCTGCAGGGGGGGGGAACGAGCTGCACCAATAGAGAGGCAGCCATCCTTGCCCCGGGGCGAGCCCCATGCCCAGTGGCCTTGCTGTGGCATGCATACCCATGATGGTGAGGGCAAAAGCCAGGGTGCTAGGTGCTTGTCCCCAGGCTTTGTCCCACAGGTACCCCCACCCCACTTCTGCCCACCCAGGGAGGGAACATACAACACTGTACATAGTTTGCAAAAGGAAGAGGGTGCTTCATTGGTGGTGGGTGGCAGGGTTGGTGAAGGGGCTATGTGTGTCGGGAGGGAGGGTGGGATGCGGTCTGTTGTTGAGGAGGGAGGTGGGGACAGGGTCTCTGTGGAAGGGAATAAAGTACTTTGCAGAAAACTGTCCACAGCATGCATGGTGCTAGGGTTGGATGGTGAGACTGGGGTCCATGCTCATTTGGCCAGGTGGCCTACAGTGGGGAGTGCAAGAGCAAGTGATCTGCCAGCACCTTTCACATCCAGTGTCCTTCCTTTCACTGCCAAGTGTGCAGCTTGCCTGAGGCCTCATTGGTAGGGGGACCATTGCTATTGCTGCCACCAGCTCCCAGTGCTAGGCAACATCCACCCCCACTGCAGTTCCTCCTCCCATGCCTCACAGAAGAGCTCCCCCCAGGCCTCGCACATGTTATGCAGCACAAAGGCTGCAATGATGATGCAGGGGATGTCGGCCCCTATGACCTCAAGGTGGGGGTTGATGACGCACCAGTGTCCCTGCAGGTGGCCAAAGGTACACTCCATCAGTACATGGGTCCAGCCCAGGCACCTGCTGAAATGTTCTTGGCAGGAGTCCAGCTGGCAGGTGTAGGGCAGCATGAGTCGGAGGAGGAGCAGGTAGACAGGGTCCCCAGTGAGGAGGGGCAGGACTGTCACCTCACCGAGCTGGAGGTTCAACACCCATGGCATGGAGCACCCGCTCTCCACCAAGGCTGCCAGGGCGGAGTTCTGGAACATGAGGGCACCATGGGCACTGTCCGCCAAGCCAGTGCTCACATCGGTGAAGGTGCCAGAGTGGTGGATGTGGGCCTGCAGCACAACAAAATGAAAGCCCAGCTGGCTGTTGTAGTGGGGTTGCCATGGCGTGGGCAGGTAACAGGGATGTTGGTCCCATTCAGGGCCCTGATGTACTGGGGAAAGCCCAGGGCATCGAACTCCACCGCCTCCTGGGGGTCGTGGACCTGAAGTATGGTGTCCTGCAGCACATCCTGGATGGTGCTGCAGACCTCTTGCACATGCCAAAGAGGTAGCTGATGTAGCAGAGGCTGGTGCCAATGGTCTGATTGAGCACAGCAATAGCTAACCTGGTGTCTGTCTCGAGGGGAAGCTACAGGGTGGTAACCTTCCACTCCATGTGCAGGTAGAGCTGATTGACGAGCTCCTGGAAGGTGTCCCAAGTCCCAAGGGGCTGGCTTTAGAGGGCCCTTGGCCCCAGGCAGCTGTGGCCGGAACCTCCAGCTCCTCCTGGCAGCTGCAGGGGGTGGTGCATGGTGAAAAGAGACTGGGAGCAGGCTAGTGCCATGAGGAGCGAATCTACCCAGGGCAGGTTTACTGTGCAATAAATTACTGTGCAGTAAACCAATATAGTACTAATTGCATGTGTAGACAAACCCCCTGAGCAGGAAAAGTCTCCATCACTTTTGGATAAACCCAATCTGGCTTTGACAATCACCCAGTGGATTTCCTCCCACTGAATCCAACACCTCAGTTCTAAGGGCATGTTCTGTTGTTGACTGAGGGCTGGGATTACCATTGTATCTAATGCTTGGATTAAAATCTGTATAATATTGGATTTTTCTGTTCAACTGGTGAAAACAAAATACGAGCAGCAAATATCCAAACCATTGGTTTGTTTGATCAGTTTTTGAGCAGCACTCATTTTTATTCCCCACAAATTATCACAAAACCAAGTGAGCTCACAGCATCTTTGTATATTCCACTGCCAATAACCCATTCCCTGAGACTTCCTCATCATTGGGCCCTAAATTCTTCTCCATTTCCTCCCATCTCAGATGTGATATTTCTGGGGTCCCTTTGGCTTTGGCTCCTGCATCAACAAGGCTACAACACATGTCTCTTCTCTCTGTTTCCAAAGAATTTCCTAAATCTTATCTTCCCTCATAGATAATAGACAAACCAGACAGCCTGCTATTACGTGTATCTCTAAGTCTCTGCAAAGCCAAGTCTAAACTTTCTGTTCCATTATCTCCCCAGTCAGACAGAAAGAAATGGCAACTTATTCTGAGCTGAAGTTTCAGAACCTGCCTGAGCAGCAGAGAAACACGAGGGCTCATCAGACAGAAGACAGAGTGACTGGGGGCAGGCCACATCTGTGGAGGAGAAATAAAGGTAACATTATCATGGTTACACAACAGCACTTGACCTTCACACTTCTCTGTTACCACCACATACATGAAAAACTTTTCACACCCAGGCTATGCGCTATGTACTGAATCCATCCATCGCATGATACCTCTGCCATGGGATTTCTCACCAGAGTCATCCTGTAGCATACCGCATCCCTGCAGCTTGTAACCAGCCAATTTACTGTTCCTTTACCATCCATAATAAATGCCCCTTACAAGTACTTTTTTATGCTCCTTGTCATAGATTTTAAATGAAATCTGAGCTTGTTCTCATTGGAACAGCTGGGACTTTTAAAAAAAAGGAAACAAAAAGTTACATACCCTGGAAGTAAATCAGTCAGTTTCTGCACCACTTAGTCTGTATCTCAGAGGGGGAGAAAAATAATCTAAGAATTTGGAAAGATCTTCCTGCATTCCATAACTATAAAGGCCTAAGGAGCTGCCTAGTCCATCTTTTTAAAAAGAAGAAGTTTTGTGCTCCAGACCTCCAGGGTCAGAGCCTAATGCATCCCCATGTTAATAAGTGCAACTTAAATTCACTTCCTTGCCCTACTCATACTCATAACACACTTTCCATAGTGATTGTGCTGCTTTGTTCGGACATGACCCTGTTGTATACTCAGTGTAGCAAACATACACAGATATTAAGATGATGCACAGGTGATTTATTCCAGTGAAAAACTGTAACACAAAACTAACAGATTTTAGTCCTTGCAGAAAACAGCTGGAAAATCACATCTCAGCCTGCTGTGGGAAGTCACATGAAGGTACTTTGGGCACGGGGCATTTTCTGTATGAACCTGTTCCTTGGTACCTCCAACTGCCAGGATAGTGCTGTTCTGTACCATGTAAGGCAAGGCAGCTAAATGTCAGGGTCTACCTGTGCCTCCTAATGCCAGGATCCAGTGTTAATCAGCGGTGGTACTATTAGTAGTTACTTGACTGTAGACAGTGGCAGTGAGAAGAATTGATTCAGATATGACACTGAGTGTTTGATTGGCAGAGTGAGATGGAGTTTTCTCCCAGGAGCATTGAGTTATATACCAAAGCACACTTTAATTTGAACACATTGCAAGTCTTGTGTTTTGCTGTCTTTCCCCCCGTATCCAGATGAAGCAGCATGAGTATTTATAACAAGCAAATTTGGGACATGTATATGTAATGGAAAGCTGGTTGTGGATGATCTACTTGGCTATAAAATTTAGTTGACTATGTGCTTAGTATTTCCATGTCATCTGATACAAAAGCAGAAACAAGAGGCAAACAGAGTGCATTTAAGGGTATTTACAGCAGCCTAGCTGCCCTGAACATGAAGAGTTTTTCATTCCAAAACTTGGAGATCTTATGGAACAGTGATGACACCCTTGAATTGTGTCCAGGCTCACAAACCATGCTGCCATATTAAGCTTGCACACAGTTACTAAGCATTTTTCTCCTAGCATTTCCCTGGGACCCTGCTCCAATCATTAGTTCATCTATTGTTGCCTTTGCATCATCCCTTTCCACGACTATGTACACGACTTGCTTCATACAGTTTTTGCAAAAGAATTCTGTCATTTTTTAAACGCTTTCCCAGGGACAGAGGCCTGAGTCTGGTCCTCCTAGGAGCACCAATGGCCGTCTTCTTCACATATTGCTCCCTTCTCCTCCCACCCAATTCAACGTGTTTCATCAAGTACAACAGTTTCTAGGAGACATTTTTAAAGATGTCCACACAAGCCTTTTCCCTCCTTCCCTGTCCAAGTTATTTTACGTGTGCCAGAGTACTCTCTGTATTTAGCTGGTGTCAATTTTTATGATCCATTATTTATATTTCTTTATCAGATCCATCAGCTACATCTCTTCACTGGCAGTTTGCTACACTTGTCCCTGGAGTTGTCTGCCTAATTTTATTGATATCAACAGGAGTTTTGGGTTACCAAGGTAAGTTCATAGGGGAGGAATCACTACAGCTTTGATAGGAGTCTTTTCAATGTATCAGAGGACAAATAGTGTTTTCTGATAACTCTAGGAAGAGGCTAACATGCAATATTATTTGCAGTATATCACTCAAATACTAGATGTCTGTGTGGGCTGTGTGCAGTTTTAAGCAGAGTGCAGCACCTGGGGAATGAGGGAGACAAAGCTGGGACATGAGCTGAGTGGAAGCTTGTTAGTTTACATGTGGTTGCAGTACCTTTCTTTATAAACACATTCCTACTCTGGATGAACAGTGATCCCATGACTCACTGGGGCCCAGAATACAGCAGGACTTTGGGTATCATATAACCCACAGTCATGGACCCTGAAGCCCTCCCCTCGATGTGGGGGAGTTAGATACATGAATGAAAATCTTGGCTTGGTGGTGTGAAAAAAAAAAAAAAAACTTAGATAATACAAAAGGGGCAGTAGAATGGAAAAGTGTTAAGAAGCTGGTCTTCACCTGGTAGGCACAATTGTAAGCTGGAGACAATACAGGCAACCTTCTTCCATGCCTTGGGAACACTTCCTCTGTAAGCTGAGTCAGTTCACTTCTGGCCTGTCAGATGTTTAGGACATCCATCCACTGGGAAATGTGTGGTCTCCTTTATACCGTACTATTCTGGTTTTATGCTATTAAAGCCTGCAAAGCACTGAATTTCCCTTGTGCAGAAAAAGACTATGGTTTTGGAACTCTGGTTTTGGAAGTATTTTGAAACCAGTTTGTTTGGGGGGGAAAAGCCCACACCTGGTTACTTCTTACAGAAATGAAATTCCTCAGCATCTTCTGCCAATGTCTGAAAGTCCCGGGAACCACAGGTCCATGGCAAGCCCCTAAAGATGCCATTAAATAGCCTGGAAACCGTCACAGCCCTGACTGCACTATTTTCACCAGGTGGGCGTGGAAGTTGTCAATAAGCCTGGGTCACCTGTTAGATCTCGATTTACCCAGATTCTCCATACGGAGCACCAGGGAAGCAGGTGGGAAGCTGAGATAGAAAGACATCAGGCAGGTTGCATTGGGTGTGTACCGGCATCAAGAAGGTTTTAGCCCTTGTTCTGTGATTATACCATGGGATCCGGAAGCTCCCTGCTGCTGGGGTAGGGGATTGTTGTCCCAGCCCATGCTCCACCACCAGAACACACTCAGGCAGCAGGCAGCTCCTTGGGGAAGGGAACAACTTGTCCTCACCTCCCTGCCTCCCACTGCCCAGCTGACCATTAGCAACTTTGCTCCAAGTAGGTCACCTACACTTGCTTTCTACCCAGTAACTACTCAGCAGTTAACTTGCTAGCTGCATTTGCTCTACTGCAATTTGCTATGTGCAGTTTCTAATTTGCTCTACTGCGCAGTAGAGCAAACAACTGTGCAGTAAAGGTCTGCACATGTAGACATTGATGGTTATTGGGCAGTAATGTGATCTAATGTGCAGCAAAGCATCTCATATAGACACACCCTTTGCAAACAGTGCTTACTTCCTTGAGAACTTTAGTCACATTGGAACAGTTTCTGATCACTTCCGAGAACAATGTTTTGGGTTTTTTTAATGGAAAAAAGTTGTCTTAGGAAATGTCTACTTGTAGGCCTGTGCAAAGCAGCTAGTATTCACTTTGGATTTGGATTCAGATTATCAGGGGACAGTGATTTGATCTGGTAATTTGAATCATTGTCATGAATCAATTCAGCCAAATCTGATTAGGAGATCTGGCTGCTGCCAAGTCGGCCGAATCTCCGAACCGGACAGGCCCCATCCTACGCCCGCTCTCCCAGCCCCGTCAAAGGCTGCCCTCCTTGGCCCCAGCTCCCCCAGTACCTGCCACTGAGCTGGGGAAGGGGCTCTGCCACGAGTCCCCAGAAGCCGCAAGGCTGCTGCAGCAGGCGGTAGGTGGAGGCTTTTTTTTTTTTTTTTTAAGAATCGGGAGCTGGGACTGTGTGGGGCAGCCATGGCGGGGGCTGTGAGAGTGGGCAGGGTTTGGTGGCTCATGGCAGAGCTCCACATGCAGCATGGGGCAGTGGGGGGCAATGGGGATATCCCTCCCCGTCTGGCAGCAGCCCGTGAGGGGGGCTTTTTTTTAAAGAGTGGGGAGCTGGGGCTGGGCAAGGCAGCCATTGGGGGTGGGGGTTGGGGGAGCGCTGGGGGTCGAGGGTTACTCAGGGAGGCTGGAGGAGCAGGTTGGGGATGGGGTCTGGTGGGGGTTCCCCCATGGTCCCCTCCTCCCTTCTCCCACCCCGCCTCCTCGCCCACTACTTACCAGCTCCAAGTCCAGATCCAACTCCCCGCGGCAGCGAGCAGGGACTGCCCAAATCTCTGAAGCTCTCCAAATATTTCCAAATTGATTCAGAGAGCTTCAGATTGCTTCAGACCTTTTTTTTGGTCTCCTGATTTGATTCTGATTTGGAGATTCAGCTGCCGAATTGGGTCAAATTTTCTCTGAATCGAATCAGCACCCAAAGCCCTATCTAACTGCTCTAACTATAAATTATATCAATGCGGGTGGGGCTTTGTAGCACCACAATGCAGAGGACATCAGGTCTGTGGATCTCGGCTGCAGACACTGTTGGTCTGTTCTGATGTTTCAGTCACTCAACTGCGCCGAGAGAAGGAAAACCTCCACCAGCAGCTGATGTCCTGCCGAGACTCAAAGCCAGGCCCGCCTGACACTCTCTGGGGAAAGATCCTTGACAAAGGTAAGTCATTGGATAGGAGCTGCTGTCCTCTGAGCGCAGAGCAGGGAAGACTCAATTCTCTATATAAGGCTGCCCTGGCCTTGCAGAGTGTTGTCCAACCTCCTACAGGTGTGTTGGCCTTGGCTGAGCTATCTACGCCTGCCGTGATGTCCCCTTTGCAGGGAGGCTTGGGGCATGGGGACCATTCACTGCCTTGTTCCTCAACCCAGTTCCATCCATTTTCCTCCCATCCCAGGTTAGGAGAGCCCACAGCTTCCTCCAAAGGTCTTCTCAATCACTCCTTTCCTAGCCCTGAAGCTGGCAGCTCACTCAGAGATTTCTGACAAGCACCTTCTCACTGGTGCCTGCAGAGCAGCAAACCAAAACTGTCCATGACATCAAGCAACTGAGATAAGCTGCCAAACCCCAGAGATTGTTTCATAAGCGTCCCAAACATGCTTTGATATGAAACAAGTGAAAGGTTTTGGTTGCCTTGTCTGCTTGATATCTTGAAACGTAAGATAATTAGGAAGAAAAGTATAAATAATGGAATGCTTAAAAATGGGAATGAAGGGGAAAATGGGAATGAATGCTTAGGAATTATGAAAGTTAAATGACACAGTTTCAAAGCGGAGGTTTTAAGGTTAGGGTTTTGCTTTAATGTATATTTTCAAAATGTTGCCTTTTCAGGATTCAGGACAGGGAAATCTTCTTTACTTTCACAACTTGCAGGGGGAGGGAAAAAACCTTTCTCCCTCCAGCTTTTGCTGCCCACGTCCTGTTCCATGACTTGCTCCTGTCAGACAGGGCCTGGAGCTCCTGGTCTTGGCCACCACTCCCCACTGGGAACATGGTCCAACTCCCCAGAGAGGAGGGGATCAGGAGACCAGCCTAGCCTCAGCCAAGTTGGCGGTGACTGTCAGGCCCCTTATTCACCCATACAGCTGTGGAAGCCAGTCCTTAATATTTGTTGCATGAAAACAGCCACTTCTTGAGGAAAAAGGCCATTCCCCTTCAGGAGTGTGGGGCAGAAGCTGCCCCCCACACACTGCAGGGCCCAAGAGACACAAGCAGTGAAGGTGGAGGAACACAGAAGGGGTGCAATCCTTCTGCCGCTGACAACAAGATGCCCAGCTCAGGGCGATAGGGGAATGAGTGTGATGGGCTGATCCACAGTGTATGTTCCAGGGAAGAAATGTCCAGCACTATGGCTTGCCAACCAGGACCGGTCCTACCTGTTTTCTTTTCAAAAAGGAACTTGGGAGCAGTGTAAATCCTTCTGCACTCCTCGGTTTGCCGGGCTACTCATAATAGAGAGTAAAGAAGAGCTGGTGAGTTCATGTTTCCTTTAATGTATCAGTACAACATGACCAGATGATTGCAACGAAGGAAGAGTCAGGCTCCAGGGCTGCACTTTCTGGCACAGCTTCAACTGGGCTGGGGGTGGGGAGGGATGGCGAGGATAGACTTCAGTGAGGGGTTTATCTCTATACACACATGTGTTCTACTATATTGCCAGAGGATTGCATACAGTTATTTAGCTATGTGTCTGATCCTTCAGTGGTACCTGCAGTATGTCTGAGAACTCACCTGGCCAGACTGGCACTAGCTTTTAGGTGGTGTAAGATACTCAGTTTTCTACAGGGAGGATCTCTGCACTGAGGCTTACAGTTATACCGTAGCGCTCTGCTGGTGCTCTCCACACGGCTGAGAGAACTCACTTCCATGCCATCTGATTTCTTCTGCTGCAGGATTTCATAACTGCAACAGCTTTCCAATACTCTGAAGATACTGCAAGCGGTGCATACTACTACCCATTCTGGGCTGGATTGTCGTACAACTCCAGAAAGAGGATGTGGGTCTGGGTGGATGATTCAGCTCTCTCCTCTGGCCTGTAAGTCTGTCACTGGGGCAGTGGTTCCCAAACTTTTGATACTGGGGTATATCTTTTTCAAGATGCCATTGCCCTGCCAGAGGAAATCACACTAGTGCTGAGATGGGCTCTTCCCTGCTTTTCCATGGTGTTCACTTCAAGGGGTAAGGTGCTGAGCTCCAGGGGTAAGATGTTAAGGCTGCTCCTGCAGGGTCTCACATGACAGTGACTACCACCGATGGGATATCATGCTGTCCCCAGGAGTGTTGCAGGGTGGAGGGGATGAGATGTTCTGCTTAACTGCAGCAGAGCATCATTCTCAGAGCAATGCACAGTGGCAGGGTGGGAGCAGGCACAGGGGCTGCCTGGTGGTGGGGAAGGCCTGGGAAAGACAGCAGCAGCAGCAGCAGCAGCAGCAGCAGCAGTGACAGTCCTCAGAGGAGAAGCTGCAGGCACTGCTGGTGTAGTTGTCCTCAGCTCTGCACCAAAGTGCAGCACTTGAGTCCGGGTGTAACTTCCCCTGGACCCATAAAGGTCTGACACTGCTGGCTGGCAGTGGAGGGCTGGTGCAATTGGCTCAGTGTTGTATCTCAAAGACTCCCAGATGCTGCTGGCACCATGCAGGCTCCCCACACCCCAGCTGTCGCTGGTGACTGCATCTAACAGTGCAGGGATTGAACAGAGTCACAACCAGGGATCCTAGTTTTCTCTGTTTAAAAATCACAAATATTCTGATAAAATCCCAAACTCTCTCATTAAAACCCCAAAATTCAAATCTTTATGTCATTAAAATGAAACACCATTTTATATATAGGTGTCAGTTGAAAACAATGTTTTATTGATATATTTACAATTTTAAAGTCATTTGGAAACCTAGCAGTGCCTCGATCACTGTAATAAAATCAATTCTATATACCTATAAACTTTGGTGTTTGATTTTGGGTTTTTTATCATGGAAAATCAGAGCTTTCCCTGCCCCCTTCACTCACCAAGACACAGATCCATCTGCAGCTGTTCCCCGCCACTGCTTTCTGGTGCTGATCAGCCCTGACGTGCCAGTGCCCAGCCCATGCCATTGCCCCTAACTCATGCCAGTGCCACTCACAGCCCCCTGGCCTCCTGCTGCCCCTCACTCCCCAACCGCAGCCCTCCGGCCCTGCTGCTGGCTCTCAGTTGTGACCCACAGCCTTCTGGCCTTGCCAGTGTCCCTCACTCCCCACCCAGATCCCTGCCCTGCTGCTGATGCTGCTCACTTCCCAAGCCTCCCCGACAGGCTCAGGGCTCTGCTCCCTACTTCCCTCCCCCTGGGGGTTTCTGTGGCCCAGCCAGCAAGACCCAGCACAAGAAGGCAGAGCAGGGTGGGGAGGTTCAGTGCCACTGCCAAGGAGCCCCACGCCACCATGGCAAGAAGCCCCCTTACGCCTGATGGGGACCCCCATATGCTGCTGCCATTGTACAGGCTCCCCATGGCTATGACTACTGATTGTGTCCAACAGTGCAGGGATGGAAAAGAAACTTGGGAGCAGTGTAATGCAGGGTCATGACACCTCCTTGCTGCCCTCAAGTAGCTTTACTCTCCTAAGTACTGTCCACTCTAATGCAATGTCCTGTGTCTGTTGCAGACCAATATACCATAATATGGGATCATCATTTCAGATTGCTCATGAGGTGCTGGTGTTAGATCACAGATGTGGGAGGTGGGTTAGCGGGAACAGGGAAGTTTGCTGCATCACAGGTTCATGACACGTTGAAGAGCCATATTGTACATGAATCTATCGCATGGACACCGCCTGAGCTCATGTGATCTGTGAATTGTATGGAAACCTGAGGCCTCTTCTCTCACCCACTTTGGGAATGGAGACCTCTCTGGGTCAGCATGCAGGCATAGGAAGGGGAGGAAATAAAATATTTTGCAAATTTGATCCCAGGAACCATTTCTGGAAGACTGAATTGTCCTCACATAAAGTGTGTTGAGAAGTCAAAGGGGACCGCACCCTGCCTTGTAACTTTGTCATGAGAGTGCAGGGTCCTGTGCTGGCTGGTTCTCATTCAACCAATTGCAGGCTTCACCTGCAAAGCATCTCTGACCTTTCTTCTGCCATCCTGCTGTCAGTGCTAGAAGTCAGGGAGAACTTCTAGCTCTGTGTCCTGACACAGGAGGCCAGAAGAATTGACCTGACTGTACCATGTGGCTTTGCCTTCCAGGTTTGTGCTGGCAGACCTCAGCCCTCAAAATTATCCGGGTGGAGCTTGTGCATATTTTCAAGGTGATAAATTGAAACCCGGAGGCTGTGAAGAAAGTCGATTCTGTGTTTGTGAGAGGAAGAAGGAAGCACCAGGGAAAAAATAAACTTCATTGCTCCACCAGATAGATGGTGTGGTGCAGACTGATCAAAGAGATCACTACAGCTGAAAGCGGAGCCTGGAGCTCAGGAAAGAAAATGGATGCACCACCAGAAATCCCCAGATCTTGTACTGCTGTTTGCAGGGAGGATGCAGGGTCGTAAAATGCAGTGAAGCTGCTAACCTTGGGCTGTCTGCTAAACCACATACATGCATACAGCCAAACCTCAACCCCTTCTGCCACCGCTTTGAGCCCATACCTGTGCTACAGCAATCTGTTTCCCCCACAGCCCAGCTGCATCTGCTGCAGCCAGCAGGGAGGGGACCTTCCTGCCTTCATTTCATCCATGTATCTTCTTTTCTTGATGTTGTGATGGGATTTCATGGTAGTTTGGTAACCCCTCAGGCAAACAAGAACTTCCAGGAGCTACTGGTGTGGACAGCCACAGGGGGCATCATAGGCCTATGGAAATCACAGATGGAAAAACACTCTTTATCTCCCAGTGACTGCTCATGCCTAGGCATAGATATCCCCTGTTGTGTACAAGACAGGAGCTGGTCTACATTCTACAGGAATGTCACCTTGGTTCTGAAAATAAACCATCTCCCACCACTCGCGTGCCCCTCTGCTAATGGGTGGGGTACATCAGGAACAGCCGTGTGTTGCTTTGTGCTCTCTTTGTGGCAGGGGGAGGTCCATACCCCGAAATGGTCCATTTCATCTCCCCACGTTGGCAGTGTCATTGGGAAAAGGATGGGTGGCTCAGTCAAATGTCCTCCTGCAGATGCCGGCCATGGCCCCTGGCCTATGGCACCCTGGTCTCCTCATCTGGGACTGAAAAAATGCTTGTGGCAGAGAAAATAGGAGTGACCTGATCTTCTGGGCCAGTGCACCTTGATCCCATTTGCTGGGCAGAAGTTGAGTGGAGCAAAAGGAGTTCCTGCTGAGCCCTGCACAGAGGGTAAAAGAGGAAGGGTTGCTCCCTGTGCTGAAAGTGGTTGGATCCCACTCAGACCCTGTCCATCTTCCGTCCTCCAAGTGCAGTGTTGGTGCCCAGGAGGATGCTGTCAACAGTCTTCATCGTGCTGCTGCTGTGGCTGTTCTGGAGGGTGAACAATGAAAAGAGGATGAAGAGAGACTGTGATGGATGGAGGGGCCCTTTTCTCAGACCCTTCCTCCACAGCCAGTGCCACAGCCAGTGACAAACCAGTGCTGAGTTGGAGGACAGGCCCTGAGGGTGTTATGTCAAAGCCTCATGGCCAATATTTTCAAACGTAGTGGGTGTGTCTACACCATGCTGTATGACAACATTTTTACTGCGCCATGTTTCAGTATTTGGTTGGGGGAAGTACTAAAACATGCCGCAGAAGCCATCTCTTGTGTGGCACATGGGTGGCACACAGATTCACCAGCTAAGATGCCATAGTGGCATGCTGTAGCTGGCCAGCATGACACTACTGATACATAGCCAGTGATCATGTGTAGACGCAGGTGATTGCTAGGTTGCCATAGCGTGCTGTATAACAATGTAACACTTTACTATGCTGCTGTAGGGCAAAGTGTAAACGCGCCTAGTGCTTACAGTTCGGTACCCAAACAGGTACTCAGGTGCCACTGTCACCGTGGCCTTTCACAAATGCTGATCATGGTAAGTCCCATGGATCTCCAGTTCCCTCCTGATATGAAGGGCTGCTTGGGGGGATAGACATGAACTGTAATATATGATTTTTATTCCAGGTGAACTTTCTTTGGCTTCAGTCATTAGAATGATCAAGGTGGAGTTTGTGTGCATTTGCAAGGTGTGAAAGTTAGACCTGGAGGCTGTGGCAGAATACCATCTCTGTCTTTCCCCAAACTCTGCTATCTAACAATTTGGTTAACACTGCAGAGCTTCAGGTAACTCTGAGTTGTTACCTGAGCTGGATACATTTCACAGGGAGGGGGGAAACTTGCCTCCTCTGCCTACGTGACTGGCATCACATACCCGGGTGAGGGGCTTAAGCTCCCTATTGTTCTAAGCAATGCCAACATGACTGGGAGGGGGCTAAAGACCCTGCCATGTACCCGGCAACCAGTAATGCATTTCAAATTGGTTGGCTGGCCTTCATTGGATCAGGTAAATGAGCTCAAAAGGGCTATATAAGTGAAGGACTGCCCAGGAGGAGGGGCAGTAGCCATAATGAGAACTCTCAGAGAAGCTGGACCATTTGAAACTCGCTCTCTCTCTTGAAACTCATGATCAGTGAACTGCCTGACTTCAGAGGGTGTCTCCACCTGCCTCTGGATGATACTTGTGAGTAAGCTACTTGAGATCTAACTAGATAGATAGCTTACAGTAACTCAGATGCATAATCAAAGGCTACCATGCCACTGTATGCTGTAAGATATTTCTCTGATATTGCTCTACCCTGTACCCTATTCCAAAACTACTCCTTGTAACCAATACAGTTCTCCTTTGTATCTAGCATGGGAGACTTATTGGGAGAGGGTCTAGATTATGCCTTGGGGTCTCCTTGGTTCAGCTGAGTAAGGGAGACCACTATTCTTGCTTCAGCCTGATGGAAGCACCCCAAGTTCTTGCAGTGGGTCAAGTACCCTCAAGGACTACTAGGCCTGTGTTTCCCAGAGGGCACAGGTCCAAGATTAATTCAGTCTCTTGGTGGTGGTGGCATTACCCCCAGGCTTGTGCATGTGCTTCAGGAAGGGGGTCAGCTGGACTTGAGGCACTCCCAAGGAGGTACTTGGAGCCTAGAAGGTGGATGGGTGCAGTGTGGTAGGTGGCTCAATGCAGCAGCACCCCTATTGCCTCACCACAGAGGCTGTGGAGAAACTCAGTTCTGCGTTTGTGAGAGGAAGAAGGAAACAGAAGGAAAAAATTAACTGGATCAAACCACCAGAGAGGTGGTGCAGTTGGGACTGATTCAGGAGATGGCTGCTGCTGAAAGGGCATTGTGAGGTTCTGGAGAGACAATGAACCCATGAACAAAAATCCATAGAACTTAGTGGCCATTTGCAGGGACAAGAGGAATGACCTGGACTACATCATGGGATTGCCAGCCTGGCATCCTGGGGCCTGGAGTCAGATGTGAACTGGCAAAGTTTGCTGATGACACCAAATTATGGGGGAGGGTGGTCACACCACAGGACAGACTGGGGATACAGGCCAGCTTGGACATGCTCTCAAGGTGGGTTGACCAAAACTGGATGGCCTTCAAGGTAGAGAAGTGTAAGGTGCTGCACCTCGGTAGGAAGAACCCTAAACATACGTACAAGCTCAGCAATGCTATGCTCTGTAGCACCATGACCAAAAGAGACTTGGGGGTCCTGACTGACCAGAAGATGCATATTAGTCACTCATGCGATGCTCTAGCTGGCAAAGCAAACCAAACTTTGGTGTGCATCTACTGTTGCATCTCAAGCAAAACCAGAGATGTCATCCTCCCATTTTACTCGGCCTTGGTGAGGCTTCAGCTGGAGTACTGCATCCAATTTTGGGCCCCCCACTTCAGGAGGGATGTGGAAAAGCTTGACAGAGTCCAGAGGAGAGCCACTCATATGATCCATGGCCTGGAGGACAGGCTGTATGAGGAGAAGGTGAGGGATCTGGAACTCTTCAGTCTGGAAAAGAGAAGGCTTGTAGGCTTGCAAGAGAACTTGGTAGCAGTCTACAATTATATAAGAGAGGTACACCAGGACCTGGGAGAACAGCTGTTCACCAGAGCTCCCCAAGGTCTAACAGCCATAAAGTCCAGGAAGGCCAAATTAGACTAGACATCAGGAAAAAGTTCTTTATGGTGTCTATGTCTAGGGTCTGGAACAGATTCCACTCCCCCCAGAAGTGCTGCAAGCACCTACTCTGGACTTTGTCAAAAATCATCTAGATATTTTTGGGATCACATGATCCCAGCTGACTTCCTGCCTATGGCGGGCGGGGAGGGGGGGGAGGTGGAGCTTTACTCATGAGGTCCCTTCCAGCCCCTAATGTCTATGAAATCTATGAAATGGGAAGCCACGTAGACACTGACAAAACTGAATTATTTCTGCCTCTATTATTGTATGCATTTGCCAGTTGACAGCACTCTCTCCCCTCCCCATAAACCAGCTGCATCTCCTACTGCTAGCACTAATAGGGCTCACCACCCTCACTGCATCATCAGATGTTCTTCTGTTGACCCCACAAGTGGTTTTGAATCTAATTTGGCAATCACATGGTGGACAATGGGAAGTAACAAGAGTTAATGTTGTGTATGGCCATAGGGAGTGTCACAAGCTTCTGCAAATATGAGATGGAGAAGCATGCTTGATCTCTAGTGACTGCAATGGTATAGGTGACACTCTTGTACATGATGGCAGGAGCCTATGGTCTGGACTTTCCATCACTCCCCTGGGGAGATTCCATGTCCTCCATTTGCTACAGGAATCTCACCTTGAATCTGAAAATAAGCTATCCGCCATCACTGCCTTGTCCATCCACATGAACAATGAGGGCGAGGGGGCTGGGAACCATATGCATGCCTTGACAGGTCTGACCAGGGCATGCAGAGCTCCATACCATGAAGGGACTCCTGGAGTGTCACCAGCTTGGAAGTGGCATTAAAAGAGGATTGGGAGACCCAGTTCCATGATCCGCCAGTAGGAGGTCCCTGGCCTGTGTCATCCTGTTCTCTCCGTCGGGGACTGGGGAAATGCACGTTGCTAAAAAAACAGTAGTGACCAGGTGTCTTGGGCTGGGGGCACTTCAAATCCCCTGTGCTGTGCAGTAGCTGTATAAGGCAGAAAAAGTTTCTGCTCCACCCTGGACATGAGGGAGTGGGAACCGGGGGCTGGGGGAAGGGGGGGGGGCGGGGAGAGGGGGGGTGGTTAGATCACAATCAGACAATGTCCCTCCTCTCAGTGTCCAAGGTGAGGGCTTCTAGCCCATGATGCTGCTAGTGCTGGTGCTGTTGCTGTGCTTCTGCTTTGAGGGTGTAATGATGGATGGAGGAAAGAGAATAAAAGTATTCTCATCCTGGATGGCAGAGCCAACTTTCCCAGCCCATTCCCGTCCCAGCCAGCATCGCAGCCATGGTGGGGTCTGGAGGAGAGGCCTTGAGAGTGCCAAATCAAAGGCCTGGGGCTCACAGTTTCCAACATGGATGGTTATAGCTCAGCTCCGAAAATAGATATTCTGGCCACACCATCCCCTCAGCCCTTCCCAAGTTCTGATTCCCTGATGGCTCAAAGACCCTGCCCCTTTTTCCTAATGCGGCCCTGGACCTGCACCTTCAAGGGGGCCAAGGGAATCTGACTTGCCAGAGCCACTGATTCCTGCGGAAAGTTGTGTTCACTGGTTGCTAAAGTCCATTAGGCAGCACTGAGCGTCTGAAATTCAGGCCACACCATCCCGTCAGCCCTTCCCAAGTGTTTATCCTCTGATGGCTCATAGACTCTGCCACTTTTTCTTGATCAACCGGTGGACTTGGGTTTTCAAAGAGCCAAAGGAATTTGGCTTGCCAGAGCCACTGATTCCTATGGAAAGTGGTGTTCACTGGGTGCTAAAGTCCACTGGGCACCATCAAGGGTCTGACATCTCAGCTAGTTTTTTCATAGAAAAGCTGTGTTCACAGCTGAGCACCTGTGTGATGCATACTTATATTTCACAACTTAACCGTTTCTCATAGCATCCCTCCCAGACTGTGCAGCATCCCCCAGCCCCACACCTTGGCTGTCACCCACCCAGTACAGGTGCCAGCCCTGTGCTCTTTGTGCAGGAGCAGCACATCTCTGAGCATCAGCGAGGGCTTCCTGTGCGGTTTGCACTTGGACAGGGGAGAGGCCATAAGTCTTCCTGTCCTGGGTGGGCTGGGCCCCTTTGACAAGGAGAAGGTGACTGTAACCCCACCCTTGGTCACTCACACTTCCTCAGAGCTCCTGCCCTGCACACACACAGTGCACCACCTGCACAACGCACCACTATGCACTCAGCTCCTGAACCCTGTGCTCTGCTCCTGACACACAGGTATGGCTTCCTGAGGACCCCGGGGCTGTTACAGCTACTACAGGACATCCCAGGAGGCAGGATTCAGCTGTCCTGTTTTGGGAGAAGGAAGGGTTTGTCTTGGGTTTGAGGTCAGTTCAATGGACCAGTAACAGGTGAAGGGAACCATGTTGAGGCAGAGAGGAGGCTGCTTTGGGTGTGTGTGGAAAAAGGCAGGATTTTTGCTGTGGGTGGCTGGAGGCAGCACTTACACATGACAGCGACACCCCCTGCCACTCACTGAGGGAGCCACAGCATCACAAGGCAAACAGTGGGCAGAGGTCACACAGGCACATTTCTCAGTTCATGTGTGCATGTACTGGCAGTGGGGAATTGAGGAGGGAATGAGGGCGCTGCTGAAAGCCGATTGTACAGATCTCCGCCTGTGTCCTCTGCTGGCTGCTCATCTCCCAGATCTTCACACTGGCTACAGCAGGTCAGTGCATCCCTCCTCCAAGCACCGAACCACCAGGTGCAGCTGCTTCCAGATGGGAAGGCGCTCAGACAGCCCGAGTCTCCTGTGTCCCATGGGAGTTGCTAAACTGTTGCTACCTCAGGGGAAAGTTTCCTTCTCTCTCTCTCTCTCTCTCTCCCCCTGCTATGACAGTCCACCTGCTTTTGCCTGGGGAAGAATGATGGGAACGTGGTTTGGATCAAGGACTGGTCTCTCAAGACAGGTGACTGCTTCCCCCCCAGGCATAGCCTGTGCTACTCTTCCAATGGGTCTGAGTTTCTCAGTGTCCCCCATTCCTTCTCAAGTCTCAGCCTTGAATCTCTTCCAGCCACGTCTAAGCCTTTTGTAGGGTCCCAGGGCTGGGACTGCTGTGGGAGAAGGCAAGGTGGACTAATTAGATAAGATACATCTAGAGAGCACAGCTGTGAGGAGGATTAGCTTATCTATTCTGGGGGCAGGGAGCAGGGTTGCCACAAAAGCTGGGGTCAGTTTTGGGACCTGTCGTGGGTGAAAGCAGCCTTGTTCCTCTGAATTGGAGACAGTCTGGGGTGTGTATGGAAAACCTGCATTTTAGCTTTGTGACCATCTGTAGGGTGGAGAAGTGCTGTGTGATATTTGCTCTGCCTCGCTGAGGGAGCTTTAGCCTTGCAAGCCATATTGTAGAGAACAGAGCAGGCAGTGGTCCGCATCTTGGCACATATTTATGTGTAATGGGGCTGGGGAGTGTCAGGGAGAAATGCTGGGAAGGAGCTAAAAGTGTAGTTACAGAGCTTGGTCTCTATGCTGTGTTGGCTGCTCATCTCAGAAACAAGGGCACCGGCCATGGCGGGTCACTGCCTCGTTCTTGAAAACACCAAGCTGCCAGGTGCTGCGTGCAGCGAGATAGGAATAGTCTAAGAGATCCTGGATCTCTCCTGTCCCATGGAAATGCCCAGGCTGCTGCCACTTCACGGGGGAATTCTCTGCCTCTCTATCGGTCTCACTTCTTCTGTTTATTTCATGAGATATTTTAAAATATCATCCTGTTCTGCCTGGATGCTGAATGGAAACCTGCTTGAAACCATCATGTTTTCTTTTGGGACAGGTAAACATTTCCCTTCCTGCTGTAGCTCTCAGCTGCCCGGTTGGAATTCCTCAAAGCTCTAGTAAGTCCTCCTCATGTCCCACTCCTGAACCCATCTCTTATCCATCTCTGCTAGGCCCCACCAGGAATGCAGCGACAGGAGTACATCTCATCGCATCGCAGGCTGGGAACTTCTCCAAAGGCGCAGATACAGACTCTTCAGCCTACTGGGCACTGAGGTACTGTGTGGGAGAGAGGGGTCTGTGGGGCAGTAATACAAGCTCATCTTGGATTAGAGCTCATCCTCCCCGCTTCCCCTCTGCCACATCACAGCGCAATAGAAACAAGACACCCTCACTCCCTTTCCCAGTGCTGTTCATTCGCTCCCCTGTTCCTAGTGAATCCTCTTGAAAGTGATGGACACGGCTGCAGCAGCTCAGCTCCTCCTCAGAGGGCAGCCATGAGGCCAGGATGGAGCCCTTCTCTATCACACATTACAGGCTCTTGAGTCCACTGACCCATTATTCTTCTTCCCATAAATGATGTTTTGGTTGGTTCTTCCCACCTACTGAAGTTGACACTCATAGATGATGTATCTGTGGTTTCTTCCTGCATTTTGTTTCCTAAGAGCTCCCGTTATCAGGTGTAGGACCCAGTCCTGCCCATGCACTGCCAGGAGCAGGACGTGCTTGTCTTCCAGCTCTCGCACGTATTATGCACACGTCTGCCCAAGAGTTCTCTAGGCTTCCTGGAGGAAAGAGGGGAAATGGAAATCCTCGGTCTCCATTTCTAACAGTGTAACTCGGGTTGGTGCATGGGGCACCAGCCCAGGGTGCTGACTGGGGGTGGGTAGCGGGATGGTCCCTCGCTGCAGGAATCTTGCCCATGGCAGCGGCAGTGCTTCATGGCCCACCCTTAGGAGCTGGGCAGGCACAGCCTCATGCAGAAAAGTTTGTCATGGGAGAGGGGGAGGAAGGACCCTCTGCCCCACCCCAGGACTTTGCCATTAGAAGCAAAGCCCCACACCAGGGAGGAGGAGGGAAAAAAAAAAAAGAGTAGCAGCTGGGGAGCATATACCGCTGCCTGGCTCCCAGCGACAGCAGCCACAGGACATTGTTGCTGCAGCACCAGGCACAACGGTAGCAGCTGCAGGGATGAGAGCCAGGAGGTGAGACACCATCCTCCTCCCCTCCCCACTGGGCAGCAGAATTGCCCCCTTCCTGCACCTCTGCCCTGGGTACTGACACAGCCCTCACTCTCTGTCCTCTTCCTGCAGGTGTCTGCTGGATGATTTGCTCCATGCTGCATGAGAGACCTGCTGGTAGGCTCTGGAAATGCTCCAATGAGCTCCAGACTGACCTGAATTCTTGGGTGAGAAGCGGTCTCTTTTCCTCAACTTCCTGTTCATTTCTCTCCCTTTCTGGGTCAGTCTCTCCAATGGCATCTTCCTCCTGGCTGCCCCCTGCACTAGCTCTGGGGGCCCAGGTGCTGTGCCTGCTTTTGATAATAGGACTCAGAGTCTACGATGCCATGGGTAAGTGTGAGCGACTGCTGTCCTCTGAGCAGGCCTGGCAGCCCTTCCTCATGCGTGTACTTCCAGGGCTCAGAACAGGGCCCCTCATTGTCCCTATCACACTCCTTGCACTTTAACTTATATATCAAAAGGAGCTGACTGCTAACCAGTTTACACTGGTGAAAACTTCAGTGGCAGAAAATGCCTCCAGAAATATGAAGTTGAGAGTACCTTCATGCTTGTAGATGCTGCACAGCTGGATTCTGCAAAGCTCTTAGACCAAAAAAGGGCATAGGTACCATTTTACTTAGTTTCCTTTACCTCTTTGAAAGCAATGTGTAAAAAACAGAACAAACAAACAAACCCTAAGTGAGACTCAGAGGTTTAGACTTGTTCCAGTCTCAGAAATTTCCTTTCTGGTTACAAAAAACCTTTTGTGCATCACAAACTGAAATAGTTTCTTTTATGTTCAAGGTTTTAGAGGTTTTCATTTTCTCAGAATACCACAGAAGAACATTTCAAAATACTGTCCTTTGCATTTTGTAATTTTTCAGTTAAAAATAGCATAATATGTCTTTCAGATAGCTAGATCAATCGATCTGTATATGTGCCTGTGTTTGTCTATATATACATGCACATACAACTTATAAATAAATGTGTGCATGATTTCAACATATATTACACGCAGGCCTGTATAGGCTTGTATGCGTGTGTGTTGCTGGGGGGAGGGGGTGGAAGTTGTTTGTAGTATTTGTTTTCAACATCCAGAATCCAGCAAACTCTAGATGAATTGTTTACCAGTTCATCAGCACCTATTTTTAACTCTCCCCAGTAACAACAGTGCAGTACTTTTTGTCAAAAGATTTTTCATGCAGCATGGAAGTCATTTGATATTACAGCATGCAGGATGTCTTACTGCTTTAATTAATTCAGCTGTACTTTTGCAAATTGTTAGCAGTACATATGGTAGTGTAGAAAGATCTATTGCATCACCTTCTAACTAGGAGAGCAGGTGGTTGTTTCACATGACTGCAATATGAATATAAATTTCAATAGTTTGTGCAATAAAAAAGGTGGTGACCTTGTATATGACAGGTGTAGTAAAGCCAGGTTAATCAGCCACTCCAAAGGGATTGGTAATTACATCTAATTATCCAGAAGTGACTACTTACCTCTACTTTTCAAGAGGTGTATTTTGCATGCCATGTGGAGATACTCTAAAGAACGCTCTTTGTCATCTGTAAGGAAGAAAAAGAATATTACAGAAATGGGAGTGCAGTTTGAGCATATGTTAAGAGGACCATCGCATGCAAGTCACAGGAAGTGGTTCATGCCCCCAATTCAGCACCAAGGAGGCCTCATTTGGAGAACCGTGCCCAGTTCCTTCACTTCCAGGGCAGGGGGACTAATGGGAGAGTGGAGCGCAAGTAACAGAAACCAGAGATTTAGGGAACGTGAGGCTGGAAGAACTGTGTTTGGATAGTCTTGAGAAGGAAACTGAAGGGGGATTTGATAACAGTCTTCAAATACAAAAACGGTTTTCTACAGGAAAGACCATCAATTCTTCTCTGTGTCCCCGGGGCTCAGGATAAGAAGTAATGGGCTCATTGTTTTTTTTTCTGATTGTGGGTGGACCTTATTTCACCCAAAAGGACACCTAAAAATGACTGTTAATGGACTGGTGTCAACCTACAATCAGAATAATGTGGGACAGACGCCCTGAGCAGCACTCTGCAGGGCTCAGTAGGAAACGCATTTTATACATTGCTGCACCCTCCCAGAAACAAGCCAAGCAGTGCTGCCCTTTTGCTAACCAGTGACACTGTTTCAACCTTTGCAATAATAGACACAGTTGTGCTGTTCTCTTGTTTAAGTCACTGAGTGGGCCAGAGAGCACAGAAACCTCACTGAGCATCCGGAATACCTCAGCCAGCAGCTGATGACCTGCCAACCCCAAAGCACGGGCTGTCCACACATGCCTCAGGACCTGCTTCCTCACCAAGGTAAGTCCTGGACTCCAAGCTGCTGTCTCCTCAGGGCAGATCCAGACTTGTTTCAGAAGCCATCCTGGCTTTGCAGTGTTGGCCTCAGTGCCAAGGAGTGATGGTTTGGAAGAGGGAGTCTCACTGGCATCCTGGCTTGAGGTTCCAGTTACAGACACAGCTTGAGGATAGAGACCCATCACTTGATCCCTTCTCAGCCCAGATCTCTCAGATTTTCTCTCATCACCAAATTGGGGGAGTACTGAACTGCCCCAGTGAATGGACTCCCCTCCACTGATCTGGAAGTAGGAGAGGTTCGTGCATTCAGCAGCACGGAGTGCTTCTTCTCTAGAGAGCTTTTTGACAAACTTTTATTTCCCTGGAAGAAACCACTTCATTGACTCCAACCCCTTCTTGGAACAGGATTGCTTAGACACATTTCTCAAAGAAAAGCTATTGCCGGAAAGTTGAAAAATTGTTGAAGTGAAGCTTTGCACCAGCATTTTAAAACAGGATTAAAGGGGTATAAAACCCATTAAGATCAGAACAAAATGTCTGGAAATTAATTGAAACAGCATGCTCTGGGAGAAACATGCATTTTGAATTCAGAAATTTTTTTGCAACTGTGACCTGTGCCACTGTGAGATAAGAATTAACTTCAAATTCTGGACAACACATGATAGGTGGAAAAGCCTCCTGGGGCTGAGGGGCCTAGCCTGACCTCGGCCAAGTTAGTGCTGGTTGTCTGGCCTCTTACCTTTCTTACGGCTCTGCAAACCAGCCCCTCTGTTCCTTGCATGGCGGCATCTGCCACTCCAGGAGGGGAAAGGCCCCTTCAGCTATGTGGGGCAAAGGTTTCTCGGCTAGAGACAGACATTCAAAAAGCTGGAGCCTGAATTGATTAAATCTTTGCAGGTTAGTTTAACTTGTCTAGATTGAACTGGTTTGTAACAGTAAATGCGTGCCGCTGGATTGAGGAAATGCAGGCACATGCCTGCAGTTGCTCAGGCCAGGAGTTGGGGGGTGCTAGAGAACACCCTTGGCTGCAGGAAAGCGGTGCTGGGTGTTGAGGGTGGCCAGCCAAAGCTGAACTGGCCAGAGAGGGGTTTAATTCCCCTCTCCTTGGCCTAACGGTAGAGACCCTAGCCACTGTAGCGAAGGAGCACCATGGCACCATGGCCCCTCAGGCGGAGCGGGGCAGGGAGGGGATTTATTACCCTCTCTACCCCCAGGGAACCACAGCCAGGTCTGCCTGCCCCGACTGCTGCCGCTGCTTGCTCCCTGCTTGGGGCAAGCGATGGAATAAGCCACTGGACACTGGAGGGAGGGGGAATAACCCCCATTCCTTCCCCCCACCCTTTGGGGGGGGCAGGGAGTGGGGTTATTCCCCCCTCTGGACCCAGAGCACCACATCAGAGCCAGCCCTGCTGGGCTGGAGCAGAGAGCCCCGCCCAGAAAGCATGCCGGGATGCTGGGGGATGCTGGTTTAAGTTAAACCAGGAAGGTCCTGCCACAGGAGGGCCCGAGAAACACAGCCAGTGCAGGTGGTGAAACCAGGAGTGTATGTAATCCCTCTTTTACTAACGACAATGTCCCCAGCACAGAAGATATGTGGGAAGGTGGTGAGCCGACTTGTGATGTGTGGGTTTGTTGCAGGGAAGAAATGTCCATCGCGGTGGAGTCGCATGAAGGACAAGGCCTACCTCTTTTCTCCTGAAAGAAGAATTTGGGCACAGTGCAATTCATCCTGCATGTCTCACAGTGCCAGGCTGCTCATGGTTGAGATTAAGGAGGAACACGTAAATCTATGTTCTCTTCAACCTAACAGTGCAAATCGGCTGGGTGGACAGAGTCACAGAGGAGGACCAGAGTCACAGAGGAGTCAGGGCATGAACTTGGCCTTTCTGTAGCCCAACCTCACCTGGGTAATTCCAGGAGGAGTTTTCTGAGGGCTAGGGGGGCTGCAAAGGCAGTGCACATTTTAGGGCTCTCTGCTAGGGGCAGTGATGAGTAGGAATCAGGGAGTGGTTTAAATATCCATGGACATTTTTAGATATGTTCCAGACGTGCTGCCGTGCACTTTTAATAAGCAAGCCACACTAATTAAAAGTGCCTGGAGCTAGTATAGTGATAGCATGTGTATCAGCAGCGCAGTGTGCCTCTGCACTGAGAAAATGGTAGCAGTGAACTTTCAACTAAAGCACATCAAATGTGTTTTAGTTCAAAGGGCACCACTGCCATTTTCTCAGTGTAGAGGCATGCAGCACCACTGATACACGGGACATGTGAGGTTGCCAGAGTTGCATCAATGTACGTGCTCTAGGATACTCAATTAATCGATTCTGGTCCAGTGTGCTAGATTTCTGGTGCTTTAGAGCAGGCTTTCCACATGTATGTAAGTGCCCTCTATATGCAATTGTATTTCTTCTTGTGTTACTGTTTAGCTGTAGGTGTAGTTGTTCAATGTTACTCAAACATGTGTGAGAACAAGCATAACCAGAGTGGCACTGGCCCTTATGTAGGTGTAGAGTAGTCTTGGAAGAGGGTATTTTGCCTCAGTGTAGGGTAATGAAGGTAGAGCAGCCCACTTGGCTGCTAGTCCTTGGGGAGCAGGGTGGGGTGCTGTGCCCTGGTGTTCCCAGAAGCAGTGGGCCTGACACACAGCTGATCTCTAGACTAAAGAAAAGCATTGAGATCCTGAATGACCCCACTGCAGGTCTGCTCCTAACTGGCACAAAGGTCCCTCTAGTCTGTGCCCTTGGCTGGATTTTTCAGCATTACTAGCACCTTGAATGAAGCAGAGTGTGATGGAAAAAAAAACATCTTAGGGCAAAATCCATTCCCTGGTTCCGAAGTACAGCTGTTATGTCCATAGACTTGAAATTCTCCTTCCTGCCCATGAGCCTTGTGTGATCAGAATGGTCCATAGCCCCAGGGTCAGGTTTCCTGTCATCCTCTCTCTCCTTGTTTTACCCGGTGTCTATCTTAAGTGGTCTGCTGCAGGGTGGATGCTGCTGGTGACTGGAGGGTGGGTGACTGCTGTCTCTGGTTCTCTATGAAACATCTTCCCTGAGTGCTGAAGGAGCAGGACTCTGCCAGTGAAACTTGCTAAAGAAGGTGCCCTGTGTCACTCTACCATGTCTTAAGCTCCAGGCTCTGCACAGGTGTAAGAAGAAAAGGACTAGTGAGTCTATCTTCACCTCCTTCCTATCCTACCCCAAGATGGTTGCTGAGGCACAGTCCCTTATTACCCATTCCTGCTCCTCACACTGCATATAAAGATGGGCTGTGTGGTCCCCATCACCATGTGTTCACCATGAGAGCAGTGTCAGGAGCATGAAGAATCACTTTCAGGATTGTGCCCACAACAGACATCCTGAGACTATTCCTGGGCAGGAATAATAACGGGACGACCAAATATTTTTGACCAGGCCACATGTGTGACATGAGAGCAGAATAGTCAGGGCTGTTCCTTGGGCACACTCTCAGGACCTCAGGGCAGGAGGCATAGACATGCCCAGAGAGAAGCTACTGTTTGTCACAGTCACAGCCATTAACATGGTCAAATGCTTTTGTCTGAATCTGAACCCACAGGCAGTGTCAGCGCATCGTCAGACTGGTTGCAATTGAAATTTACTGTCTGGAAGACAGGTTCTTTCAATGGTTCTTTCAATATCCTTAGAAAACAGCCATATTAGTAAACCCTGTAAACAAGCCTTGTAGCATTACCTGGGTGCACTATACCTTCTTCAGGGGCAAATTATATAATTTTGTTCCCTGCCCTCATCCTCTAATGTCTGAACAGACGATAAGGGGACTTCCTAGGGAAATGTCAGCTCTGGGCTGTAAGGCAGACTTCAACTTGTCCACCCCCAAGAAAAGACTAACACTGAAATTGATGGGTGACCGAAAGAGCAGGCGGTGGCCATGATGGACGTGAGAACCTAGCTTTGGCTGCAGAGGAGTCTCTGCACTGAATTTGATGGTGATGCTGCATTGGGAACTCAAGCTGATGGTGCTCTCTGTACACTAGAGTGAATTCAGTTTTTTTCCCCCTCTCTGTTTTATTGTCATGCAGGATTTCATAATTCATGAGGTGTTTCAATACTATGAAGATTGCAACAGCACTGTATACTATCACTGATTCTGGATTGGATTGTCGTGCAACTCTGAAACTAGGAAATGGATCTGGGTGGATGGCTCAGTACTCTCCACTCCCTTGTAAGTTTATGCCCCTGGGATGTTCTTGTCTGTGCACTCAAGTACAGCACAGTCCCTGGGTGTGATCACCATGGAACGATAAGGTTCAGACACTGTCAACTGAAAGGCCTTTAGACTTCAGGAAGGCCTTCAATACGGTATCCCACCCCATACTGGTGAACAAGTTAAGAGGCTGTGATGTGGATGACTGCACAGTCCGGTGGGTGGCGAATTGGCTAGAGGGTCGCACCCAAAGAGTCGTGGTGGATGGGTCGGTCTCGACCTGGAAGGGTGTGGGCAGTGGGGTCCCACAGGGCTCGGTCCTTGGACCGATACTCTTTAATGTCTTCATCAGTGACTTGGATGAGGGAGTGAAATGTACTCTGTCCAAGTTTGCAGATGACACAAAGCTATGGGGAGAAGTGGACACGCCGGAGGGCAGGGAACAGCTGCAAGCAGACCTGGATAGGTTGGACAAGTGGGCAGAAAACAACAGGATGCAGTTCAACAAGGAGAAATGCAAAGTGCTGCACCTAGGGAGGAAAAATGTCCAGCACACCTACAGCCTAGGGAATGACCTGCTGGGTGGCACAGAGGTGGAAAGGGATCTTGGAGTCCTAGTGGACTCCAAGATGAACATGAGCCGGCAGTGTGACGAAGCCATCAGAAAAGCCAATGGCACTTTATCGTGCATCAGCAGATGCATGATGAATAGGTCCAGGGAGGTGATACTTCCCCTCTATAGGGCGTTGGTCAGACCGCAGTTGGAGTACTGCGTGCAATTCTGGGCGCCACACTTCAAGAAGGATGCGGATAACCTGGAGAGGGTACAGAGAAGGGCAACTCATATGGTCAAGGGCCTGCAGACCAAGCCCTATGAGGAGAGACTAGAGAAACTGGACCTTTTCAGCCTCCGCAAGAGAAGGTTGAGAGGCGACCTTGTGGCTGCCTATAAGTTCATCACAGGGGCACAGAAGGGAATAGGTGAGGATTTATTCACCAAGGCGCCCCCGGGGGTTACAAGAAACAATGGCCACAAGCTAGCAGAGAGCAGATTTAGACTAGACATTAGGAAGAACTTCTTCACAGTTCGAGTGGCCAAGGTCTGGAACGGGCTCCCAAGGGAGGTGGTGCTCTCCCCTACCCTGGGGGTCTTCAAGAGGAGGTTAGACGAGTATCTAGCTGGGGTCATCTAGACCCAGCACTCTTTCCTGCTTATGCAGGGGGTCAGACTTGATGATCTATTGAGGTCCCTTCCGACCCTAACATCTATGAATCTATGAATCTATGAAACTGAACAGGGTTGTGAATTTTATCAGCGGCACAGGGAGTGACAGACCCCACCGCACAGCACTAACTCCAGCTGGCCCCAGGTGTTTGCAAATGTCCTGTTTCCCCCAGTTCCCATGGAGCTGTGGTCTGAGCGATTCTAACTCCCAATGTGTGCATGGGACCTTTCATCTTGATACAGCCCAGCATACCCTGTGGTCTGTGAGTGTGGGAGATTCTGGCACTGTGCCCCCGGTAAAGCAGACTTGGGCCAGAGGGCTCAAGGGCTGTGCTGGAGAATGGCAATCTCACACTCCTCTCTTCTAGATGCTGCAGACAGTCCAGACCAGCCTGGGCTTCTTGGCTGGGGATGGCATGTAAGGGGATAAGGCAGTGCTCTATATCCCTGCAGGGCGTGCTCTGCTGAGCTTACTCCATATCATGCAACAGCCCTGTTCCTTGCTCAGGAGTTGTACCTAGGCTATGTGCATTACAGGAAATATATGAATGTTATGTACTGGATCTCATTGATACATCCCTGTAAACACTGGGGATTAATTTAGTCATGTCTCCAAAAGCACAGGGTGGAACAATCATGGTAACACCTCAGTAAGCCAGACTAGCTTTTGTTTCCTTTAAAACGTCCATGGTGAGGTCCATTCTCAGTTCTCTTGCCAACCACAAGAAATACCACAATAAAGGGTAAACCTTTACCACCACTCAGGTGTTAGAAATTAAATGTGGCAAAGGAGTTTGAGAGAGGAGGGAAGGGTGGCAGATCCCAGATGTCTGATACACTGAGGAGTCATGTAGTACCTTAATTTATCTCATGGATACCATTTGTCCTCATGTGATATGAGAAGCATGTAGATGAACATGGGGATTTTCCTCTCATCTACCTTGGAAATGGAGATGCTTCAGGGAACAGCCTTGAGCCATTTGAGGAGAAGAGATAAAATATTCTCCATGTTTGAATTCAGGAGCAATTTCTGAAGAGTCAAAGTTTTTCTTAAATGAAGTTTAGGCTAGACATGATATGGACACATCCTGTCTTGTTCATGGTGCCATGAGAACCCACAGATCCTGTGCTGAGGGACTCTCATCCAACTCATTACAGCCTTGAGCTGGAAAGCATCTGTTAAGTGGTTGCTCAGCATCACCTGCTGTCAGTACAACAAGCACAGATTGCTCCCAGCCCAATGCTCAGGGCACAGTGAGCTCAGGAGAGTCGGGCTGTGGATACGATCTATAATCGGTAGTTTTCCATTCCAGGTTGGATCTCCCAGACCGAGGTCATCCAAATTATCAGGGTGGAGCTTGTGTGTATGTCCAAGGTGGGGCAGCTAAGCCTGGAGACTGTGAACTAACTCAGTTCTGCATTTGTGAGAAGAAGAAGGAACTGTCAAGAGCAAAGAAACTGGATTAACTCATCAAGCACATGGTGCAGCAGGGACTGACCCTGCAGACTGCTGCAGCGGGACTGTAGAAATGGACTAAGAGTATCAAATAAAAATAGGTCTGGAAATCATCTGGTCAACCCCCTGCTCAAGGTTGGCTCAACCCCATCTAAATCTGCTGTTGGGGGAAACTCTCAAGCATGAAGTTTCCACAGTGTCTCTTCTAATGTTCCAGTCTTTTCTAATGCTGAATGATTCCCAGAGATCTTCCTAATGCACAGCTGAAAGTTAGAGCAGTTACTTCTTGTCCTGTCCCCTGGAGCAACAGAGAATAATCCATTTCCTTCCTTTTTACATCCATCATCAAGTATCTAAAGACTACAACCCCCTCCTACCCTGTACCCCCACCACCTGTCATCTCTTTGCAATAAATAATTCCAGTTCTTCCCCTGTTTACACCTAACTCATGTTTTCTAGACCTGTAATCATTTTTATCAATATATCCTGGATTCTAGCCACATCTGTCTTCAAGTGCAGTGAAAAACTGGACCCAGAATTTTATATGAGTAATGGGGAGAGGGGGTCAAGATGAGCGTGCTCATCTTTGCGGCTTCAGTCATGGTCAGGGGAAGTTCATGCCCTGAAGGGACTTGTGGATGCCCCAAATCCGGAGCACCATTGGAAAGTGGCCTGGGGTGTTTGGTGTCAGGTGCCCTCCAGCAAATCCAGTCGATGTCCCCTGGCCGTCATCACCCTGGTCTCCCCATCTGGGTTGTGAAAATGCATGTTGCTGAGCAGGCAGCAGTGATCAGGCCTCCTTGGCTCGGGGGCACTCCAATCCCGTGTGCTGTTCAGCAGCTCAGTGGGGCAGAGCTGGGGGGGATTGGATCCCAATCACATGGTGTCCCTGCCCTCGGTCCAAGGTGAGGGCTTTGAAATGTTCATCCTGTTTGGCCCCAGTGCAGAATGGGAAAATTGTTTGAGTCCATGTCAGTTTTCTCAGGACACGTCACCATTTCCAGCTGTAGCTCTGTGCTGCTCCTCTTGCTGGGTCTGAGTTGCTCAGAGACCTCACGTACCTCCCTAACCCTGAATTGCTCCAGCCAAGTCTCATCCATCTCTGTGAGAACTCACAAGGAATTTGTGAGCAGGGGGACCTCAGACTGGGAACTGCTGCAGAGACAGGCATCTCAGTGTGCTGGCCACAGAGTTACCATGTGGGACAGAGAGAAGGAAGTCCAGTCCCAAAGACCAGTCATGGAGTAGCCCCCACCCCTCCCTGTCACTTGTTGTAGGCTTCAGAATCCACATGCTCCACTGCTCTTTTGTCCATTGTAAATTAGTTGTTTCCACCCAGTGAGTTTCACACCCGCACCCATTTTATCTGGGATTTCTCCCTGGAATTTGTCTCTACCCCCTAAGAACAGGCCTGGTGGCTCTTCTGCAGCCACGGGCTCCCTACCTGTAGAACAGGACCCCTCACTCATTGCATCGTGCTTCCTGCACAATAACTGATATATCAAATGTAATCCACTGTCAACCAGTTAACATCCACCTGTAATGGATTACAATGGCACCTAAACTCTATTTCGCAGAGGCTCCTGGGGAAAGGGTAAGGAAGCCAGTGGGAAGCTAGGGTTTGCACATTTGAATCAATGGTCAAGGGACAGTGAGCACCAGAGCAGCAGTGGCTGCAGCTGGCAAGACACATAGCAGAGACGCAGGAACTGCAGCGGGGCTGATCCTGAGAGGCTGCAGCTGGTGAGACGTGTGGCAGAGATCCAGTAGCTGCAGTGGGGCTGCCGTGGCAAACCATAGCAGTGGGGCTCAAGTGGTGGGCCTGATTTCACAGTGATGCCATTCTGCGAGCCTTGGTGGCAGGGCTTAGGTGCAGTGCCTGGGTGCAGAGTAACCCCCGTGCACAGCGGGACTGGAGCCTGGTTCGAGGACACTCTGGAGTTGAGGGAGATCTCAGGGGTTCCTCAGTGTAAATATCCTGTGGATAGTGTTTGTTGCTGGTTACCTTGTTATTTGTTACTGAATGGTTCTACCACTGGGTGACTGCCTGTCCGCCTGTTATGTTAATTCTGAGTGTGTGTACCTCAACGCTTACCCGACTGTTATGTTTGTCTTAAGTGTATGTATCTAATGTATTCACCAGTGTGTTTCCAGTCTCCTAAACCCTTTGGCCTGTGACCCTAAACCTCCTCCAGTGCCCGACAAATAAATGTTGAGATTTCCTCGTTGGCTCCCATGTGGTTTCTGGGGTATGCTATGTATGGAAATTGTATTGACATCAAATGCCTCCAGAAATGTGAAGGAGCGATTGTCTCTCTGGCTGTAATTTCTGAACAGCTGGAGTTTGGGAATTTCTTAGACGAGGGGTTTTCCAGTTTTAGACTCAGGGCACCCCGCCCATTAGCACTGAGACACCCCTTGGAAAATGTCAGCTGTTAGCTTTCACTATTTTTTTTTTTTGAGTACAAAAAGGTAATAGAGCAATTCTTCTACTGCAACCAACTCAGAAAGACCACAACAGATCAGAATGTTTCTGAAACCATATATTCCTATTGGAAACCTGTGGGCTTATCGTGTGATTCATGTGTAGGTGCTTGGACACCTAAGAGTGCTCCCTCTTGGAGTCTTAAAAGACACTGATGGCACTCTCACAGGTGGGAATCACCATGAGAATCACTTTCTTACACAAACACATCATGCAGCTATGATTTTAAACACCTTTTCTTTTATAACTTTTAAAACAACATGCAAAAAATGTGTAATTCAGAAGTTTTAGGTCCATTTTATTCTCTAAATATAATTTTAGGTCACACAAAACATTTTTGGGGACAGAAAACTAAACATTTTGTTCAGAAACGTATGTTTTAAGGTTTTAAATTATAAAAAATAAAATACATCAAATTTAATAGTAATAGGCCAGGTTCTATTCAACTGATAGGGCATCTAAGTGGATTTAGATGCCTGCGCATGATTCCTTTGTACACCTGTTAAGTCCCTGAATGCATCTACTTTTGTGATGCATCACCTGACCTTTAAGGATAAGTCATAAAAATAGGCAAGGAGGAGCAGGGCCTACTCATGTTTTGCACTAACCATGCTTTTGACATATAAGCAAGGTTGGATAGAGTCATTCTTAGGCACCTAAGTCCATTTACCCAACATGTGAAATAATATCTGTCCCAGTGTCCTTTTGAATTCATTTTTTTTCATTTCATGAATGGCAAATTAAGATGTTTTATATGTATGCACATGTGTTTGTGTATGTGTATGTACATGAACACTTCACACCATTACAGATAGACGCATGTATACATAGGTGTACACATGTATAGACAAATTTAATATATATTCAGAAATGAGCACAGTCCATCTGTCTGTGTGTCTGTCCGTAACTCTCTTAGAGCACTCTGATTTGTTGTCTCAGCAGCCAATCACAATGCTTACTGAAACAACCAATCAGCGTGCTTGGCACAGACAGACACACAGACAGACAAGGGGATGCGGAGGCGGGGAATCCAAGCTTGGAGGTGGTGGCGGCGCAGGGTGGTGGCAGAGGGAGACGGAGGGTATGGTGGGGATGGAGTGGGACAGTGTAGCACTGCCATGACAGCAGGGATAGAGGCAGCAGAGCTGCGGTGGTGGGGTGAGGACTGCACTACTGGCCTCGCCCCCCCCCCAGCCGTGCTTCTTCGGGGCAGAGGCAGTGGCAGTGTGGGATGTTGACGGCATGACACTGGCTTTGCGTTCCCTCCCCCTCCCCCCCTCCCCCCCAGTCCCCACCATCATCTAGCAAATTGTCTGTCAAGAATGACAGTAGGGACAGAGCACTGCCATGACAGCAGGGACAGAGGAGATAGAAGGGATGTAGCTGAGGGACAAGGCCAGCACCGCACCACCACCACCCTGTGCTGCTGCCACCTAGAAGAAACAGGACCAGGTGGGGCGGTGCCAACGCTTGGAGGTGGCGGTGGCACGAAGTCCTGGCAGAGGGAAGTGGAGGGGACAGCGGGGCAAGCTTCCCCTGCCTCCCCCCCGCCCCCACCCCCAGCTGTTGGGAGGCTGTGGCGGCGCAGGGCAGTGACTGGAAGTGCTCCGAGTCACAATTTCCCACTATGAGCTGTTTGTGGTGTACCATGCCCTTCTCCATTCACTTTGCTCACATCAGTTTGTAGGCCCCAAACTTCAGAATGGCTTTTGCCTATAATAGAGGCTTTACTATGCAATGCCAAACTGACTATGTGTAATAACTAACATAGTTCAGTAAGTCTGGCAACCCCTTAGAGGTTTGTCTTGCTCCAAGAATTTTAGGGATTAGAGAATTAGAAAGGCCTCCTGGTATGAATCATGCCCCAGGGTATGAGCCATATGTAACTGATAACTGTGGGAAGCCCCTCCTGCAAAAGATGCTGCCTGGTGCTCTGATGTTTAAAGTCAGTGAGTTGGGCAAAGACCACAAGAACATCCTCACAAATTAGGTGAGGACCCTGCCCAGCTGCTCATTTTCAGCTGAGACCCAGCAGCAGTGAGAGTGTGGTCTGAAAGCTTGGAGGTCACAGCTGCATCGTGGTTTCCAAACCTCACGCCTTCAATCACTTTAGCAGGTGATGTGCATTGTTTATGCTGTCCTGTTCCCCTGCCTATTTCTGTTTCAGCTATGAGAGCTTCTGCAACTTTACACATGGCTATTCTGGGCGAGATAGATGGTGGAAATAAACCTAGCTCTGTTGAAGTCACTAGAGCTAGGCTGACTAGCAATACCTGAGAGTTGGGTCTGCAACTCTGACAGCTGTGTTTAGAAAAAGGAGAGTATTTCCATGCAGTCCCAGTGCCATAACACATGTTAAAATCGGTACGATTTTGTGCATCAAAAATGCAACTTTATGACATAGACTTTCTACGCAGAACTGAGTTTTCCACATTACCTATTGTGTGTTCCTGCGTCAGATTTTACAATTTGATCTGGGCTGTGAAGATCTTTGATGCAAGTAGGCACTTTTCATTTAGGAACTCCATGGAAATGATCTTAGTAGATGTAACATGACTACTCCAGACTCCAGTAGTAGATGTAACATGTTACTCCAATAGGAGAAATAATATGTTACTCTAGTAGTAGATGCAACATGACTAGTCCAAGTAAAATAAAAGTTGTTGTAATTTTAGAAAGTTTTCTCCCCATTTTAGGATGCAAACCCCAAGCCTGGCTATATCTTGCAGAAATTCAGGCTCTTAGTTTTCGGTGGTTTGTTTATGTGCATAGAAGCCCAAGGATCCCCAGCTCCATGACAGTTCCCCAGGAATGAACTCTGAAATTTTTTCCACCTCAACTCCTTTGCCTCTGGCCAGGTGGATATCTAAGTAGTCAGGCAGCCTGGGCCACCCTAGATGTGTATATGGAGAAGCAGAAAGGTAGATGGGAAGGTGAGCTGGCAGGAAAGTAGGCAGGCCCACCTTGCACACCTCTCTGAGTCCCATCCCAGATGCATTCAGATTGAAGTGTTTCTGTAGCTTGAGAAATCATCATTTTCTGCAGTAGTAGTTCAACAGCTGTGTTCCTGTTTGATTATATTTGTAATTCAGTCCCCATACTGACTGCAATGGGAGCAGTGGCTCTACAAGAGAGGTTCACACTACACACGTGACAGCTATATTACTTTTAGTCCATGACAAAATAATCACTCTGACCTGGCCACAGCTCCTGTGCAGCTGGAAGAAGGGTCTTATCCCACAATAGGGGCCAGGAGGGAAGACCATTGGGTTCTCAGCCTCCAAACCAGCCAGGAGAGCCGCAGACACATGATGGGTGAAGTAGACTGCACCGGCAGTGCCCTGGTGCCCTAGAAGGGACAGTGTGTTATACAGCCTGTCCCCAAGCTCCCTGCAAGTGTAGGATGCTGCTGTACCCTCAAGATGGCACAAAGGTCCCTGCGGTTAGTGACTGAATTTTAAGTGGGCCTGGAAGTCAAGCTGTTTTACCAGGTTCCCATGTACGAGCACAAGCATGTCCACCAGATTCCCTGCTGTCAACTCACACCTCAGTTTGTGCTCCCAACATTTTAGGAGGCCATCTGCAGAAGGAGGGCCATTTTGCTGCCATCTGGAGGACAGCATAGCCCCAAGAATTGGCTTCTAGGATGAGCGTACCAGATCCCAACGAGGGATTAGGCCTCTCAATCCTTCATGGCCTTGCTCGGTTCTGGGTGGGTCAGGACTTGTGTTTGCAAAGCCCAGCTATTTTGCTCCCTCAGGGATGAAGGAGATGGTACCTGCCAAGGAGACAGACTGTAGGTGAAACCCTCCACATCTCCTACCATGTTCTGTGCCTCTCATTTGCTGAGCTGAGGAAGGAAAGTCTATGCTCACCGTTTTAGCAGTTTTCCCTTGTGGCATTTCAACTTGGAAAATGGATTCATCTGAATCAGGAACCATTCAGTTTCTGGGAAAGTGCTGAACTCTCATCACTCACACTCACTAAGTCCAGGGTCTTTACACCATGGTTTCCCTTTGATCCCTTTAAAAGCCTATGGCCTGAGCCCTCTGTGCAGGCATTGTGTTTCTGCAGGCTAACGTTGCATGTTGTACATAGGAAAGTATTTGGGAAAAGGAATCAGTTTTTGATCTCTGCCAATATCCCCAAATATCTTCTCAGATTTTCAAACTCCCCCATAAAACGTCAGCTCTGGGTTGGAACTTGGCCTGGAGCAAAGCAGCTCTGAAGGGCTTGTTTTGAGGAAGTGACAGTGAACAAGCAGGTCAGTACAACACGAGTGAGAACACAACCTTCACTTCAGTGGGAACGTGTCTAAAAGAACGTGCGGTAGTAGTGTGCGCTGAGAACTCTCCAGACTGCAGGAGTCTCTCCAGAGAGTACTTGGGTTCTTTGCAGTTCATTTAATCTTAGCCTTGTGCAGGGTTTTATAAAACTGGTCATCTTAGTATCAGGAACCTCAGCAAGGCTTTCCATGTCACACTACCCATCCTGGATTAGATTGTCCTAGGATTTGGTGGACTAGGAAATGGATCTGGATGGATAGCTTTTCTGGCCTATGAGTTCATGTCACTAGAAAGCCCTCTTCTGGCCGAAAGTGCAGCACTAATCCTATGATGCAATTCATGGAGGGCCTACAACAGTGCCAGTTAATGGCATTTGTAAAAGTTATCAGACACCCAGGAAATGACAGAAACTAATAGGCTTAGAGGCAGCCATGGCCTGCTGCTTTCTCAACTTCCTGTTTCCCACAGACAGTTGCATTTGGAGGAACTGTTTCCCTACATCTGTTTCCTCCCATATCCATACACACGTGCCCTGCAGCTTCTGAGCCCAGTGGACTCAGGTACTGGGCTGAGGGGAGGTTGCTTTCCCCAAGAAGCCCAGGGGCTGGCATGAAGAAAGGCACTGGCAGTCTTCCCTCTGGTGGGAATTATACCAGACACATTGGTATAATGCTGGCTGGGGGTGGCCTGCTGGTAAGTGACTTCTTCCCAAGCCATAAGATGACTAATTCCAATAGTATAAACATCATTAACCCCCAAATTAGCACAAGATGTTGTGGAAGAAATCAAACTTTGTGTTGTGGTTGTATCAGAATTGGCAGAGCCATCTTGGTTTATTTAGAGCTATACCAGTGATCACAAGGAGGGTTCTCAAAGGAACTCTGACCTCTACAAGTTTACAAGTGTATTTATACTTTAGACAGCAAGAAAAGATACAGGGTTCAGACAAAGCAACCTTGAAAGAAACAGAAAGAAGTTGATCATTTGTTTGTCACACACAAGCAATTTACTTATTCAGAAAAAAAAACCCACTGTGTTTTGGGAACAGTTATCAGCTTCTGTTCGGGGGAAAGGAGGAGGTTAACACCTGCACACAGAGCTTAGTATATCAAGATAAAACAAGGCAGGAAGGTTTTTTCCTATCTTAGAACATTTTGAAACACACAGCATCAGCATCTTTTTCTCTTCTCTTTCTCTCTCTTTGTCTCTCCTCTTAGTCAAGTAAGAGGCCTGGTTAAACTTACTTCCACATTCCCCCCTTTTGGGCCTTTTTGGCACAACATATTAGATATTTATAGTCATGAGCCTTTTAACTTTTAATTTTTCTTTCTCTTTACCTTTTCGCTATTTTAACATACGTATCACAAAAGTCAGTCCATTTAAGGGATAAAGCAATTATAGGCACTTTTGTCATTGTACTAGGAGGCAAGTGGGAACATACCCAACATTTAGAAACATTTAAATCCTTTGCATATTGATAAGACAGTTGAAGAAAAGCATTTTGGTGAGCATGCCAGTGTGGGAGTGATCTTTTTGACCTGTTTTGAAGTCTAGTCTGATTTACAAAGTTTTTTTTAGTTCGTGAGCCTTTAAGTTCATATAAGATGATCCAAAAGGAAAGGCTGAGAAGTACCCAATTCACGACTAACCAACCCCACCTCAGGAACTAGGAACTAGGTAGAGGCCTTTTTCCTTTCCCAAAGGGCATAGTAGTGTCGTTGGGGTACATTTTCTTCATTCTGTAGTGGTAAATCCTCTTCGCTCTGTAGTGGCAAATCCTCTTCGCCAGTAGGCGCTTGCCTCACTACTGGTCTTGAGCTCTCCTGTTGGCAGGTGCTAGGCTCACTAACAGTCTGTGGAAGCTGATTACAAGGTTGATATGGAGGAGACTCTGGGTCTAATGGGCCTGATATTTTCTTAGTGTGTGAAGCATGGATCCATGTTTGGAGTCCTTGACACTTTATTGCAGTGTTGGTTGTCAGGAGTACCTGGAATGGGCCTTTCCAGCAGGGTTCCAGCGATGACTTCCATTGATGGACTTTTACATGGACCCAGTCGCCAGGCAGGATGGAATGGCATGGCTCATCTGGTTCCTTGGGGAGAGCTGTTTGTACCTGTGAATGAAAAGCCTTAACACACTTCATTAGTGCCGTAGAGTAGTCTAAAATAGTATCATCAAGTAAATGTATATCGCAAAAGTGGGAGGCAACAGGTGGTGAGGCGGGGAGCCTCATGGATCTTCCCATCAGGATTTCATGTGGGCCAAGTCCGGTCTTTCGACTGACAGTAGATCTCATACTCATAAGGGCTATGGGAAGTTCAACTGGCCATTTCAAGTGAGTCTCAGCACAGATTTTAGCCAGTTTATTTTTTTAATGCCATTTTGGCGTTCTACTTGGCCTGAGGCCTGTGGATGGTACAGGCAATGAAAGTTCTGCTGGATTTGCAGGACTTTGCAGACTTCTTTCATTATCTGCCCAGTAAAATGAGTTCCTCTACTGGAGTTTATGGATAAAGGAATACCAAACCTTGGAATAAAGTTTCTGAGCAACTTTTTGCTCACAGTGATGGTATCAGCTTTTGCACATGGGTAGGCTTCTACCCATCCAGAGAACATACATACAATAACAAGAACATATTCATAAGAACAATATTTCTGCATTTGAATAAAATCTATTTGTAAATTTACAAACGGCCCCCAAGCTGGGGGGATGTACTGCTTTTTTTGTTTTACAGGCTTTCCTACATTATGGGCTTGACAAATAGGGCAGGTATAACAGTATTGTTGAGCCACAGATGGCAAAGTTGGAGCAAACCAATCAAGCTTAACAGCTTCTACCAACCCCACTCTGCTCACATGTGCTATGCCATGGTGTATGCAAGCAAGATAGGGAAGAAGGACAGTTGGGGCAATCAGGTGGCTGTCCGGGGAGCACCACAAATGGTCAGGGTGTAACAAACACCCAGCCAGTCTCCACATATATTTTTCTGGTTCTGGAGCCTGATCTTGGAGGAGGGCAACATCATGAAGACTTGCCAATGGAGACTGGTTAGTCGAGATAGACAAAAACACAGGTGTAGCCTGAGGAGTGGAAATAGCCGCAGTTTTGGCAGTGGAGTCTGCCAGCGCATTCCCACGTGTAACATCATCATAAGGTTTCTGGTGAGCTTGGCATTTAATAATAGCAACAGCAGAAGGTAACTGTGAAGAATTTAACAAGGTATTTACATATGGACCATTACTAATTTTGGCACCTGCTGACATGAGGAAGCCTCTTTGCTTCCGAAGTTGACCATAATCGTGTACAATACCAAAGGCATAGCGAGAATCAGTGTAAATATTAACAGAGATACCAGAGGCTAGGGTGCAAGCCCTGGTAAGGGCCACAAGCTCAGCAAATGGAGCTGAATACACATTGGGCAAGTGATGGCTTTCTGTAACATCATATTGGGAACATACTGCATATCCTGCAACAAGAGAACTTTTTGAGTTTCTTTGACATGACCCATCAACATAAAATACTAGATTTGGGTTTTGCAGGGGGTGTCCTTTAGATCAGTGCGGGGCATTGTTAGGTGGGCAGTAACAGCAATATAATCATGGGGTTCACCATCAGAAAGAGTAGGCAACAGGGAGGCAGGTTTTGAAACAAGACATCTAGTTAAAGTAATATTTTCAGCAGAAAGAAGCAAAATTTCATACTTAGTCAATCTAGCATTTGAAAGGTGTTGAGTTTTAGTTTTTAGTAAAAGGGCTGCTACAGCATGTGGGACAGCAACAGTAAGGGGATAACCTAATACAAGGGTACAGGACAGTTCAACAGTAATAGCAGCTGCAGCTACAGCACGAAGACATGGAGGAAGTCCGGCTGCAACTGGGTCAAGAGCAGAGCTATAATAAGCAATTCATAGATTCATAGATTCATAGATGTTAGGGTCGGAAGGGACCTCAATAGATCATCAAGTCCGACCCCCTGCATAGGCAGGAAAGAGCGCTGGGTCTAGATGACCCCAGCTAGATACTCGTCTAACCTCCTCTTGAAGACCCCCAGGGTAGGGGAGAGCACCACCTCCCTTGGGAGCCCGTTCCAGACCTTGGCCACTCGAACTGTGAAGAAGTTCTTCCTAATGTCCAGTCTAAATCTGCTCTCTACTAGCTTGTGGCCATTGTTTCTTGTAACCCCCGGGGGCGCCTTGGTGAATAAATCCTCACCAATTCCCTTCTGTGCCCCCGTGATGAACTTATAGGCAGCTACAAGGTCGCCTCTCAACCTTCTCTTGCGGAGGCTGAAAAGGTCCAGTTTCTCTAGTCTCTCCTCGTAGGGCTTGGTCTATAGGCCAAAACCTGACTCTTGTTAATACCTCTGAGCCTTTGCCCTGAACTTCAGAAGCCGAAGCCGCTTTTGCCTCTGTTAAACAAGCTCTGTAGCAAGCTCCTGCCCTAGGCCTTCCTGATTATACTAAACCCTTTATTCTTTTTTGTCATGAAAAAGACGGATTTGCACTTGCTGTGCTCACTCAAGCACATGGAGACAAGCACCGTCTCATTGCAGAACACAAGTCAACAGCAGTAAAATAACAGGCATTAGGAGGAATACAGGACAAGATAGTGGCTGGATTTAATTTAATTTTTACAGGCTGGGCAGCATGGATTTGCCCTACTTCATTAGCATGTTGGAACCAGAGAAACAGAGGGACGGCCTTTATGATTTCCTTTTGTAACACAGAAAGATTAGGAGACTAAGGCTCAGGAGGTGAGCTAGCTAGAGTAGCAAGTACAGCCATTTCATTAACACAGGGAACATCCAAATAAACACCATTGGGAGAACAATAAATAGTACAGCTGAGTTTACAAAGCAAATCTCTGCCTAACAAATCAACAGGAGAACAAGGACTGAGGAGAAAGGCATGTTGATCAGAAACAGGGTGAAGAGAAACATGTAAGTGTTGGGAAACAGGATGAGGAACTATCTGATTTGAAATTCCTGCAGCGTTTACAACAGCAGAGGAGTGGGGAGTTGTAGAAAATTCTTCAGCTCAGAGAGTAGAGCGACTTGCACCGGTGTTTACTAAACATTTTGTAGGAGTGCCATGTATTAAACAGGAAATGAAGGGATCCTCTTGATTAAGTAAGAGAAGTGGGGCTGTGATAATGTTATCATTCCTCAGTCTGTCCTAACAGGAGGCTTCTTGATTCGGGACGGAAAATTGAGTGAGAGGAGGTGGTGGCTGGTTAAATATTATCCCTGGCTGGCCAGGCCAGTGAGGACATTGAGCCTTCCAGTGTCCTGGTTGGCCACAATAATAACAACTGTCATTATTTTGGGACTGAAATTCTCCTCATCCCATCCCACGACCACATCCTCTGCCTCTGAACTGTCCTCGATAGAAACCCCGGCTTCTACATCTGCCTAAAGTTCGTATTTGTAAAGACATTAGCTTAGTTTCTGTGGATTCCTTTTTCTTTTCTTGGCAGGCTGTACAGTGATTAGCAATGGTGACTAATTTATAATATACCATACAGAAGCACTATGACTCCCTTTTACATTTCTCCTGAGTGAGTGCACTGTTAGGTAGCATTTAATTTGGATGTTGGTCTTGAATTCCTAATTAATTTCTTACTTATTATATTTAGTATTGATGATGTAAATGTTTCTTGTGATGCATTTTCACACTGGTTTGTGGCCACTATGATAATGGCCTTTGTTTTTTTCCATGGAACCATGAAAAGGAACCATGAAAAATCCTGTCATTTGGTCAAATCAAGTTATTCCGGTCAAAAATCTCAATGTTTTCCACTTTTGCCATTCCACTTGAACCTCTTTGAAATGGGTAGTATCATGGAAGTTTCCAAAATTTCACCTCCTTTTTTCTAATTTGGGGGCCAAGGAATGCCTTTCTTGAGATGCATAATCCTGGGTGATTTCCTGCTGACACTACATTTATATTTTCAAGCAGCATCATTTGACTGAGGGTATTAAAAGTGGCTTAGGTTTGGGGTCAAAGCATGTCGTGTTTTTCAATACAATGCAGACTCATTGCAGCCAAACTGGTCTCTGCCATACTTTCTAGTCTTCCTGTGCACCAGGATGGTTCACTCCTGTGCCCTCAGTAAGGCTTCTTTCAGGTACAAGCAACATTCCTAGACTCTCTTCCCACTCAAACTGACCTCCCAGTGGATCCTGCCCATCAGTTCTCTGAGTGAGTCGACGTCTGCTTTTCTGGAGTCCAGGGTCTATACTCTGCTGCTCTGCCTTCCTTTCCGCAGGATACTAAACTCAATCAGCTCATGGTTGCTCTGCCCAAGTTGCCATCCAGTAGTACATTTCCCACCAATTCTTCCCCATTTCTGAGAAATACATTAAAGGAGCATGTTCCCTAGTTGGCCTCACCAACACTTGCACCATGAAGTTGTCCCATGGTGATAGAAGTCCCACATGAGAACCAGGGCCTGTGATCAGGAAACTTGCGCTAGTTGTTTGACGAAAGTCTCACCTACCTCACCCTCCTGGTCTTGTGATTTATAGCAGACTCATACCACAACATCACCCTTGTTGCTCTCCCCTTTCACCCTAAACCAAGGGCTTTCAGCAGGCCCGTCTCCAGTTCCATCATGGAGCTCTAAGCAATCATACACCTCTTTCACATAACGCACAACTCCTCTTCCTCTTCTTCCCTGCTTCTGCTTCCTGATCAGTTTATACCCATCCACCCATTAGAGTTTGGGATGGGTGCATGGATGGATGGATAGATTAGAAGTTGTGTTACCTACACCAGGAGATTGGTGCTAGCTAAATCAGTGACTGAAACCTAAAGGTGCTGTAATAATAAGAGCTTTGCTAATGCTAATAGCAAGAATTCTGCATGCTGATTCCATAGTAGGCCAGTGAAACAACACGTAGTCTCCTGTTCTGTAAGCATGACCGAACCATGAACCTAGATAGTAGAACGCTGTAATACATTGGAATGTGGTAAACACCAGGTGTGTTGGATCACAACTCATCCCCAAATTCCTAACTTGAGATAACCAAATCCCTAGCTTGAGATAACATTATTTACTCCAGACTATATAAGCTGTATATTCTTAAGTTACGAATGGTTCCTCTGCTCTGGCAAGAGTTCTGACTTGCGTGGAGCCCCGGGACAGGCTATCGCATCCCCGGGATTGGGACACTCCAGGGCCAGAGGAACCATGCTGGGTGGCTGCTGCTGCCTAAGGCCAATGTGAGGTGACCGTCCTCTCTGCTCTGTTCTATCACCTGCCTCTATGAGTATCCTTAAATAAAGCTTTATAAGGGTGAAAACAACTGTGAGTACGTCCTTAGTTCAAGCGCGGGTAATCTTCTGAACCCAGTAGTTCATTCTAAGACAATTGGTGTAAAAAGTGGGATTCCCCTGACGTTTGGCATGGACCTATTTAAGAGGCTGTGGAAGGGGAAGGGAGAGGGATCGGAAAGAAGGATGCTGGGTTGGCTGGATACTGGGTTGTGGTATGGGGTAGCAAAGGCACTCTGTAAACTGAGTTCATCTGTTTATTGGAGTAAGGAGGACTGCCCTGTAACTCCCGCCGAGCTGCAACGGTGGGTTGAGAAGGAGCTTAAGTCTGAGGGGGAGAGTGGTGCTAGATGCACTGTCTCTTGGCTGCTCCTTACGGTGCTTGAACGTCTGAGCACGCAAAATGCCTGTCTGCAGGAACAGCTCGATCAGGCTGTCCCTTGGCAGATGCTTTTGAATTTGAATGAAACAATATTGCATGAGTTATGTTCTAAACAACTTGATTCTCCCGCCCCTAAATGTTCCTCCTCCCCGCCGGAGCTGGTCTCCCAGCTGGCTAAGCCGGAAGCAGCTCCGGCAATGACAGGAATACCTTTACAGGATGCTAGGAGAATCACAGGTCAGTGGATAGATCCGGAAGAGTGGGATGGGAATATATGGAGTGATTAGGTAAAAAATGCTGAGGGTTTGGATAGTGGGGAGTGCCAACTTGCATTTGCACGACCTGTACATCATGATTGTACCACCCAGGGACCTGCAGGAGTCAGTAGATCCCAGGAGACCAGGGGGTACACAACAGCAGAATTGGGTACCTTGGCAGAGAAATTTTGACAAGGGCCAAAAGAGGGACTAAAAACATGGATATTAAGGGTACTTGATGAAGATGGTGCACATGTAAGTGTCACTGTAGCTGAATTGAAGGCGTTAGGAAATCTAACAAGAGGCACTTTATACAATGCTACAATGTGTACTGCACAAGCCCCAGTGGGCACCCATGCTCTGCTATTAGATTGGTGTATAGAATGATGAATGGACAGGTGGCCAGAGAGGGGAGATCATGATGACCCAGGGCCACGGTCTTGGCGGACCATGGAGGAGGGACTGCGGATTTTGAGGGAAGAAGCAATGCAAAATTGGATGCAAGGGGGGCGGGTACGCAAAGGTCCAGAGAATATGCCTTTTATATCTCAGATTAAGAATTTGTTAATCAATACTGCTCTCTCCCATCCGCGTACCCACGTGTCCCTCCTATTGGCGGAACTACAGGGGAATACGGTCAGGGACGTAGCTGCCAAATTGTTAGAGAATACTCCTCGGGTGGAGGCTGAGGGTTCACAAACGTGGGTGGTTCAGAAGCAAACAGACAAGGAGCAGGGAGGGAATAAAAAGCTGTTGCTTGACGGGATTTATGGGTCTAGCTCATAAGCCACGGGGTGCCCAAAGAAGAAATTGATGAGCAACCCATGAAGGTTTTGGTGCAGAATTATCAGCTTTTAAGTAGACAGAGAGCCCCTGTGGAGGGAGTCCCACCCTCAGCCGCCCCTCCCCCATCCGTTATACCCTGACTTGAGGCAGTTTCACACTCCCCAGCCACAATGACATGATGGCCAAAGTCCCTCCTGCCGGAGTGTGGGCCTCCCTCGACAGGGGGACCGGAGGCCATATGCCTGAGTGACAGTGGAATGGCCAGCTGGAGGAGTTCAAACTTTTATAGGACTATTAGATACTGGCTCTGAAATTACCATTATACCAGGAGAGCCCAAGAGTCCTCTATTATCAAATGGAAGTAGTACATACAAAAGTGTGCAAAGCCCGGCCCCCATGGCATAAGCAAACTTCATGAAGAAATAACTACCCTGCCGGCACCAGTGGAAGGTGGACTGGATTTGTTACCCATTGCAATCTTGTCCCCCCAACTTGCTTCATGGGCCCCTTGCTATGACGATCTGCTACCTGACCAAAGGAAGGCTGCCTGGTTTACAGACAGTTCAGCGCGATACGAGGGTCCTATTCGCATGTGGACTGTGGCCACCATTTACCCTGTAACTAGCCACCAACTCAAAGATTCCAGGACAGGGGCCTCCTCCCAATGGGTTGAGTTGAGAGCTCTTATGCTGGTGGTGGATTATGAGACCAAATGGCAAAGCCTGGCAGTTTGGATCTATACTGATTCCTGGGCAGTGGCAAATGGTTTAGCAGTATGGTCCGGCACCTGGAAGGCCTTGAACTGGAAAATCACAGGAAAAGACTTATGGGGCCAGGACCTGTGGAAACAACTAGCTGTAAAATATGAGGCAATAGAAATTCATGTTGGTCAGGTGGATGCCTACCAACCCATCAACACTGGGAATCCTGAACATGAATGGAACAACCATGTTGATGCTTTGACCCAGCCAGTGTTGGAGTGTCGGACCGATGCTTTAGCCGACTAGATACACCAGCAATCAGGACATGCAGGAAGGGACTCAGCCTATGCCTGGGCAGTCACACATGACTTGCCCATAACACGGAGTGAAACCACATCAGCGGCAACGCGGTGTCCATGATGGCAATTGGCACAGAAGCCCTTGAACAAAAGGCTAGGCCATATCCCCAGAGGACGCGGACCAGCTGAGAAATGGCAAGATGACTATATTGAGCCGCTGCCAGGAATAAATCATTATTGCTATGCTTTGACGGCCATTGACACTTTCTCCGGATATGGGATTGCTGTACCAATCCAGAAGGCAGATGCCTCGTCCACCATCCGTGTACTGGAGGCACATCTTGTCCATAGTCACAGCATACCCCGGAAGCTTTCCTCTGATCAAGGTACACACTTCACTTCATTGCTTCCCCAACAGTGGGAGGCTGGACTTGGCATTACTTGGACATTTCATGTGCCGTACCACCCGCAGGCAGCAGGCCTCACTGAGCGATGGAATGGTCAACTGAAGCAATTACTGACCAAAACATTGGGCCTGACCCTCCAGGACTGGCCCTCTCAACTGCCTAAAATGGTGGCTACCCTTAATAAGAGAGAACTTGTCAGAGGACAATCACCTGTGGATAGGATGCATGGATGCAGGAAGAAAGGGATGGAGGAGGGAGCATTGGGAGAGATAATGCTCCCATTGGGAGATACAATGCTCCCATTAACCATAAAACCAATACAGAACCATAAACCTTTTTTTCTTCCCACCCCCATGACTGTTGGATCAGTGGGTATGCATTTAGCAGCACCTGAAAGAGGTACATTGGATGTGGGACAGACAGCAGTAGTACCTTTGAATTGGTCTGTGAATTTTCCTCCTGGCTGGTTTGGGCAAATACAATCTCAGTTGGGGCTTGAGGCTCGAGGGGTGGTGACTGAGGGAAGTGTGATTGACCCAGACTACAGGGGGGAGGTGAAGGTCATACTGCACAATTGGGGGAAACCCCTTTTACCTGGGAAAAGGGGGATTGAATAGCCCAACTATTGCTTCTACCTGCTCCCCTTGTGTCTGTTAATGGACAGATATCAAGTTCTTCAAAAGTGCGGCATCAGGATAGCTCTGAATCTACAGGGAAACGGGTGTGGGTAACCCAACCTGGGAAGGATCCTATACCCACTGAACTCATAGCCGAAGGAAAAGGTAATACTGATTGGGTAGCATCTAGGGGTGGAAATCGGTACCATTCGAGACCTAGGAACCAATTGAAAGCAAGGGGATTATAACCCTGAGCACTCAATCCAGATGATTGGGATTGAGTTGAAGATGCTGTTGGGTGGACTGCTTGGCTTGTGGCCTGTTTTTGCTATGCATCACTTTAACTTTGTCAAGTACTGTTTTGTGTGTTTGTCTTGCTTGTATCTCTGTAGAGAAGCAACCTTTGCGGCTACCTACCAATACCATGAGGGATGGGTAGGTGCAACTCGAAACCACATTTCTGGCAATTATACATGCCCCCCTGATTTGCGGTCCTGTCTCTTTTTAAATTTAAGTGTTGATAGCAACTCATGTAAGGTAGGACCATCACCTGGGAAAGGGTGGGGGACTTTGTATTGTAATAAGATGGTTACAGTAGACTTTCCCTTTGCTATTTCCCCTGGCCCCCCATTAAACGTACCACAATCAAGCAAATATGGCTGACAGCAGAGCCTGAAAAACTTATCCGGAAGTTGGGATAGCAGATCCAGGAGTAAAATCCTGATGACCCAAGTTTCTCCAAACTCCACCCTGATTTGTTATAATACAAGCATCGTAACAGGGAGGGGATGATGGGTTCAACTGCTTGACATTAGACACCAACCTAGCATGCCCACCTGGAAACCCCACATAGCTAGGGTTAGGTCAACCTGTCGCACGGTGTGAGAAGGACCTTGCATCCATCATGTTCAGTATACCATCAATATAACCGACGAGGACCTTCGAAAATCAAAAAAGGAATCTGCCCCCTGGTTGGAACATATACTCCGAGTTAAGAGAGATATAAGCGATACTATCCTAGGGGGAATTGGAGCAGGCACAGGGGTGGTCAATAGCTTTTACATTGAAACCTTAGCGAATAAGTTGAGTAAATTGGGCTCGCTTGATGGACACGCCTTAAAATTGATAGGTTCTTGGGGACCCTTATTGCCTTGGTTGACTGGGACACATTTAGTTGGTACCTATCATCTTTGGCAATGGGTTAACCAGACCACTCTTGAAATAACTGGCATCTTGAAGAAGCAATCCACCTTTCAGAAGGCCACCTTGTGTATGCTTTGGCAATTGCAGGCATATCAGCAATATCGTAACTTAAGAGCTGTCATACAAGGATCCTCAGGGTCAGAATGGTGAAAGGCCCTGGGGATACAGTTTGAGGGGTGGCTGCAACCCCTCCCTCAGTACACCCAGTGCAATACCTCAGTTTGCACAGTGGAGTTTAAACTAGCCATTAATCAGACCTGGCCTGCTGTGTAGTGTGAAATGCAGATATTCCCCCAGTTGTTTGAAGATCAATGGTGGGTCCACATGTTTGAGGGTTCCCACATTGATCTAATGAATAGGACTCATTGCATAGATGATTGTGAGAATTGGCCGGAGGGATGGGTGTGCCCAGCTCATAACCATTTGTATGAGCCATGCACTTACAGTCATGACCCCAGTCATTGTAGGTGGGAATGCTGGTGGTTACAAGAGACCCTCACATATGACTTAAGGAATGGGATAGCTTGTGCATTTTCTCCTAAGCCGATTCAGTGGAATGGGGATAAGGTCTCCTCACCCCCTATGTGTGAATGCCGGCATCAGGTGATGATTATTACTAACCTATGCACCAAGGAGAGTGTCCCCTTCCTTAATGTCTCACATGAAGCCATGCACTCTACCCTCCCCATTCCTCTGTGGGTGATACCGTTTAATGTTTCTTTTACACAGCTTGAGCAGTTACTTGACCAGCATGAAGAAGTCACTCATCAGCTCCAGAAAATAGCTACCACCATTGCCCGAACTGGAGTCCTGATAACGACCCAGCGTGGTGAACTACTGAGAATCGCCCAAGAAGAGCACGTCCTTACAGTGCATCATTGGTGGGACATTTTTAAAGGGTGGTCCCCTAAAGCAAATGTTGTATTAAATCTTCTGTTACATCCTATTGTTGTTATTTGTATTGTGGCTGTATGCTTCTTATTATGGACATGCTTTTCGTATCTGTGCATTCGGTCCCTCGCCCATCTTTATAATATCCAGCGTATGCGAACTGGTTAGGAAGATTGCAGGTTAGAGCTCAAATTCTTGGTGGTCTGTCTCACAATCGAGGGGTGGACTGTAATAGTAAGAGCTTTGCTAATGCTAATAGCAAGAGTTCTGCACGCTGATTCCATAGTAGGCCAGTGAAGCGGCACATAGCCTCCTGCTCTGTGAGCGTGACCGAACCATGAACCTAGATAGTAGAATGTTGTAATACAGCGGAATGTGGTAAACACCAGGTGTGTTGGATCATGACTCTTCCCCAAATTCCTAATTTGAGATAACCAAATCCCTAGCTTGAGATAACATTATTTACTCCAGACTATATAAACTGTATATTCTCAAGTTACGAATGGTTCCTCCACTCTGGCAAGAGTCCTGACTTGCGCGGAGCCCTGGCACAGGCTATCGCATCCCCGGAATCGGGAAACTACGGGGCAAGGGGAACCATGCGGGGTGGTGGCTGCTGCCTAAGGCTGATGTGAGGTGACCATCCTCTCTGCTCTGTTCTATCGCCTGCCTCTGTGAGTATCCTTAAATAAAACTTTGTAAGGATGAAAGCAACTGTGAGTACATCCTTTGTTCAAGTGCGGGGAATCTAAACCCAGTAGTTTATTCTAAGACAGGTGCAAACCTGAAAATCTCTGCATCTCCCCCTTCCTTTCCCCTCTGCCCCCCAAAGCAGGAGGCCAGGCCCTATAGCCAAAGGACCTCCAGCAGCCCTGCCTTGGGCTGGCCTCATATCATCTCTGTAACCCTAAAGAAGCAGCTACAGCAAACTTGGGACACACACCCACCCAGGCTGGTTACCTGGATCGCTGGTGAGATTTGCTCAGCCTCTACAACTTGGTTGCAGTGAATTGATCCTTCTTATATGGGAGATGTAGCTTAGGAGGTCCTGTAGGGCAGTGTGGGAGCAGAGCTGCAAGGGAGAAGATAATGTTCGAGATAGCACCAAGAACAGGAGAAGATAAAAGGAGGTGGAGTAAGAGACAGAGAGAGATGGGGGGCAGGGTGAGCTAGTTCCTTGAGTACAGAGTAGGGAGGATAGAGCAAGAGATGCAGGAAGAAGAATGAGGCTGGGAGGCCTGGGGCCATTAGGGCAGGAGAAGAGCCCTTTGGACTGAAACAAGCAAGCCCATATGGTCCACAGCTGCCTACAAGGATCTTAAGCTGGGAATTACAAGATTTTGATCCATTGAAGGAATTAAATGTTGTTACGGTGTCTCTCACTGGCTTTAAGACTGATCTGGAGAAGTTTCTCATCAATCAAGGTGTACGATACATGTATTCATAGCTCAATTGGTGGAACATCAAGACTACTAAAAAGAAGCAAGGCTTGTTAACACCTGTGCAATGAGGAGTTTAGAAGGGCAGTTTACAAGGTAGACTACAATGAGTCATGAAGTCAATTGGTTTCCTCAGCACTGCCTGACTAGAAATGCTGCTGCCACAGCCAGGAAGTTGGTTTGAAACTTTGGGGGAAGCAGGAATCAAAGGAGGGTGAAAGCCTCATTAACTGACCTTATCTATTGTGTATCAGCAGCTTCTAAAATAAATTGTTCAGATACTGCTTTCAAGATGCGCAAGAGAACAGAAGGGAAAATTCCCCCCAGTGCCCATGAAGCAATGCTCTGAATTACAGTCATGTGATATATTCCTCAGCCCCTCCACCTGCCCTTAGGAAGCACCAGTGTCCTGGAAGCCTGAATGGGCTCTGGGATTGTGTCCCTAACAGCCCCCAAGTGGAGTAACTTCAGATCAGCTTAGAGTTTGGATGAGATAGCAGAGCAACAGACTTGTGCTGAGATGGAAGGGTAGCGTTGAGACTTCAGAGACCCAGGGCAGGTGGAAAATGTATTAGTGGAGCAAAACCCCCATTTTGGGGGTCAGGGCGAGGGGTTTACTTAAAATATATTCCCTCCCCATCCCCAACCATTTCTGACTTTCTCTCTGCCCTCTCTATGCCTTATAAGTAGTTATGGTAAACCGGATAAGCTTTTTTATGCCATTACTGTAACAAGCCCCTTTCATATTGTCCATATATCATTGTAAATAGTGTTCTGTTATTTTGGTATTGATTTTTACTGTTTTCTATTGATTGTGTATGATTTAGGCCTGTTCCTGTAAGTAAACTAAAGTAATGTCAAGTCTCCATCTTATCTTGTCAAGTCTCTATTCTGTGTCCCCTACCCAGGCATACTCTATTGTAATTGTGTTGCAGCTGTGACTCATACCTAGCCCTCCCATGTAAATTGGTTCCTGGATGAATGAGAGTGAATGAGAGTGCTTGAGGTATAATGGTAACACACCTAAAAGCAGCTCCTGCTGAATGACTGGACCATCAGCTTAATGACCAGACCATCAGCTTAATGACCCTACCACTGCCTTGCATTAACTCTCCCTGAAACCACAGCTCTACTTCCAGGACCAGAGATGAAACCCAATATTTGAAAGATAAAGACCCTCCAAGAAACCAGCAACCTGAAAAGAAAGAACAGAATAGAAACCGACAAGTCCACCCCTGTATCCCACTGACAGTGAGGACACCTGGAACTGCATGACTTCATCTGAGCAGGACTGGCCCTTGCTTGGGTATGTCCTCCCCATTGGAGTCACAGTAGCTCACCCCTATAAAAGAGGTAGTAGAATGTGACCTCCTTAGGACACCCTCTCCATCTGGACCAGCACAATGCCACTCCACCTATCTACCCAGAGGCCCTGCCAGCAACACACCTCTGGACAACACCTCTCTGGAGAAGACCCCAACTGGCCATTTCTCAGCCTGCGATAGGTAGCTATCACCCTCCTTCTTCCTCCAATCAAGGGACCTGAGTTCTGTCTCTGCACACCGTAACCTCAATCCCTCCATTCAGCCTTTCCCCTCCTGCTACCATTGTGTGTGTGTGGGGGGGGGGGGCGGAGAACGAATAACTTGTGGGCTGTATAGTGTGCTACCTGTCTAATAAAACTAATATTTTTGGACCCCGAGCTGGTCTTTGTCTTTCTGCAGGCTCCGCAATTAATCCCCACTCCCTTTGCCCCCGCCTCTGACCCAACTTCGTGTCTAACTCCCATCCCTCTGTCCTCTGTCTATCTGCTTCCAGTCCCTGCTCTATGCCACCACCTTTGACTCCCATCCCAACTCTCCCTCTACATCACGGCTTCTAGGCCGGCTTTCTGTTTCCCTGATCTCCGCAACCTCTCTGCCTCCGCCGCCGCCGCCCCCACCCCGGTCCCCAGCTCTAACTCCGGCACTGCTTTGCTCTCTGCCCAATTCCAACCCCCAATGTCCTAGCTCCACTCCACCTGGCTCCAAACCCTCCCGGCCTCTCTCCTCCGTCCCCGGCTCTGCTTTAGCTCAGCTCCAAACACTCCCAGCTTCTCTCTTTCTTCTCCTGGCTTCTCTCTTTCTTCCCACAGCTCACCACACTCCATCACCTCTACCTCTCCTGCCCTCCCAGTTTATATGCTGGCTTCCTGCCTCCTCAGCTCACTGCTGCTCCACTACCTCCACCTCCCAGCTTTCAGCTTTCTTTCTCCAGCTCTTATCTGCCACCACCTCCCGGCTCCCTACCCTGGATTTCCCCACCGCCTCTCCAGCTTTTCTACCGGCTCTTCCCCCCACCATCTTCCTACCTCCACCACCACTGCCTCCACTCTCTCAACTCCTCTGCCAGCTGTGCCAGTCCCATCTCCAACGCCTCCTCTGCCTGGGTCCCCACAGTCTGGTTCCCCTGAGGAGTCTGTCCCCTTCTCCTCTCCCTTAGGTTTGCTCAGGTAACAGGCTTGGGTCCCCTGTTACACAGGGCCTCAGCCTTCCCACCTTCCTGGGCCTGGCTCCCTACTGTCCATGGCCCACTGGGCCTTCCAGGGTCCAGCCTGCTCTGATTCCTGGCCAGAGCTTTCCTTCCAGCCCTATCCTGCAAAGCCATCTGGGTAGGACAGTCTCACTCACTCATCTGCAGATCATGTGAGCAAAAAAGACCTACAGAGCACTCCTCACTGCTTGAGAAAAATGCCCTTCCATGCCACAGAGTCTTCTTTCAGGGGTCAGTCAAGTCTTGGCATAGGCCTCCTGTGGGTCCTTGTCCTCTCCTGACATCCTGGGGGCTACTGTCCATTGAACTCTCTTCCTTCCTGGGCCTGCTCCCCTCCTGTCCATGCTCCAATGGTCCTTCAATGGTTCTGTGCTGCTCCTGTCTTTCACTACTCTGATATGTCATTGTGATCCTCATATTGTCATTGCCACTGAGGTAGATGAATTCCCACTCTTCTCTGGCTGCTCCTTGCTCTCTACTCACCTGAGCCTCATCTATACCACATGAAAAAATAAAAAACAAAAACAAAACAGAGACAATTTCAGGGTCTGTTCCCCACACTGTGTGGAGTTATTAAATGACAAAGTCTCTCCTACATAACCAGAGCCTCTAACCACTCCTTGATGGTTTTGCTCAGCCCCCAGCACTAAGATCTTTAGTGCTTTACACACTGTGTGCCCCAGCTCTGACACCTGCATTGCCCCATCAGGGGCCTTTCACCTGTTCAGCACCTGGGAAAAGGGGCCAGCTGTAGCTCAAGTTTGCTCCAGGGCGCTCAGCCTGCATAACTAGGGTGTCTTTGGAATAGTGTGTCAGGTATTTTCCAGAGTAGATAAGTGTACCAGTCACTCTGACCCTCAGCTACACCAGTGTCATCCCTGTGAGACATCCCCACTCCTTGTGAGTTCATTCTTTCCCATCCAGTCTGGCTCTGAATTCACCCCCTCTTGTCTCACTGGAAGTGGTAAGTCATGACTTCCTACAGGGAGATTCAGCTCCTGTAGCTTTCCATTTCCATTTACATTGCCATCATAACTTTCTCCACAGCTCTCCAGAAGAAGCTGGCCTGGGACCGAATGAGCAGAGACTGGTACCACTTTGGGCATCATTGCCCCCCAGAGACTCTAGAGATGGGAGTAGAGGTTGCACAGATGAATGCTTGAAAGAGGTGGTGAGAAAGATGAATGGAGAAACCAGTAGTTTGGAGTTTGGGATGAATGGATGTGGAGGCTACCTATATAATGGAGGTAAATGACAGCTAGATTGGAGATTAGAACCTATGGGTGCTCAAATGAATGGGATTCACTAATAGCACCCATACTTCTCTGCCCTAATTTCAAATGGTGAGAAAAACTCCCACCTCCCATCTATCTCAGGCTACCTTTGTAATTGTCCCCTCTTCATCTGTCTACCACAGGAGGCCAGGAACCCTAAGAAGGAGCACAAGCAACTGTCCTCCTGTAGTACTTTTCATTCTCTGATGTTTTGGGGCCCCTTGACCATTACAGAACAGCTGCAGCATGATTCACCTCAGGGTCCAGCCCACCCATGCTTGTCGCCCAAGTTTTATGTCCCCCAATTACACTGGGTCATGGCTTTGTGACTTGGTGTTCAAAGCTACCTTCCAGCTGCTTGGTGGCATTATGGGATCAGGGCTCCTCTTACCCAATCCTCACGCTCTCTCCCCAGGTCATTTCCATTCCCCTATCTCAGTAAAGGTCTCACAAAGAAGGAGTCAGGATGAGGCCAGCATGTGCTTGCCAGTGGGTGGACCTGAGCCCCTGCAGCCCCTCTGCAGTGCCTGGATCCTCAGCCCCTGAGGATAACTTAGGAGACCCTGCTGGGCACTGCAGGAGCAGAGGTGCAGGGGGAGAAGGAGTCTGGAAGGGGATATCAGGAAAAGAAGATAAAGGGAGGTAGAGGGAGTGACATGGGAGGAGAAAAGTCTGGACTGGAGAGGTGGATGGGGATGTGCCTGGAGTGGAAATCAGAGTGGATGGAAACAGCAGATGGAGGCAGAGACTCATGGTTTGATGGCTGGAGGTGGGCAGAGCCACAATCCCCTGTGTGCACGCTCCTGCCCAAAGCATGTTGGCAGTGGCTCACAGCTCTGCCCAGCTCCAGGCCATGCTGTCACCAGTGCAAGATCTCAGCCTCACCAGAGCTCAGAGCAGCTCCCCACCAGCCATGCACCCTGCCAGCACTGCTGGGGCCAGTCTCCATGGAAACCCTGGCCCCGCACTGTCACAGTGCTACGGCTCCTTGGATCTCCAAAGAAGCTAGTTTCAGCAACACAGACGGCCTGCTGGGAAATGGAGTCCACTGTTGATCCAATCCAGCCCATGGGCTGGACTTTGCCCGGCCATGCACTAATGGGAGAAGCCAACTCCATATAGGGACATGCCCAGAGAGAACTTGTGTGGGGTGTATTGGGGCAGCAAACCTCCAATAGTCCTTTTGTTCTGGCATCTTCTGAGTCAAGATATCAAGCTTATATTCACATCCCAATGTCAAGATTCTTGTTTCAACAAAGCAGGACTGATCTTCTTACCCACTCCCACCACTTCAGGAGCTGAGCTCAGAGGGAGCATTTAGCATGGCTGGACTCTGCCCGTGATCTTCAGTCATGAGGACTACAGGGGTCTTGTGGGGGTGGGTCGTCTCCTCCTCAAAACCCTGTTATACCTCCTGGTATAGACCATGCTTCTCAAGGAGGAAACCCAGGTGATTTGGGAAAATGCAAGATGCAGTAAGGGCAATTCTGGGAACCAAGGGAAAATGCCAGTCCATGTGTTTGCATTGAATACAAGGAAGGGAAGGGCATGGAGTGTGGAAATGTTTGTAAGGGACAGGGAGGAGGAAGCATGGGGCCGAACTGAGCTGGATGCAGTTGCCTAATGGTCCGATTCTTGCAAGGAGGAGAGATCACAGACCACTGTCTGGACTCAGCCCTGGATTTATCCTTTTGGGAGGGCACTGCACCCTACCCATTCTTTCAAGGCTGAGACCTAACCAGAGCTGGATTACCCATAAGCCAAAGTAGGCACATTCCAGGGGCGCCGCTGTGATATTTTTCTTGCAGTAATAATAATAATAATAATAATAATAATAATAATGTATATATTGTATTGTCCCCCACCAGCCGTAGTAACCTTGGACAAGTGTGATCTCTCGGTACACTGTCACAGTGACTCTGCTCCCTCTCACACTGGTACAAGACAAGTGGAGTTCCAGTGCAGATAATTAAATTACTCTGGTCTTACATATTCTCCATGGCATCATGACTCTAGAAAGGCAGCTATATTTGATTCAAACCACAAATGCATCTGCAGCCATGAAGGCCAAATGAGAAGAGCTTAGCAGCTCAGTGATCATTTCGGGGGTCTTTAGAAGATCCAGAGACTAGCTGTATATTGTATCCCTTCTGGAAAATGAGTAGTTAGATATGAGAAGACATATGTTGACATATGGAAAAAATGATTTTTTTTTTTTCCTTTCACAACAACACTGCAAGATGAGAAATGTGTTTTTAGTTCCAAAGACTGATTGGAAATGAGGTGTGTCCTGCTGGTACCCATCCTCTCCCCATTCGACCCTAGAGTACAGTGCAGTTGTTTTTTTTCCAAACTGATGCTAGATGGTCACATTTTCTCATAGAATCATATTTTTTTCATTTTAGTTTGATAAGAAGAGTGATGAGCAACTGTTGCTCATACAGGTAGAGGAGGTGACAACCCTATTGCAAAAGATTCCTGACAGTCCCCATGATAACACCCTGTTTTCACTTGCTTGTGGCTCTACTAGTGGATGAGGCAGGAGTTTCCAGCACAGAAAGGACACTGGTGTTGGAGGCAGCTGGGTGCTTCCAAGGGGAACTGGATTGTAGCCCTGCCTTTCCCAGAAAGCTCCTGGGGGATGCTGGTCATGTCACAAAATAGACTTTTCTTGTTCATTGCCACTACTTGGATGATTCTCCTTGCTGGAGTGCCTGATGTGAGAGCCTCATGTGGTCTGAACTGAAGCACTCACAATTGTGGTTGAGGACAGTGAGTGCCAGCCTTTGAACAAACAAGGTGCCCAAAAATAGAAAAGTGCCCTGCAAAGTAACACCCCAGCTGCTTTGGATCGTGCACCCAGAATTACTTTGCAGTTTGACTGATATAGCTTTAAGCTCTGTGTTATGGTTCCCTATATAGAAATTATCTGAAATAGGCTGAGGGTTGTGAAGATACTTTCACTACTGTCGGTAAAGCACAAAGTGAGAAATTCAAATAGAGACTCAGGAGCCTCACTTCAAAATATCCCAAATAGCCTTTTGGTCCCAGAATTCTACACTCAAGACAGAAGTGCAATAGGGTTCAGTAGTTAGGAAATGGGCCACACATTCAAGATGATAATTTGTCATAGTGATTCATTCGTACATGCAGGGAACTCTCGGGACACAGCCGCATTTGGTGAACACCATCCATGTTTGGCACTATGAGGCCAGAGTGTGTGGTGGAGTGTTGAAAAGTATGTGCTGTTGCAATTAATGATTGAATTAGGATGCATTTGCACAAGAGATCTGAATTAAAGTTGGGAAGGTCACAGTAATTCTGGTGTCTCATAACTCCTGAGTAGTTTTACATCCGTAGTATTCTCTGAATGTGTTTTTTGCAAGGGGGGGGGGGGGTTGTAATGTGGTTACAAAGTGTCCAGTAAGCCCAGCCTCTCCTAGAGCTATGTCAGGACATCAGGATGTTTAATAAAGGAATCACTTGCTCATGGATTGCCACCCAAACAACACAGCCTTCTTGAACCCAAGCTATGTTTTTTCTGTCCCTAGCACCACTGTCATGAATGAACACATGATAACGTACTCAGACCTGAAATTTGATCCATCTAAAAGGCAGAAACATGGAGACACAGGTAAGACATGAAATCAAATATGACTCCAGAAATAATAGCTTTGTCAAGGTAGTTAATGCTTATAGCAATGGTTTTGAATTTATGTCATAAAATAAACCCTGCTTGGAAAAAAAAAGAGAAGTCCCCTGCACCATTTGGTCAAGGGTCTTCTTCAGCTTGCTTAAGATGTTCTGAAGCTTCAGTTTTTCACCCTTTGGAACCCCTATTGCTCACCTCTGTATTCTTCTCTTTTCTTGCTTTTGCCGCCAGAAGGTCCTCTTGAATGCATGTCTAAGGATTTTAGCTCTGTACCTTCTCCAAATGTAATGCATTGGCACCTGTGTCTTCTTCTGAAGAAAGTAGCATATTTTCAGAGCAAAACCATCCTTCTGGAGCTCACTTCAGGCTGCTCTCTGCTTCTGATAAAGTTGCCTGCAGGAATCTGGCCCTGTTAAATGACACAGATGAACCTGAGAGCTCTGTGCACTTAATGACAACCTCTGCATTCTTGGGGTGTTCTCTTCAAAAGCTTAACACTACACATCTCTAAGGGTTTAGAATTGATGTCTGCATTAGATTGTCAGGAGCTGGATTAAGAGGACCGTAGAGTCAATGGCTGTGAAGGGAGCTCGAGGGACACCCCATACAACCATCTCCTGCTAATTCACCTGGCATCCTGATTAGCACAAGTACAGGGAAAGCTTTATTCTTGTCCAGCACCACACAAGACCCAAGTTGCTGTGTCACTCATGGTGACCTCCTCCTCCTTTCAGTCCTGCTCTTGCTCATGGGCAGGCAAAAATCTAGGCCTTAATCATTTTGTTGCCCCTAGACGCATCTACACGAGACACTTTCCCATGCAGTTGTCTAATTGACTGCATGGTAAACTGTCATTGTCTACACGTGCAGGCACTTTGCAAATGCAGCTAGCATGCCAGAGTACCTGCACAGTAGCGCACATGTAGATGCCATTTGGGAGCAAATTTGGTCCCAGTCAGCCCCACCACCAGGGGGCTACCCTTGGCCTAGCCCCAGGGCCATGGGATTTGAAGCTTCTCCAGCCCTGAGGCTGGAGTGGCTTTTTCCCTGCCTCAACCTGGCCTTTAAAACTGTGCAGTGACCCTGGGGTCCTGAGCCACTTGCTGCCTGCCTCTAGCCACCAGTTCCCACAGCAGAGGCCTGAGGTCAGCTCCTGCCTGCCCAGACCCCAGCGCTGGCCCCTGGCCCAGTCCCACTACCTATCTCCCTGTCCTGTGCCATGTCTCTGTGCTGCGTGCCCCCCTGCAGCCTCTGAGGGCCATTGAGCAAGCTACACTGGCATCATCCTCAATGCCACGCACCACTTCCAGAGGTCATAACTGGTCCCAGGACGAGACCACGGACCTTCTAGCACTGTGGGGCAATAGTGAGGTACAGAGCTAGCTCTTCCAGGGTGGGTGCTTCAACACACACATCTATGAGGGCCTGGTGGCATACATGCAGGATCATGGGCCTGACCAGTCACCACTCTAGTGCTGCATGAAGGTCAAGGCCCTGTGGGCACAGTGGGTCAGTATCACTGACCACAGCCACCAATTGGGGGCTGCCTGCAGGACCTTGCCTTTTATGCGGCAGCTGGACCACATCCTAGCCCCCTGGGACCCTTGGTGGAGCTGCAACCAGCAGCAGTGTATTTCAGCAGAGTCAGCCTCTCAGAGCCTCCGCCATGGCCTGACAGCGGCAATGACCCATCAGCAAAACATGGTGCCTTGGGGTGCCAGGAGCCCATCCACCACTGTCCCATCCAAGAGTTATGTTAGCCTAAGCCAGTGGCTGCCCTGCCAGCTCTGGGTGTGCAGCTATGCCCAAGAAGCCAGCCTGGGGATGGCACCACCTCCCCTCATGGACACCAGCTCCTCCCCAAAGGGGGCCCATGTCCAGACAGACATACCCCACAGGGCCTGCACATTGTCACCACCATCAGGAATAGAGTCAGGCCACTGGGCCCACCTGCCATGCCCACCCAGGAAAACCCACACTGTTGGGAAGGCCCTCAGGAGGGGCAGGACTTTCACCTCACCAAGATGAAGGTCCTGGAATGAAGTAACCACTTTCCAAGGCTGGCAGGGGGGAGTTCCAGAAAAAGCGAGCACCATGGGCACTGTCTACCAAGCCAGCGCTCATGTTGGAGAAGGCAACACAGTGGTTGATGATGGACTGAAGCACAATGGAGTGAAACCCTCACTGGCTCTGTGGGGTAGGCAAGTGATGGGGATATAGGTTCTCTCCAGGGCCCTGATGCCCTAGGGGAAGCCCGGGGCATGGAACCCACCACCACTGTGTCAAGGACCTGGGATATGGTGTGCCCCAGCACATCCTGGTGGGTGCTGATGCCCATTCCAAAGAGGGGACCAGCATAGCAGAGGCAGGGGCACATGGCCAGCTTGAGCATGGTGATGGCCAGCTATGTAGAGGGGCAGCTTCAGGGTGGTGGCCTGCAGCTCCAGGTGCAGGCAAAGCTACTTCAAGAACTCCTGGAAGGTGGCCCGAGTCATCCAAAATGACTTCAGCCACAGTTTGTCATTTCAGGTGCACTGGACTACATCCAGCCACCAGTCCTGTCTGACTAGGCAGGCCCACAGGCAGTGGGGCTACAGCCCCAGGAGTTCATGGACGGCACTGGAGGTGGCATCCACATGCACATCATCAGCATCCTTGGTGGGGTCTGGGCAGTGGCAGGGTGCCTCAGACACTGTGCTGACCCTGGCCATGCAGCCACACAGCACGGTAAGGCAGGAAAGGCTGAGAATGACCTGGGCCAGGTGTCAGTCGCCATGGTGGTGAAGCACAATGAGAAGGGTGGCAAGCAGGAGCCTGGGGCATGGGTCATCACTGCCAGGGCCTAGGGGTGGAGCAGCTGCTGCATGGTCGGCACAGGCTCTGGGGACACAGTCACAGTGGGATGGTCCAGCACACTGCAGGCTCCTCTGAGCCAGAAACACAGGTGGTCAGCATGTGGGACTGGCTTTTAAAGAGGGCCCCTGATCTCAAGCTCCCCCTGGCTTCTGCAAAGGTTGGTGCAGGGCCAGAAGAGGCCAGGAGCAGGCTAGTGCCACAAGGAGCAAATCTGCTCCCAAAGGGCCGCACATGTAAATACTTACCCAGTGCTAAATTACGGTGCATTAAAACAATATAGCACCAATTGCACATGTAGACACCCTCCCCCAAGCAGGAAAAGTCTCCTTCACTTTTGGATAAACCCAATCTGGCCATGACAATCACCCGATGGATTGCTTCCTTCCGCTATTATATATAATGCTTGTACTTAACATTGCACAGTACTCAATTTTTCAATTCAGCTGGTGAAAGAAAATGCCAGCAGCAAATATCCAAACCATTGATTTGTTTGAACAGTGTTTCAACAGCTCTCAATTCCTCATTCATATTCCTCACAAATGATCACAAAGCCAAGTAAGCTCACAGCATCTCTGTATATTAAACTGCCAATAACCCATTCACTGGGACTTTCTCTTCATTGGGCCCTGAATTCTTTCCTATTTCCCCCTATCTGAGATGTGATATTTCTGGAGTCCCTTTGGCTTTCACTCCTGCATCTACCTAAGCTATACCTGTCTCTTATCTCCATTTCAAAAGACTTTCCTAAATCTTATCGTCCCTCATGTATAATAGACAAACCAGAGACCCTGCTATTGCAGGCATCTTGTCCACAGCCACATTGTCCTGTCAGCTCCTGCAAAACCAAGTCTAAATCCTCTGTTCCCATTATCTCCCCAGCCAGACAGAAAGAAACGACAACTTATTCTGAGCTGAAGTTTCAAAACCTGCCTGAGCAGCAGAGAAGCACGAGAGCTCAGCAGACAGAGTACAGATGGACTGGGGGCAGGCCAAACCTGTCGAGGAAACATAAAGGTAATATTGTCCTGGTTTCACAACAGCACTTGGCTTTCACACTTCTCTGCTACCACCACATACACAACACACTTTCCAGACCCAGGTTGTGCACTATGTCCTGAATCCACCTGCTGCATGATACCTCTTCCATGAGACATCTCACCTGAGTCATCCTGTAGCACAGTGCCTCCGTGCAGATTGTAAACATCCAATTTACTGTTCCTTTACCATGCACAATAAATGCCCTTAGATTCATAGATTGTTAGGGGCTGGAAGGGACCTTGTAGATCACTGGGTCCAGGCCCCCTGCACTAGGCAGGAAAGACAACTGAGGTCAAGTGACCCCAGCGAGGTGACTGTCCAGTCTCCTTTGGAAGATTTCCAGGGTAGGCGATTGCACCACCTCTGGAGGGAGTTTGTTCCACAGTCTGGACCCCCTGACTGTGAAGGAGTTTTTCCTAGTATTGAACCTGAAGCGGCCTTCCAGGAGTTTGTATCCATTGCTCCTGGTCTTCCCCGGGGTGCCCTGGTGAACAGTTGTTCACCAAGTCGTGGTGTCCTCCCCTGATGTAGTGGGTGCAGCAGCACAAACACTTATGAAAAGCAAATTTGGGGCATATGTATGTAATGGAAAACTGGCTGTGGATGATGTACTTCACTGTAAAATCCAGTTGACATTGTGCTCAGTATTTGCATTTCACCTGATCTGAAAGCAGAAACAAGAGGCAGACAGAGTGCGTTCATGGCATTTACAGCAGCCTGGCTGCCCAGAACAGGAAGAGTTTTTCATTTCAAAACTTGGAGATGTTATAAAACACTGATGATACCCCAGAATTTTGCTCATGGTCACAAATCATGTTGCCACATAAGCATGCACACAGCTACTGAGCAGTTTCCTCCTAGCATTGCCCTGGTTTCCTGAGCCAGTCATTAGTTCATTTGTTGTTGCTTTTGCATCATCCCTTTCCCCAGTGGCTCACATAAGATTTGCTTGGAACTTTTTTTGGCAAAAGAACTCTGTTATTTTCCAGACACATTCTCAGGGACAGGGGCCTGAGCCTGGTCCATCTAGGAGCATCAATAGCTATCTTATTGACATATTATTCTCTTCGCCTGCTACCCCATTCACTGATTTTTATGAAGCACAACAGTGTCAGGGAGACATTTTTGAAGTTATCCACACAAGCCTTTTCCAAGTTTTCATACATATGACAGAGTGCTTTCTGTATTTAGCTCTTGTCAATTTTTATGATGCCTTAGTTGTATTTCCTTACCAGATCTTTCACTGGCGGCTTGCTACACTTGTCCTTGGTGTACACCTCTTCACTGGCAGCTTGCTACACTTGTCCTTGGAGTTCTCTGTCTGATTTTGTTGATATCAACAGGAGTTTTGGGTTACCAAGGTAAATTCATAGGGGAGGAATAACTGTGGATCTGATAGGAGGCCTTGCAATGTTTTAGAGGGCAAGCAGTGTTTTCTGATAACTCTACTAGAAGGCTAATCTGCTATATTTCTTGCAGTATGTCACTCAAGTACTAGATCTCTATGGGCTGTATGCAGTATTAAACAGACTGTAGCATCTCATGAATGAGGGAAACAAAACTGGGACATAAGCTGGGTGGAAGCTTCTTTAGTTACTTGTGGTTGCAGTATCTTTCCTTATAAACACATTCCTATTCTGGATGAACAGTAATCCCATGACGCACTGGGCACCAGAATACAGCAGGACTTTGGGTATTGCATAACCCATGGTCGTGGACCCTGAAGCCCTTCCCTCAATGTGGGGAAAAAAGACACATGAAGGAAAATTCTGGCTTGTCCATGTGAAAACAAAAAGCACATTGAGATAATACAGAAGGGCAGTAGAATGAAAAAGTGTTAAGGAGCTGGTCTCCACATATTCAGCACAATACTAAGACTGAGACAATACAGGCAAACTTCTTCCATGCCTTGGGAGCCCTTTCTCTTTAAAATGAGTAAGTTCAGTTCTGGCCTATCAGATGTGTGAGACATCCATGCACTGGGAACAGCATTTGGTCTCCTGTATACCTAACTATTTTGGTTTGATGCTACCATGACCTGCCAAGCACTGTACCTCACTCCCAAAAAGACTGTGGTTTCGGAACTGTGATTTTGGAAATATTTTCCAACCATGAGCTCATGGGGGGAAAAGCCCACAACTAGATGCAGACATTTCTTACAGAAATGAAATTCCTCCGCATCTTGTGTCCATGCCTGGAAGTCCTGGGCTCTAGGTCCATGGCAAGCCCCTAAAGATGCCTTAAAATTGCCTGGAAACCTTCCCTTCTAGCTCAACTTCCAACCTGCTTACCTGGTGCTCCATATGGAGAACCTGGATAAATCGAGATCTAATGGGTGACCCGTGCTTTCTGACTCCTTCCATGCCCACTTGGTGGAAATAGTGTGATCGGGCCTGGCTCCTTAGACTAGTCCAATCCAGTTTCCTCCCATCCCAGTTTAGGACAGCCCACAGCTTCCTTCAAAGGTCTTCCCACTCACTCCTTTCCTAGCCCCAAAGGTGGCAGCTCACTCAGAGATTTCTGACAAGCACCTTCTCACAGGTGCCTGCAGAGCAGCAAACCAAAACTGTCCATGGAGCTGGGCCACTACAATGAGCAGCCCAACCCCAGCCAGTGTTTCATAAGTGTCCACAACAAATGCTTTGATATGACACAAATTAAAGGTTTTGGTTGCCTAGTGTGGCTACCTTTTTGAAATGTAATATAACTGGGAAGAGAAGTATGAATAATGAAATGCTTAGAAATGGGAATTAAATGTTTAGACATTTCGCAAACTAAATGACCCAGTTTCAAAGCAGGATTTTTTAGGGTTAGGGTTTTGCTTTAAAGGAAATTTTCAAAATGTTGCCTTCTCAGGATTCAGGACAGGGAAATCTTCTTTACTTTCACAGCTTGCAAGGGGAGGGAGAGACCTTACCCCTATGGTTATTACTTTCCATGCCCTCTTCCCTGACTTGCTCCCGTCAGACAGGGCCTGGTGCTCCTGCCTCTTGGCCTGCTGTGAATGAGACCAGACTCCCTAGACAAGTTGAGTCTCAGGAGATCAGCCTGGCCTTGACCAAGATGACAGTGATTGTAAGGCCCCTCACTCACCCATACAACTCTGGAAGCCAGTTCCAGATGCTTTTGAAAGGAAACAGCCATCGCTTGTGCGGAAGGCCATCCCCTTTCAAATGTGTGGGGCAGAAGCTGGGCCCCGAACACTGTAGGGCCCATGAGACACAAGCAGTGGACATGGAGGGACACAAAAGAGATGAACTCCTTCTCTTGCTGACAACAACATGCCCAGCACAGGGCAATGGGGGAATGTGATGAGCTGATCTGTGCTGTGTTTGTTCCAGAGGAGAAGTGTCCAGCACTGTGGATTGCCAACCAGGACAGGTCCTACCTGTTTTCTCCTGAAAAAGGAAAGTGAGACCAGTGTGAATCCTCCTGCATTTCTGAATATGCCAAACTGCTCAAGCTGAAGAGTAAAGAAGAGCTGGTGAGAGTGTGTTTCCTTTAATGTATCAGTACAATGTGACCATGAGAATGCAGCCAGAAAGGAGTCAGGCTCTAGGGCGGCATTTCCTGGCACAGCTATAGCTTGGATAGGGTGGGGAAGGATGGTGAGGAAAGGATTCAGTGAGGGATTTATCTATATGCCCACATGTGTTCCATGTATTTCCAAACTACCGTGTGCATGTGTGTAGCCATGGGTTTGATCCTACAGTGTTACCTGCAGTATGTTGGAGAACTCACCTGGCCAGACTGGCACTGGTTCTTATGCAGGGGTAGGCTACCAAGTTTTCTACTGCAGGTAACTCTGCACTGAGGCTTGTAGTTATACCATAGCGCTCTGCTGGTGCTCTCCACATGGCTGAGAGAACTCACTTTGATCTTTTCTACTGCAGGATTTCATTACTGCAACATCTTTTCAATACTCTGAACATCCTGGAAGTGGCGCATACTACTACCCATTCTGGACTGGATTGTCATACAACTCCAGAAAGGGGATGTGGGTCTGGGCGGATGATTCAGCTCTCTCCTCTAGACTGTGAGTCTGTGTCACTAGGGCAGTGGTTCCCAAACTTTTGATTCCGGGTGCACACTTTTTAAAAATTAAAATGGGCAGCACACTTCACTCTTATGCCCAAGAAGGTGTTTGTGTTCATGTGTGTGTGCATGTGTGTGTGTGAGGCCCAGATTCAAAACATATGCAAGATGCCATTTCCTTGCGAAAGGAAAGCACACCAGTGCTGAGATGGGCTGTTAAAAAAATGACCTGCTCCCTGCTTTTCCATGGTGTTCACCTCAGGGGGTAAGGTCAGCCTCTGGTGTTGAGGCTGTGTCCTGAAGTGTTTTACATGCCTGCTACTACCCACTTGGCACCTCATGCTGGCCTCAGGAGTGCTGGAAGGGTTGAGGGGATGAGCTGTTCTGCTTAACTGTAGCAGAACATACTGCTCAGAGCATGGCATGGAGGGGATGTGGGCTGCACAGGTACAGGGGCTGCCTGCTAGTGGGGAAGGGTTGGGAAAGGCAGCAGCAGCAGTGACAGTCCTCAGAGGAGAAACTACAGGCACCGCTGGTGTAGCTGTCCTCAACTGTGCACCAAGTGCAGCACTTGCACCCGGGTGTAATTTCCCCTGGAACCATAAGGGTCTGATGCTGCTAGCTGGTGGTGGAGGACTGGTACAATTAGCTCAGAGTTGTACCTCAGAGACCCCCAGATACTGCTGCCACCATTTAAGTTCCCCATACCCGGGCTAGGGCTACTGACTGTGTAGAAAAGAGCAAGGATGAAACAGGGTTATGACCAGGGATCCTCTTTTTCTCTGTTTAACAATCACATACTGTGTGATAAAAATCCTAAATGCTCCAATTAAAACCTTTAAATCCATATTTTTTCTTAGATTAAAATGAAACACTAGTGTATACATATAGTTATCAGTTGAACACAAAGTTTTATTGATATATTTACAATTTTAAAGCAATTTGGAAGCCTACCAGTGCCTCAATCAGTATAATAAAATAAATTCAAAATGCCTATAAATGTTGGTGTTTGGTTTGGGGTTTTTTATCATGAAACATCAGAGCTCTCCCTGCCCCTTTTACTCACCAGGACACGGGTCCATTTGCGCCTGTTGCCCCACCTCTCCTGCTTTATGGTGCTGATCAGCCATGATATGCCTATGCTCTGCCCATGTGATTATTTCTCATACCCTACCCACAGCCCCACAGCCCAACTGGTGCCCCTCACTCCTGACCCACAGCTCCCTGGCTTGCCAATGCCCCTCACTTCCCACCCACAGCCCAATAGCCCCACCGGTGCTCCTCACTCATGACCTGCATAACCTTGGCCTCCCAGCCTTGCCAGAGGGAGTTTCCAGCTGCCACAGCTACAGGGCTCATAGGAGACAGCAGCTGCTGCGGCCACAGTGGAGCGCAGAGCCCGGCTCCCCCCTCCCCATGGGTGGCTTGGTGGGAGCAGGGCCCACAGGGCGGGGTGAATGTGGGCAGCCCACTGCAGGCTTGGGACTCCCAACTTCCCTCCCCATGGGGGCCTTTGTGGCCCAGCAGGCAAGACCCAGCAAAGAAGGGCAGAGCAGGGTTGGGAGCTTCGTTGCCACCACCAGGAGCCCCATGCAATAAGTCCCCTGCCCACCCAGCATCAGAGGACCCCCAACTGCCGCTGCCACTATATAGGTGCCCCACAACCAAACTGGGACTAGTGACTGTGTCCAACAGCGCAGGGATAGAACAGGGTCATGACATCTCCTTGCTGCCCTCAAGTAGCTTTTCTCTCTCGAAAACTGTCCACTCTAATGCAATTTCCTATGCCTGTTGCAGACCAATATACCATAATATGGGGTAGCCATTTCAGATTGCTCATGAGGTGATGGTGTTAAACCATTGATGTCGGAGGTGGGTTTTGGGGGAGTTTGCCCAATCACAGGTGCATGATATGTTAATGAGACATATTGTACATAAATGTATCCCACAGATACCACCAAAGCTCATGTGATCTGTGAATTGTTTGGGAAATTGGGACCTCTTCTTTCACCCTCCTTGGGAATGGAGACATCTCTGAGTCAGCATGCAAGCATGGGAGGGGGAGGAAAGAAAAATATTTTGCAAATTTGATTCCAGGAGCAATTTCTGGAGGGCTGAATAGTCCTCAAGTAAAGCGTGTTGAGGAGTCAAAGTTGACCACATCCAGCCTTGTAAATGTGCCATGAGAGTGCAGGGGTCCTGTGCTGCCTGTTTCCCATCCAACCAATTACTGACTTTACTAATAAAGCATCTCTGACCTTCTTTCTGCCATCCTGCTGTGAGTGCTAGAAATGAGAGAGAACTCCTAGTTCTGTGTCATGACACTAGAGATCAGAATAGACCTGACTACCCTGTGGCTTTGCCTTCCAGGTTTGTGCTCTCAGATCTCAATCCTCAGCATTATGAAGGTTGCGCTTGTGCATATTTGCAAGGTGATAAAGTGAAACCTGGAGACTGTGGAGAACCTCCATTCTGCCTTTGTGAGAGGAAGAAGGAAGCACAAGGAGAAAATAAACTTGATTGACCCACCAGATAGATGCTGTGGTGGGGGACTGATCAAAGAGATTGCTGCAGCTGAAAGCAGAGATGGAGCTCAGGAGAGGAAATGGATTTAACACCAGAAATCCACAAATCTTGTGCTATTGTTTGCAGGGAGGACAGCAGGGTCCCAAAATTCAACTTGGGTCAGTGCATCTGCAAACCTCAGCTGTCTTCAAAGCCACATAGATGCAGACAAGCCTTAACCCATTCTGCCACCTCTTTCAGTTTGTCATGGAAAAACACATGTAGACTTTAGGGTCAGGCCAGTAGAAGCTTTTATTCAGAGCCACAGCTGTAGGAGAGATCTCAGAGCAACATGGATTCACTAGCACTCCAGGCAGGTCTGTCTCTTTAAATAGAATCATGCAGTTTATATAAGCTTTTGAACAGCCTCTACACAGGACATGATTGCAAAAATAAAATTCACCGAGTAAGCAGTCAAAGACGACTAACAAGTACTCTGTTATCTCAGGTAGAACAGGCACATACTTTCCTGCTATCTCAAGGCCGCAGTGAGTGAAACAGTTGCAGGGGAATTACAAAGAACAAACATTTCCTTTTGCCTGCTCTAACATGCAGAGCCAGCAATTCCCCACTCAGCTGTCACGGTCATCTTACGACTCATAGTTTAGCTTGACCAAAGCTTAAGGCATTCATTTTGTTTAATTCCACAAGTTCATGCCTGTGCTAGTTGACAGCAATCTCTTTCCCCCACAGTCAAATGGCATCTGCTGGAGCCAGCAGAGAGTGGACACTTCTACCTTCATTACATCCATGCTTCTTCTTTTCTTGACCCTGTGATGGACTTTCATGGTAGCTTAGCAACCCCTCAGGCAAACAAGATGTTCTAGGACCTAATGCTGTGTACAGCCGGGGGGGGGGGGGGAGCAGGGCAGGCATCATAGGCCCATGAAATCAGAGATGGAGAAACTGCCATTATCTTCCAGTGATTGCTCATACTCAGGAAGAGATGCCTCCCTTTGTGTACAAGGCAGGTTATGCTCCTGCACAACAGCAAGAGCACTAAAGGCTGGTGTTTCTATTGCTACCACAGGGAGGCTGCATGTCCTCTATCTGCTACAGGAATTGGTTCTTAAAATAAATCATCTCCCACCACTTGCGTGTCTCTCTGCTTGAGTAATGTGTGGGGTGTGTCAGGAACAGTCATGTGTGGCTTTGCCATCTCTTTTGTGTAGGAGGAGGTCCATACCCTGCAATGGTCCATTGGGTTTCCCCAGGGTGGGAATGTCACTGGGAAGAGGATGGGTGGCTCAGTGGCAGGTGTCCTCCTGCACATGCCAACCATGGCCCCTGGCCTGTGGCACCCTGGCCTCCCCTTCTGGGGATGGGGTAATGCCTGTGGCAGTGCAAATAGCAGTGACCAGGTCTTCTTGGCCCAGGCACCTTGATCCCATTTGCTGGGCAGATGTTGAGTGGGGTAAGGCGAGTTCCTCCTGATTCCTGCACAGAGGGTAAAAGTAGGAGGGTCCCTCCTGTGCTGAAGGCTTTTGGATCCCAGACAGACCCTGACTCTCTCCTCCATGCTCCAAATGCACAGTTGGTACTTATAGACCCACCCCTTTTACCTGCTTAGCCCCAGGCTTGGGTTTTCAAGGGGCCAGGGGAATTTGGCTTGCCAGAGCCAGTGATTCCTGTGGAAAGTGGCGTTCAATGGGTGCTAAAGACTTTAAGCACAATCGAGGGTCTGAAATCTCAGTTGTTTTTTTCATAGAAAAGCCATGTTGACAGCTGAGCACTGGTGTGACACACATTCATGTTTAGCAACTTCACCATTTCTCATCGCACCCCCAACCCAGACCATGCAGCTCTCCATGGGCCTTTCCCTCGGCTGCCACCCACCCAGTGCAGGTCCCAGCCCTGTGCTCTATGTACAGGAGCAGCACATCTCAGAGCAACAGTGATGGCTTCCTGTGTGGTTTGTGCTGGGACAGGGGAGAGGCCATTAATCTTCCTGTCCTGGGTGGGCTGGGCCCCTATGACAGGGACAGGGTGACTGTAACCCTACCTTTGTCACACACACTGCCTTGGAGCTCCTGCCGCGTACACATGCAGCGCACCAGGTGCAGGGATGCACCGCTCTGCGCTCGGCTCCTGAACCCTGTGCTCTGCTCCGGACACACAGGTATGGCTTCCCCAGGGCCCCAGAGCTGTTACAGCTATAACAAGACATACCAGGAGGCAGGATTTAACTGTCCTGTGTTGGGAGGAGGAAGGTTTTGTCCTGGGTTTGGGGTCAGTTCTGGGACCAGTCATAGGTGAAGGGAACCATGTTGAGGCAGAGAGGAGGCTGCTTTGGGTGTGTGTGGAAAAAGGCAGGATTTTTGCTGTGGGTGGCTGGAGGCAGCACTGCTACATGACAGTGACACTCCCTGCCACTCGCTGAGGCAGCCACAGCATCACAAAGCAAACAGTGGGCAGAGGCTACACAGGCACATGTCTCAGTTCATGGGTGCATATACTGGGAGTGGGGAATTGAGTGGGGAATGAGAAAGCTGCGGAAAGCCGATTGTACAGATCTCCGTCTGTGTCCTCTGCTGGCTGCTCACCTCCCAGATCTTCACACCAGCTACAGCAGGTCATTGGAGCCCTCCTCTGGGCACCAAACCACCAAGTGCAGCTGCTTCCAGACGGGAAGGTGCTCAGCGAGCCCAAGTCTCCTGTGTCCCATGGGAGTTTCTCGCCTGTTGTCACAATTGGGGAAGGTCTCCTTCTGTCTCTCTTTCCCCATTGTGAGTCCATCCCCTTTTGCCTGGGGGAGAATGATGGGAACACATTTGGATCAAGGACTCGTCTCTAAGGACAGGTGACTGCTTCCCTCCCAGGCATAGCCTGTGCTACTCCTCCAATGGGTCTGAGTTGCTCAGTCACCAGTTCCTCCTCAAGTCTCAGCCTTGAATCCCTTCCAGCCACGTCTAAACCATCTGTAGGGTCCCAGGGCTGGGACTGCTGTAGGAGAAGGTAGGGTGAACTAACTAAATAAGATACATCTAGAGAGCATGACCGTGAGGAGGGTTTAGCTGTTGTGGTTTAGGGCTGGGAGGTGGGGAGTTGCCACAAAATTTAGAGTCAGATCTGGGACCTGTCATAGGTAAAGGCAGCTTTATTCCTCCAAGGTGGAGACAGCCTGGGGTGTGTATGAAGAAGCTTGAGTTTTGAACTGTGGATGTTTGCCAATAGTGAATTTATGAAGCTCAGTCTGTAACCTGTCTTGGCTACTCCACCCAGAAACCAAGGCACCGGTAGTGGCAGTTCATTGCCTCACTCTTAAAATCATCAAGCTGCCAGGCACTGCGTGCAGCGAGATGAGGAGAGTGTAAAAGATCCTCGGTCTCTCTTGTCCCATGGGACTGCCCAGGCTACTGCCAATTCAGGGGGAATTTCTCTGTCTGTCTCTGTAAGTCTCACTACTTGTTTATTTCATGAGATATTTTGAGAGATCATACTCTTCTGACCAGATGCTGAATGGAAACCTGTTTGAAAGATTCATGTTTTATCTTAGGACAAACATTTCCCTCCCAGCAATAGCGCTGAGCTTCTCCACCCGCCTCACTGGAATCACTCCATGTCAGCATGGAAGTCGCTCAGAGATCAAGTAAGTGCTCTTCAGGTCCCACTCCTGAATCCAACCTTACCCAAATTCTTGGTGAGACGCATTTTACTTTCCTCATCTTCCTGTTCATTTCTCTCCGTTTCCGAGTCAGTGTCTCCCAGGGCATCTTCCTCCTGGCTGCCCCTGACACTGGCACTGGGGGCCCAGGTGCTGTGCCTGCTTTTGATGATAGGAGCCAGAGTCTACGATGCCCAGGGTAAGTGTCAGCGACTACTGCCCTCTGAGCAGGCCTGGCAACCTTTCCTCATGTGTAAGCTTCCAGGGCCCTCATTGTCCCTATCATGTTCCCTGTGCACTAACCTATATATCAAAGGACCTGACTGTCAACAAGTTTACACTGGTGACATCTTCAGAGGCAGAAAATGCCTCCAGATATATGAAGTTGAGACTTTCTCCATGCTTGTAGTTGCTGCGCAGCTGGATTCTGCAAAACTCATAGACAAAATGGGGGTACAGGCACTATTTTAGACAATTTATTTTACTTCTTTGCATGCAACTTGTAAAAAAAAAAAAAAATGTAAGAGTCAGACTTGTTCCATTCTCAGAAATTTCATTTTTGGTTCAAACCACCAGGTCAGGGGGAAAAAGCTCACACCTGAATATTTCTTACATAAATGAAATTCCTCAGCATCTTGTATCAATGCCTGGAAATCCTGGGAACCCTAGGCCCATGGTAAGCCCCTAAAGATGCCATGAAATAACCTGGAAGCCTTCAGAGCCCAGACTCACAATTTCCACCAGGTGGGCACCCCCTTATATCTCAGTTTTTCTGGGTTCTCCATATGGAGCACCAAAGAAGCAGGTGGCAAGGTGATCTGGAAGGAAACCAGGCAGGTTGCACTGGATGAGTGTACACATGCAAATGCTGCTGGGTGGATTTACTCCACAGTAAATTACTGAGAATATACCCAGCCTGGTAGGTATCTACAGGTGCAGGCATTTGGGAGCATGTTTTCTCTGTCCCTGCTCTCCCCCAGGTATATCCCAGGGCATGGCAGGAGGCAGGGTGCCAGAAGGTAGATATCACCTGGCAGCATCTGGAAATTGCTCCTGGCCCCCAGGAGCTGCCTGATGCAGGGTCAGGCTCTGATGGTGGAGACTGGGCCAGGAAAATGCCCCCCTTACTCAGCACCAGGTTGCTCCCAGCTCCAGATCAGTTTCAGGAGACTTGGAAACATCTTTTGGGGTGGGGAAAGTCCCAGCCCCCTACCCAGATCATCCAGTGAGGCAGCTATCACTGATCCCCCAGCTGGCCAAGGGATTCTCAGCCAAGCCAGGGGCTCACTGCTAGCTGCCCCATTGGCAGATTGGGGCAGCAGGCTGGGACATGCCCCTCCCCCGCAGCACATTCAAAGCCGCATGCCTCGACAGCTCTATCTGAGCATGGGGCTGGGAAAGAGTTGTGGGGCTGGGATCTGCCCCAGACCAGGACAGTTCCTGGCCAGCCTTGGGCTACACAAGCTAGTCTGTACATGGAGCCCAGAGCTAGCTGGCAGCTGTCCAAAATGGGACAGTTCCCAGGCAGCTCAGGGTCTCATGTCCAGGCTTTCCTATGTAGCCTGTGGTTGGCCAGAAACTATTCCAGTCTTCATGTGCAGCCAGGACCTGGCTGGGACCTGTCCCAGTCTCGGGCAGGTCCCACCCACCTCCAGGCTGGGCAGCAAATTCTTCCCATGCAAGCAGCTGCTGGCCCCAGCTCTGTGATTGGAGAACAGGAAGGGAAATTACTTTCTACACCTGGGAGCTGCCTGCTGTTCGGGACCATAGCCGCCTGCCCTAGCAGCAGGGAACTTGTAGCCCTCACTATGCAATCATGGACTGAAGGCTGGGAACTCCCCACTTCCAGGGCAAGGGGAACTTCTCACAGCCCATGCTCTGCCACCAGCATCCACCTGGGCAGCAGGCAGCTCCCAGGGGCAAAGAGAAATCTCCTCCCAACCTGTTGCCCAGCTGACTATGAGCACATTTGCTCCCAGTAGACTGTCTACACATGCCTTGCAATGAAGTAATTACTCCGCAGTTAATCTCCTACTTGCATGTACAGGTAGTAAATTAAATGTGGAGTAGAGAAAATTACTGTGCAGTAAGTGTCTGCACATGCAGACAGTGATGATAAGTACACAGTAATGTGCTATACTGTGCAGTAAAGCGTCTCATGTAGACATGACTATTGGAAACTGCCCTGACTTCCATGAGAAGTTTAGTCACTATGGAATGGGTTCTGCTACCTAGTGAGAACAAATCTTTTTTTTTTTTTTCCAATGGAAAAAAACTGTTCAATCTGGCATTTTCTAACTGTAAATGCTCTAAGTGTCAAGTATATCAGTGCGAGTGGGGCTTTGTGGCAGCACAGTGCAGAGGACATCAGGTCTGTGGATCTCAGCTGCAGACACTGTTGGTCTGTTCTGATGTTTCAGTCACTCAGCTGCACCAAGAGAAGGAAAACCTCACCCAGCAGCTGATGTCCTGCCCAGACTCACCACCAGGCCCACCTGACACTCTTTGGGAGCAGACTCTTGACAAAAGTAAATCATTGGGTAGGAGCTGCTATATGTCCTAAGGGCACAGACAGCAGACCCAAGCTTGTATGTGAGGCTGTCCTGGCCCTGCAGAGTGGTGTCCCACCTCCTACAGGTGTGTTGGCCTTGGCTGAGCTATCCACGCCTGCCATGAGGTCCCCTCTTCAGGGCAGCTTTAGGGGATGGAGACTACTCACTGCTTCCTTCCTCAGACTAATCCAATCCACTTTCCTCCCATCCCAGTTTAGGACAGCCCACAGCTTCCTTCAAAGGTCTTCCCACTCACTCCTTTCCTAGCCCCAAAGGTAGCAGCTCACTCAGAGATTTCTGACAAGCACCTTCTCACAGGTGCCTGCAGAGCAGCAAACCAAAACTGCCCATGGAGCCGGGCCACAGCAATGAGCAGCCCAACCCCAGCCAGTGTTTCATAAGTGTCCACAACAAATGCTGTGATATGACACAAATTAAAGGTTTTGGTTGCCTAGTCTGGCTACCTTTTTGAAATGTAAGATAACTGGGAAGAAATGTATGTATAATGGAAAGTTTAGAAATGGGGATGAAATGCTTAGAAATTTAGCAAACTAAATGACCTAGTTTTAAACAGGTTTTTATAGGATTAGGGTTTTGCTTTAATGGAAATTTTCAAAATGTTGCCTTTTCAGGATTCAGGACAGAGAAATCTTCTTTACTTTCACAACTTGCAGGGGTGGGGGGGGGGACCTTTCTCCCTACAGCTGTTGCTGTGCACGTCCTGTTCCACGACTTTCTCCTGTTAGACAGGGTCTGATGTTCCTGCCTATTGGCCACCACTCCCTTCTGGAAACGAGACCAAACTCCCCAGATGAGTTGGGTCTCAGGAGATCAGTCTGGCCTTGGCCAAGATGACAATGATTGTAAGGCCCCTCACTCACATATACAGCTGTGGAAGCCAGTTCCTGATGCTTTTGCATGGAAACAGCCATCCCTTGAGAGTAAGGGTCATCCTCCTTCAGGTATGTGGGGCAGAAGCTGCGCCCCCAAACTCTGTAGGGCCCATGAGACACAAGTAGTGGAGGTGGAAGGACACAAAAGGGGGGAAATCCTTCTGTTCCTGAGAACAAAATGGCCAACTCAGGGCAATGGGGGAATGTGATGAGCTGATCTGTGCTGTGTGTTTGTTCCAGGGATGAAGTGTCCAGCAGTGTGGATTGCCAACCAGGACAGGTCCTACCTGTTTTCTCCTGAAAAAGGAACTTGGGACCAGTGTAAATCTTCTTGCATTTCTGAATATGCCAAATTGCTCAAGATAAAGAGAGAAGAAGAGCTGGTGAGCATGTGTTTCGTTTAAAATATCAGTACAATGTGACCAGGTGAATGGAGTCAGGAGGGAGTCAGTCTTTAGGGCTGCATTTCCTGGCACAGCTTTAGCTGGGATGGGGTGGGGAAGGATGGTGAGGAAAGGATTCAGTGAGGGGTTTATCTATATGCCCACATGTGTTCCATATATTTCCAAACTACCGTCTGCATGTCTGTAGCCATTTGTCTAATCCTACAGTGTTACCTGCAGTATGTTGGAGAACTCACCTGGCCAGACTGGCACTTGCTCTTATGCAGGTGCAGGCTATCAAGTTTTCTACTGCAGGTAACTCTGCACTGAGGCTTGTGGTTATACCATAGTGCTCTGCTGGTGCTCTCCACATGGCTGAGAGAGCTTACGTCCATTCCTTCTGATCTTTTCTGCTGCAGGATTTCATAACTGCAACATCTTTCCAATACACTGAAAATCGTGGAAGTGGTGTATACTACTACCCATTCTGGACTGGATTGCCATACAACTCCAGAACAGGGATGTGGGTCTGGGCGGACAATTCAGCTCTCTCCTCTAGCCTGTAAGTCTGTGTCCCTAGGGCTGTGGTTCCCAAACTTTTGATCCCTAGGGCACACTTTTAAAAAAATAAATGGGCAGCACATTTCACTCTTACACCCAAGAAGCTGTGTTTGTCCATGTGCATGTGTGTGTGTAAGACCTAGATTCAAATATATAAAAGATACTATTTCCTTGTGAGAAGAAAGCACACCAGTGCTGAGATGGGTTGTTAAAAAAATGACCTGCTCCCTGCTTTTCCATGGTGTTCACCTCAGGGGGTAAGGTCAGCCTCTTGTGTTGAGGCTGCATCCTGCAGTGTTTTACATGCCAATGACTACGCACTTGGCACCTCATGCTGGCCTCAGGAGTGCTGGAGGGGTTGAGGGGATGAGCTGTTCTGCTTAACTGTAGCAGAACATACTGCTCAGAGCATGGCATGGAGGGGATGCGGGCTGCACAGGCACAGGGGCTGCCTGCTAGTGGGGAAGGGTTGGGAAAGGCAGCAGCAGCAGTGACAGTCCTCAGAGGAGAAACTGCAGGCACTGCTGGTGTAGCTGTCCTCAGCCCTGCACCAAAGTGCAGCACTTGCACCCGGGTGTAATTTCCCCTGGTGAATATTACTGCCACCATGCAAGTTCCCCATACCCCGGCTGGGGCTACTGACTTACAACAGCACAAGGATGGGACAGGGTCATGACCAGGGATCCTGGATTTCTCTGTTTTAAAATCACAAATTCTGTGATAAAAATCCCAAATGTTCTGATTAAAACCTCAAAATCCACATTTTTTTTCTGAGATTACAATGAAACACTACGTATCAACTGAACACAATGTTTTATTGATATACTTACAATTTTAAAGCAATTTTAAAACCTACCAGTGCCTCAATCAGTATAATAAAATAAATTCTAAATACCTATACATTTTGATGATTGATTTAGGGTTTTTTCCCATGGAACATCAGAGCTCTCCCTGCCTCTTTCGCTCACTGGACATGGGTCCATTTGTGGCCTATCCGTGCCCTCCCCATCCCCGCTTTATGGTGCTGATCAGCCCTGATATGCCTGTGCTCTGCCTATGCCATTGCCCCTCACCCCCAACTGACAGCCCCCCAGCCCTGCCAATGCCCCTCACTCCCCACCCACAGCTCCTCTAGTGCCCCTCACTTGTGACCCACAGCACCCTGGCCCCCGAGCCTTGCTGGAGGGGGCTTCCAGCTGCCAGAGTGACAGGGTTCATGGGAGGCAGCAGCTGCTGTGGCCACAGTGGAGCGCAGAGCCCAGCTCCCTCTTCCCCATGGGTGGCACGGTTGGAGCAGAGCCCGCAGGGCGGGGTGAATGTGGGCTGCCCACTGCAAGGCTTGGGCCTCCCCTCCCAACTTCCCTCCCCATGGGGGCCTTTGTGGCGCAGCAGGCAAGACCCAGCAAAGACAGGCAGTGCAGTGTGGGGCGGTTTGGTGCCACCACCAGGAGCCCTGTGCAAAGAGTCCCCTGCCCACTCAGCATTAGAGGACCCCCAAATGCCGCTGCCACTGTACAGGCCCCCCACAACCCAGCTGGGACTAGTGACTGTGTCCAACAGTGCAGGGATGGAGCAGGGTCATGACATTTCCTTTCTGCCCTCAACTAACTTTTCTCTCCACTCTAATGCAATTTCCTATGTCTGTTGCAGATCAATATACCATAATATGGGGTAGCCATTTCAGATTGTTCAAGAGGTGATAGTGTTAAATCATAGATGTGGGAGGTGCGTTTTTGGGACAGGGAAGATTGCTGCATCACAGGTGCATCATATATTAAAGAGCCGTATCAGACATACATGTATCCCATGGATACTACCAAAGCCATCCTGCTGTGAGTGCTAGAAGTCAGGGAGAACACCTAGCTCTGTGTCCTGACACCGAAAATCAGAATAGACCTGACTACCTTGTGACTTTGCCTTCCAGGTTTGTGCTCTCAGACCCCAGTCCTCAGAATTATCCGGGTGGAGCTTGTGCATATTTGCAAGGTGATAAAGTGAAACCTGGAGACTGTGGAGAACTTCGATTCTGCCTTTGTGAGAAGAAGAAGGAAGCACAAGGAAAAAAAAAAGTTGATTGACCCACCAGATAGATGCTGTGGTGGGGACTGACCAAAGAGACTGCTGCAGCTGAAAGTGGAGCATGGAGCTCAGGAGAGGAAATGGATGCAACACCAGAAATCCACAAATCTTGTGCTACTGTTTGAAAGGAGAACAGCAGGGTCATAAAATGCATCTTGGGTCAGTGCAGCTGCTATCCTTGGATGTCTGCTAAGCCACATAGATGCAAAAAAGCCTGAACCCCTTCTGCCCCCTCTTTCAGTTCATGCCTGTTTTAGTTGGCAACAATCTCTTTCCCCCGCAGCCAAACTGCATCTGCTGGAGCCAGCAGAGAGGGGATACTTCTACCTTCATTACATCCATGTACCTTCTTTACTGTAACCTGTGATGGGCTGTCGTGGTAGCTTGGTAACACATATGGCGAACAAGAATTTCCAGGGAAAAGTGGTGTGTACAGCCATTGTGGGCATCACCAGCCCATGGATATCAGAGATGGAGAAACACCCATTATCTCCCAGTGACTGCTCATGCCCAGGCACTGATATCTCCTGTTGTGTACAAGGCAGGATATGCTTCTGCCCAACAGCAGGAGCCCTAATGTCTGGAGTTTCCACCACTACCCCGGGGAGGCTCCATGTCTTCCATTTGATACAAGAATTTCACCTTGGTTCTCAAAATAAACCATCTCCCACCACTCACGTGTCCTTCTGCTTGAGTAATGTGCGGGGTGTGTCAGGAACAGGTCATGCGTGGCTTTGTGGTTTCTTTGGGGTAAGGGCAGGTCCATACTCTACCCGGGTCTCCCCATCTGGGGATGAAGAAATGCCTGTAGCAGAGCAAATAGCAGTGGCCCAGTCTCCTGGGCCAGAGCACCTTGATCCCATTTGCTGGGCAAAAGTTGAGTAGGGCCAAGGGAGTTCCTGCTGAGCCCTGGACAGGAGGTAAAGATGGTTTCTCCGTGCACCTAAGGGAGTTGGATCTCAGTTAGACCCTCTCCGTCCTCCATCCTCCAAATGCAGCGTTGGTGCCCAGGAAGCTGCTGGTCACAGTGAACAATGAAAGGTGAACAATGAAAATAGGATGTGATGAATGGCGGGGCTCTTTACTCAAACCATTCCCCCGCAGCCAGTGCCACAGCAACTCTGAGCTGGAGGAGAGGCCCTGAGAGTGTTATGTCAGAGGCTTGTGGCCAGTACATTCAAACACAGTAGTCGTCTCTACACATCGTCATATGGCAACATTAGTAGTGAACCATGTTTTAGTACTTGGTTGGGGGAAGTACTAAAACACAGTGCAGTAGCCCCCTGTGCTGTGGCATATGGGCAGCACATGGTTAGATTCACCAGGTACATCGCCATAGCGGTGCGCTATAGCAGGGCAGCATGCCACTACGGCGACACAGCTGGTGACCACGTGTAGACCCACATGATTGCTAAGCCACCGTAGTGAGCTGAACAATGATGTAATGCATCACTAGATCACCATAGGGCGATGTGTAGATGTGCCCAGTATTTACAGTTCAGCTCCCAAACAGGGACTCAGGCCCCACTGTCACCATCACCCTTCACAAATGCTGATCAGGATGAGTCCTATGGATCTCACCCTCTCATCCACGCCAGTCCCTACGGCTTCAGGACCTGGGTTTTCTTCAGGCAGGCTGAGGGAATTAAACTCAGGGTCCATGATAGAGTGATGGGTATTGCTTACTACTGTCCATTAAAACTGGTGGAAAGTGTTATCTAAGAGTGCTCTTGTCTCCCACACTCGTGTGTTACCGCTTCACCATTTCTTGCTGCTCCCCCAGGTCTATACAGCATCCCCCAGCCCCTCCCCTCCGCTCTCATGCACTCAGTGTAGGTCCTGGCCTTGTGCACACCTTGTACAAGAGCAGCACATCTCCAAGCACCAGCAAGGGCTTCCTGTGTGATTTGTACAGTGACAATGGAGAACATCAGGAGGGAAATTTTGGGACAGTGCTGAAAATGTGAGACTGTAGGGCCCCTTTATTTACCCAGCATGGGAATGGAGACCCTTCTGGAAACCACATTCAGGAACACGAGAGGGGAGAAAAGAATATTTTGCAAGTTGGATTGCTGGAGCTGTGTCGGAAAGACCAAAGGTTTCCTTTAGCCATGTTTCTTGAGGAAACAAAACTGAAAACACCCCGTCTGGTAAATATGACATGATGATGCAGGGATCTTGTGCTAGTAGATTCTCACCCATCCATTAAAGCTTTGAGCTAAAAAATACCTTTGATCTTTCTGCTGGGACATTGCTTCAGGTTCCCCTGCTGTCAGTGCCACAAGCAAGGAGACCTCCCAGTTCTCGCCTGACGTGAAGGGGCTGCTCAGGAGGAAAGACATGAACACATATCTATCATTTTTCATCCCAGGTGAACTTTCCTGAGCTTCAGTAATCAGAATGATCAGGTTGGAGTTTGTGTGTATTTACAAGGTGTGAAAGTTCAAGCTGGAGGCATGGAGAAACTCAAGTCTGCATTTGTGAGAGAAAGAAGGGAAAAAAATGAACTGGATCAAGCCACCAGAAAGATGATGCAGTTGGAGCTGATCCAGGAGATGCCTGCTGATGAAAGGGCATTTGGAAGTCTTGGAGAGACAATGGTTAGATGAGCAAAAATCCACAGAACTTTTTTGCCATTTGCAGGGAAAAAAGGAAACACTTGGACTACATCATCGGACATCCTTTGCCTGCCAGCCTGGGACAGTCTGAGAAGCCACAGACTCAGACAAAGCTGAATTCTTTCTGCATCTATTATTTCATGCATGTGCCAGCACTCTCTCCACTCCCCACAGCCCAGCTACCTCCCCTGCTGTCAGCAGAAATGGGATTTTCTGCCCTCACTGCATCCCCAGATGATCTTCCCTTGGCCCTGCAATGGGTTTTGATTCTGTTTTGGCAATGACACGGGCCTATAGGCAGTTCCAAAAACTAATGCTGTGTCAGTTCTGGGACCAGTCATAGGTGAAGGGAACCATGTTCAGGCAGAGAGGAGGCTGCCTGGGGTGTGAGTGGAAAAAGGCAGGATTTTTGCTGTGGGTGGCTGGAGGCGGAGGTGCTATGTGACAGCGACACTCCCTGCCACTCACTGAGGGGACCACAGCATCACAAGGCAAATGGTGGGCAGAGTTCACACACAGGCACGTCTCAGTCTATGGGTGCATGTCTTAGGAGCGGGGAATTGAGGAGGGAATGAGAAAGCTGCTGAAAGCCAATTGTACAGATCTCTGTCTCTGTCCTCTGCTGGCTCCTCACCTCCCGGATCTTCGCACCAGCCACAGCAGATCAGTGCCGCCCTCCTCCAAGCACCAAACCACGAGGTGCAGCTGCTTCCAGATAGGAATACACTCAGACAGCCCGAGTTTCCTGTGTCCCATGGGAGTGCCTCAGCTGTTGCCACCACAGGGGAAGGTTTCTTTCTCTCTCTCTTTCCCTGTTATGAGTCCACCTCCCCACCACCCCTTTTCCCTGGAGAAGACTGATGGGAACACGGTTTGGATCAAGGACTGGTCTCTCAAGACAGGTGACTGCTTCCCTCCCAGGCATAGCCGTGCACTGCTCCTCCACTGGGTCTGAGTTGTTCAGAGTTCCTCGTTCCTCCTACAGTCTCAGCCTTGAGTCTCTCTAAGTGTAAGCCATGTCTAGGGTCCCAGGGCTGGGACTGCTGTGGGAGAAGGCAGGGTGGACTAACTAAATAAAATACATCTAGAGAGCAGGGCTGTGAGGAAGATTTAGCTGATCTATTGCTGGGGCAAGTGGGGGGTTGCCACAAAAGCTGGGGTCAGTTCTGGGACCTGTTGTGGGTGAAGGCAGCTTTGTTCCTCCAAAGTGCAGTCAGCCTGGGCTGTGTATGGAGAAGCTGGGTTTTTGCTCTGCAGATGTTTGCAGAGCGGAGCAGTGTTTTCTGACATCCGCTGCCTCTCGCTGAGGGAGGTTTAGCCTCACAAGCCAAAATGTAGAGAACAGAGCAGACAGTGGCCTACATCTCGGGACATACCGATTTGTAATGGGCCTGGGGAGTGTCAGGGAGAAATGGTGAAGAAGTGTCAAAAGTGAATTTATTTAAAAGCTCAGTCTCTATGCTGTGTTGGCTGTTCATCTCAGAAACCAGGGCACCAGCCATGGCAGGTCACTGCCTCGCTGTGTTCGAAACCTGTTCGAAACCATCATGTTTTCATCTGTGTCTTATCCATCTCTGCTAGACCCCACCAGGAACACAGGGCCAGGAGGACCTCTCATCACACTTCAGGCTGGGAACTTCTCCAAAGATTCAGAGACAGACTCCTCAGCCTGCTGGGCACAGAGGTACCGTGTGTGTAAAGGGGTCTGTGGAGCAATAGCATGAGCTTAGCTTGAATTACAGCCCAGGCTTCCTGATTCACCTCTGTCACATCACAGAACGATAGAAACAAGACAGCCTTGCGCCCTCCCTCAGTGCTGGTCACTCGCTCCCTTCTTCCGAGTGGATCTTTCCAAAGGTGATGGACATGGCTGCAGCAGCTCGTCCTCACAATACATCCTTGGGGCTGGGAGGGAGCCCTCTGTCACCCATTACAGCATCCTGCATCCACTGAACCCATTATTCTCCTTCCCATAAATAATGTCTTGGCTGGTTCTTTCCATCTAGTAAAGCTGACACTCATGAATCATGTATCTGGGGTTTCCCCATGCATTTTGTTTCCTAACAGTTTCCATTCCAGGTGCAGGACCCAGTCCTGCCCGTGGGCTGCCAGGAGCAGGACATGCTTGTCTTCCAATTCTAGTACCTCCCACACACTTCTGCCCAGATGTTCTCCAGGCTTCCTGGCTTCCATGGTCTCCATTCCCAGCAGCGTAACTCAGGATGGGCACATGGGGCACCAGCCCTGGGTGATAACGTAGAGGCAATGCCAGGATGGCCCCTCCCTCCAGGAGCTTTGCCATGGGAGGGACAGTCTTGTACCACCTGTCCGTAGCAGTTGGGCAGGCAGAGCCCCATGTGGAATAGTGTGCCTTGGGGGAGGGGCGGGAAGGAGCCCCCACCCCACCCCAGGGGTTTGGCACAGGAGGGAGAGCCCCACACCTGCAGGGAGGAAGGGGTAAACCAAGAGCAGCCCCTAGGGAGCCTGAACCTCTACCGGGCCCCCGCAGCAGCAGCCACAGGCCATTGTTGCTGCAGCAGCAGGCGCAGCAGTAGCAGCTGCAGGGAGGGGAGCCGGGAGGTGAGATGCTGTCCCCCTCCCCTCCCCACTGGGCAGCAGAATTGCCCCCTGCCCTGCACCTCTGCCCTGGGTGCTGGCAGAGCCCTTCCCCTCTGTCCTCTCCCTGCACCTGTCTGCTCACCGGTTTGCTCCTGGGCTAAGTGAGGGACCTGATCTTAGGCTGGGGAAATGCTCCCATGAGCTCCCGGCTGACCTGAATTCTTGGGTGAGAAGTGCTTTCTTTAGTCACCTTCCTGTTAATTTCTCTCACTTTCTGGGTTAGTGCCTCTCCTGCCATCTTCCTCCTGGCTGCCCCTTGCACTGGTGCTGGTGGCCCAGGTGCTGTGTCTGCTTTTGCTGATAGGAGCCAGAGTCTACGATGCCATGGGTAAGTGAAAGCAACTACTGCCCTCTGAGCAGGCCTGACAGCCCTTTCTCATGTGTGATCTTCCAAGATCCAGAACAGGACCCCTCTTTGTCCCTGTCATGCTCCCTGTGCACTAACTACTATATCAGAAATGGTATAACAGAAATCATTATTTACTGGTTTACACTGGTGAAAATTTCAGTGGTAGAAAATGCCTCCAAAAATATGAAGTTGAGACTGTCTCCATGTTTGTACTTGCTGCACAGCTGGATGCTGCAAAAATCTTCGACAAAAAGAGGGCATAGGCACCATTTTACTTAGTTTCCTTTACTTCTCTGCGTGCAACATGTTAAAACACCCAAGAGTGAGATTCAGAGGTTTATATTTGTTCCATTCTCAAAAATTTCATTTTTGGTTATAAAAAATGTTGTGCATCACAAACTGAAACAGTTTCTTTATGTTCAAGCTTTTATGGGATTACAATGGCAGCTCAACTCCATTTCCAAGAGGTGCCTGGGGAAAGGGTAAGGAAGCCAGTGGGAAGCTAGGGTTTGCACATGTGAAACGATGGTCAAGGGACAGTGAGCACCAGAGCAGCAGTGGCTGCAGCTGGCAAGACACATAGCAGAGACGCAGGAACTGCAGCGGGGCTGATCCTGAGAGGCTGCAGCTGGTGAGACGTGTGGCAGAGATCCAGTAGCTGCATTAGGGCTGCCGTGGCAAACCATAGCAGTGGGGCTCAAGTGGTGGGCCTGATTTCACAGTGAGGCCATTCTGCGAGCTATGGTAGAAGGGCTCAGGTGCAACACCTGGGTGCAGAGTAACCCCGTGCACAGCGGGACTGGAGCCTGGTTCGAGGACACTCTGGAGTCGAGGGAGATCTCAGGGGTTCCTCAGTGTAAATATCCTGTGGATAGTGTTTGTTGCTGGTTACCTTGTTATTTGTTACTGAATGGTTCTACCACTGGGTGACTGCCTGTCCGCCTGTTATGTTTATTCTGAGTGTGTGTACCTCAACGCTTACCCGACTGTTATGTTTATCTTAAGTGTATGTATCCTAATGTATTCACCAGTGTGTTTCCAGTCTCCTAAGCCCTTTGGCCTGTGACCCTAACCCTCCTCCAGTGCCCGACAAATAAACCTTGAGATTTCCTCATTGGCTTCCATATTCGTTCCGGGGTATGCTATGTATGGAAATTTTATTGACATCAAATGCCTCCAGAAATGTGAAGGAGCGATTGTCTCTCTGGTTGTAATTTCTGAACAGCTGGATTTTGGGAAACACTTACATGAGGGGTTTTTCAGTTTTAGACTCAGGGCACCCCGCCCATTAGCACTGAGACACCCCTTGGAAAATGTCAGCTGTTAGCTTTCACTTTTTTTTTTTTAGTACAAAAAGGTAATAAAGCAATTCTTCTACTGCAGCCAACTCAGAAAGACCGCGACAGATCAGAATGTTTCTGAAACCATAGATTCCTATTGGAAACCTGTGGGTTTATCGTGTGAATCATGTGTAGGTGTTTGGACACCTAAGAGTTCTCCCTCTGGGAGTCTTAAAAGAGACTGATGGCACTCTCACGGGCGAGAATCACCATGAGAATCACTTTCTTACAGAAACACATCATGCAACTATGATTTTAAACACCTTTTCTTTTATAACTTTGAAAACAACATGCAAAAAATGTGTAATTCCAAGGTTTTAGGTCCATTTTATTCTCTAAAATATAATTTTAGGTCACACAAAACATTTTTGGGGACAGAAAACAACATTTTGTTCAGAAACATATGTTTTAAGGTTTTAAATTATAAAAAATAAAATACATCAAATTTAAGAGTAATAGGCCAGTTTCTATTCCACTGATAGGGCACCTAAGTGGATTTAGACGCCTGCACATGATTCCTTTGTACACCTGTTAAGTCCCTGAAACCCTAATGCATCTACTTTTGTGATGCATCACCTGACCTTTAAGACTGAGTCATAAAAATAGGCAAGGAGGAGCAGGGCCCACTCATGTTTTGCAGTAACTGTGCTTTTGACACACAAGCAAGGTTGGATAGAGTCATTCTTAGGCACCTAAGTCTATTTACACAACATGTGAAATAATATCTGGCCCAGTGTCCTTTTGAATTCAATTTTTTTTCATTTCATGAATGGCATATTAAGATGTTTTATATTTATGCGCATGTGTTTGTGTGTGTATGTACATGAATACTTCACACCATTACAGATAGACACATGTATACATAGGTGTACATATGTATAGACAGATTTAATATATATTCAGAAATGAGCACACACACAGAATCATTACATTTGTCTTCAACATAGAATTTGGCTAAACCCCAATGTGTTTGTTCAGCAATTAATGGTCACCATATATTCAGTTCTTGCCAATTCAGATGTTGTGTCTTTTTTCCCCTTTTGTTAAAAAGCAGGATGTTTTTAAAGCAACATGGCAGCCAGTTGCTTCTCTATATATAAAGGGCTTAGTCCATCTGTCTGTAACTCTCTTAGAGCACTCTGATTCATTGTCTCGGCAGCCAATCACAATGCTTACTGAAACAACCAATCAGTGTGCTTCGCACAGACATACACACAAGCAGACAACTGGATGCGGAGGTGGGGAATTCAAACTTGGAGGCAGTGGTGGCGCAGGGTGGTGGTGGAGAGAGACGGAGGGAATGGCGGGGATGGAGAAAGTAGGAGGATTGTGGATTAGGTTACATGGAGGTCAAGGAGAAAGGGATTTGGTGGTAGGGGTCTGCTACAGACCCCCACACCAAGGGGAAGAACTAGATTTGGGGCTCCTGAGGCAGCTCTCGGAGACCATAAAAACTAGGGATGTGGTAGTTATGGGGGGCCTAAACTACCGAGACATCTGCTGGGAGACGCAGACAGCAAAGTCCCACCGTTCACGCAGGTTCCTATCCTGTGTACAGGACCTCCATCTGACACAGGAGGTACATGGTCCCACTAGGGGGAATGCCTTACTGGACCTGGTATTGGCAACGGGGGATGATATGGTAGGAGACCTACAGATCGGTGGTCACCTGGGGGACAGTGATCACCAAATAATAGAATTCACCATAAGACGTCGAGTGGGTAAGGTAACTAGTAGGGTGAAAGTGCTAGACTTTAGGAAAGCTGACTTCAATGAACTCAGGTGTTTAGTCAAGGACGCACTGCAGAGTAAGAGTTTTGAAGAGTTGGGAGCCCAGGAAGGGTGGCTGTGCCTTAAGGAAATGATCCTTCGGGCACAGAGGGAGATGATCCCAATGCGGGGAAAAAGGGGGAAAGGGGCCAAGAGGCTTCCTTGGATGACCAGAGAAATCCAGAGCAGTCTATAGGCTAAGAGGGGGGCATATAAAAAGTGGAAACGGGGAGAGATTACTTAAGAGGAGTATACCTCCTCTGCTCGCGCTTGTAGGGAGGCAGTTAGACAGGCCAAAGCTACCATGGAGCTGAGGATGGCATCCCAAGTTAAGGATAACAAAAAATTGTTCTTTAGACATATAGGGAGTAAAAGGAAGGCCCAGGGTGGAATAGGACCTCTACTAAATAGGCATAAGCAATTGGTGACGGACAGGGGGGACAAGGCTGAACTCCTCAATGAGTTCTTTGCCTCAGTGTTCCTAAGTGAGGAGCAAGACAAGGCTCTCACTGGGGTTGTAGAGAGGCAGCAGCAGGGTGCCAGACTACCAAGAGTAGACCCTGAGATGGTGCAGAGGCACTTGGAGGAACTGGACGCGTTTAAGTCAGCAGGCCCGGATGAACTCCATCCGAGGGTACTGAAGGCACTGGCTGATGTCATTGCGCAGCCACTGGCGGAAATATTTGAACACTCGTGGTGCACGGGCCAGGTCCCGGAGGACTGGAAAAGGGCCAATGTGGTCCCCGTTTTCAAGGAGGGGAGGAAGGAGGACCCGGGCAACTATAGGCCAGTCAGTCTCATCTCCATCCTAGGCAAAGTCTTTGAAAAAATTATCAAGGCTCACATATGAGAGAGCCCGGCAGGAAAAATTCTGCTGAGGGGAAACCAGCACGGGTTCGTAGAAGGTAGATCATGCCTGACTAATCTAGTCTCTTTTTATGACCAGGTTAAAAAACACCTGGATGCAGGAGTAGGGGTTGATGTCATTTACTTACACTTCAGGAAGGCCTTCGATACAGTATCCCACCCCATACTGGTGAACAAGTTAAGAGGCTGTGACTTGGATGACTACACAGTCCGGTGGGTGGTGACTTGCCTAGAGGGTCGTACCCAGAGAGTCGTAGTAGATGGGTCGGTATCGACCTGGAAGTGTGTGGGCAGTGGGGTCCCACAGGGCTCGGTCCATGGACCGATACTCTTCAATGTCTTCATCAGCGACTTGGATGAGGGAGTGAAGTGTACTCTGTCCAAGTCTGCGGATGACACAAAACTGGGGGGAAGTGGACACACCAGAGGGCAGGGAACAACTACAAGCAGACCTGGACAGGTTGGATATATGGGCACAAAACAACAGAATGCAATTCAACGAGGAGAAATGCAAAGTGCTGCACCTAGGGAAGAAAAATGTCCAGCATACCTACTGCCTAGGGAATGACCTGCTGGGTGGCACAGAAGTGGAGAGGGATCTTGGAGTCCTAGTGGACTCCAAGATGAACATGAGTCGGCAGTGTGACGAAGCCATCAGAAAAGCTAATGGCACTTTATCATGCATCAGCAGATGCATGACAAACAGAACCAAGGAGGTGATACTTCCCCTCTATCGGGCGCTGGTCAGACCGCAGTTGGAGTACTGCGTGCAATTTTGGGCACCACACTTCAAGAGGGATGTGGATAACCTGGAGAGGGTCCAGAGAAGGGCCACACGTATGGTTAAGGGCTTGCAGGCCAAGCCCTATGAGGAGAGACTGGGGCACCTGGGCCTCTTCAGCCTCCGCAAGAGAAGGCTGAGAGGTGACCTTGTGGCTGCCTATAAGTTCATCATGGGGGCACAGAAGGGAATTGGTGAGGCTTTACTCACCAAGGCGCCCCCGGGGGTTACAAGAAACAATAGCCACAAGCTAGCAGAGAGCAGATTTAGATTGGACGTTAGGAAGAACTTCTTCACAGTTAGAGTGGCCAAAGTCTGGAACAGGCTCCCAAGTGAGGTGGTGCTCTCCCCTACCCTGGGGGTATTCAAGAGGAGGTTAGATAGGCATCTAGCTGGGGTCATCTAGACCCAGCACTCTTTCCTGCCTATGCAGGGGGTCGGACTCGATGATCTATTGAGGTCCCTTCCGACCCTAACATCTATGAATCTATGACAGCTGCAGTGGACTCATGTCCTGCTGCTGGGATAGAGCTGCTGCCAGGAGGGAGTTAGTAGGGGGAGACAAGAGATGCAGGTCAGGAGTAAGAGTACTGGTGGGGTATAGGTTGGGAGTGAGGGACAAGGGCAGAGGCAGGGAACCAACATATCAGTGCTGCTTAGTGCCCCACGTCCTGGAAAGTAAAGCGGGTAGGGGAAGCTCGGATTTTTCTATGATAGAAAATCCAAAAGCAAATACCAAAGTGTGTAGGTATTTCAAATTCATGTTATGATGATAGAGGCACTGGTCGGATTCCAAAATGCTTTCAAATTATATTAATAAAACTTTGCCCAACTGATATATCTCTATACTGGTGTTTCATTTTAATCATGTTTCATTTCAATTGCCCCCTGCAATCCCCCAGGGAACCTGGCTGTGACTTACCCCCTCACTGTCCCTCTGTCCTGACCAAGTGCCCACAAGCAGTGACAAGATCCAGTCAGGGTCCCCACTCCAGTCACGAACACCTGTCAGGACAACAGCAAAGACCAGGGAGTAGGTGTGCAGTCTGGGTTTGAGATGTGAAAGGCAGTGAGTCACATACGTAACCCTGTGCACGACAGTACCTGCGCCTTCACCTGAATAGTGGGATCCTGGGGTACCTGGTAGCCAGTGGCCCCGCCCAGCTCCCTGAGTAGTTGCTGCAGGGTCCCCGAGCAGCGAGCCTCCCCTTACAATCAAACAACCTTGCAGACTGTTATAAAGTATTTACAGGATTTCATTACAAGGTAGCATATAACCAATGCAATAGAACAAATGTTACACTGCATGACCCGGCAATGGTGGCTTAGGGGTTAATGCTTCTTGGATACACATTATACTAGGGGAAAATATACAAATTACCCATGATAAATAAGGAACCAATACATTGATACTCCAACTAATAAACCATCAAGAAGTTATTTACAGAGTCTATAACTCGTACAGTGTGTACTGAGGACCCTGTGTGCACTGCCCCTGGCTGGGGGTCTCAGGGAGCAGGACTGTCTGTGCCCCTGGTACAGGATCGGCAGGCAGTCCATACTGCTGTTGTCCCTCGCATGAGCTCCGAGGGTCTCTGTGCATCAGGCGGTGGCTCCTTCCCTGCAGTCCCTGCAAGAGAGCTGCTTCCTGCCCAGACCCCTTTGCTGGCTCAGCAGGGAGCAGTGTCTGGGCCGCGGTTGTACCATGTTCCCCTGCCCAGCACAGCCTCACAGCACCCGGGAAATGCAGCCCTTTCCTGGGCCCTGCCTGCCCCGGGGCCTCTGGTGGCTTGCCCCTCTAGCACAGGGCTCCCTCCAGCACCTAAGCCTGCCCTTCCCCGGGGCCTTCTCACTCATGGGGAAACACCAGGGCAGTCTCCAGCAGTCTTCCTGTGGCCCTGTGACCCCCTCCCCTCCTGAGCTCACCCAGCCATGGAGGGGCTTGCAGGAGGGTCTTCCAAGGCTCAGAGTCTCCTTACAGGCAGCTCCTCTCTTGTCCTGCCCTGGCAGGGCTTGGAGGAGAAGGGAGGGACAACGGACACAGTGCAGCTCTCTCGGTGCAGCCTCTGCTGCTGCTTCTGGAGGGCTCTGCCAGGGACTCTCAGGGGAGACAGCTGTGGGGAGATCCTTTTCCTGGTTTCCAGCCTGTCTCCCTCCCCCTCTCTCTCCTTTGTCCTCCCCGGGAAAACTGCTCCCGGCTTTTAACCAAGACTCCCAACCAATCCCAGGCCAGGGCTCTTCCGGGGCTTTTGCTAATGTTTCTCATTCAAACCCTGCTTGGGTCACATCACCACTCCCATTTCCAAGAGGGCTACCTCCAAAACAGCTTTGCTCGCCCTCAGGGCGTACGGTGTCCTAATGGACAAACTCTGTATCTTTGCACTCTGTCCCTCTACAGGGAAGCCTTTCCTATTCCTTCAGGTGGGTCCATTTTTAATGCTGCTACACATATTTACCAAAAGCATGACTGCTGTGTTCAGAAACATGCTAACTCTTGTCATAGTTTCCTCCCAAAAAAGGAACTGATACTCGGGCATGACCAAAACATTTGACCAAGCAATATTTGTAATGCATTGCATCTCCAGCATGTATGGCAATATACTGGCAATATACTTCCTTTTTTAAGCTTAGTGGGAGACTAATGAAGATGAAACATAATCTTTTGTTCTAGATGGTGTAGTCTGAGATCCACTGCAGACATCTGGCTATTCTGAACTGCAAAATCCCTCTGGGATGCAGTGATCTGAATACCTAAATATTCATTCCACTCAAATCTAACATAATCTATATCTGGTCTGCTATGTGACATCATATATGCACTGAGTCAAGGCACAGAATCAAATTAAAAGGCAAAGAGGAGTTTATGAAGATCATATGCTATACTTAAAGCCACAGGTCCAAACTAACTTTCCAGGACTTGGAAGGAGCCCCATAGACTGCCACCCAACATTGTTTGCAAGGTTGAAATCACCGCATGGCTCAGAGAAGGACATAACACAATTTCACACTATGAGCTGTTTGTGGTGTACCATACCCTTCTCCATCCACTTTGTTCACATCAGTTTGTAGGCCCCAAACTTCAGAATGGCTTTGCCTGTAATAGAGGCTTTACTGTGCAATACCAAATTAACTATGTGTAATGACTAATTTATTTCAGTAAGTTTGCCAATCCCTTAGAGGCTTGTCTTACTTCAAGAATTTTAGGGGTTAGAGAATTAGAAAGGCAGTGAAAAGTACACCCTGAAGCAGTTGATGATGGCAGGAGACACCTAAACATCATTACATGTACGCACGCAAGGGGAAGTTATCAGTTTGAACTGCAGTTGTGGGTTGCTACTTCAGCGAATGAGCTTCAACCACAGTCGGGCTGAGGTTGGTTTCATTAGCTGGTTTCCCCAGTTGGGGATTTTATCTGAGTTTTATCCTTAGCCATTGTCTTCTCAACTCGGTTGTGTCATATAACACATGGAAGAAAGGATGCCTGTCTCAGCTCCAGCAGCCTCACACACACTTCTGCCTTTAACCTTCTCTTTGACCTCCAGACACTGTGACTGACCAGGCTTAAGCAGTTTCTCCCATGCTCTGTGGCATAGAGAGTCCACAAATATTTTAACGCTCCAGTCTAGCCTTCCCATCTCACCTCTTTCCAATTCACTTTTCTCCCTTTCTGTGCTAGAAACTCCCCTGCTATCTTCCCCATGCTTGCCAGTTCCCCTGGTACTTGGGATCACGGCCCCGTGCCTGCTTTTAATGGGAACCACCAGGCTATATGCTGTCTGGTGTAAACGTGCATTGGGACCCCCAGTTCTCCGTAGCCTGCTATGCAAACATGCACAGGATGGTAGGGGGTAGAGAAGTAGAGATCAGGTGGTCAAGAAAGACTTTGGTGACATAAACCTAGCTTTTGCATGCACCTGGTATGAACCACATCTAACTGATGACTGTGGGAAGCCTGTCCGGCAAAAGATGCTGCCTGGTGCTCTGATGTTTAAAGTCAGTGAGTTGGGCAGACAGCATAAGAACATCCTCACAAATTAGCTGAGCCCCAGCTGCTCATTTCCAGCTGACACCCAAACCAGTAAGGCTGTGGGTGATACTTGGTGCAGATGCACAGGTAAAGAACAAGTCTTGTTACCATTTCAGCCTGCTCTGTGTCACTCTGGGCAGTAGCACTGACAGTGTGGTCTGAAAGCTCGGAGGTCACAGCTGCATTGTGGTTTCCAAACCTAGCACCTTCAATCACTTTAGTAGCTGATGTGCATTGTTTATGCTGTCCTGTTCCCCTGCCTATTTCTGTTTCAGCTCTGAGAGCTTCTGTAACTTTACACATGGCTATTTTGGGTGAGGTAGATGATGGAAATAAGCCTAGCTCTGTGGAACTCACTAAAGCTAGGCTGACTGGAAATACCTGAGAGTTTGGTCTGCAACCCTGACAGCTGTGTTTAGAAAAAGGAGAGTATTTCCATGCAGTCCCAGTGCCATAACGCATGCTAAAATCAGTGCGATTTTGTGCATCAAAAATGCAACTTTATGACAGACTTTCTACGCAGAACTGAGTTTTCCACATTACCTGTTGTGTGTTGCTACTTCAGATTTTACAATTTGATCTGGGCTGTGAAGATCTTTGATGCAAGTAGGCACTTTTCATTTAGGAACTCCATGGAAATGATCTTAGTAACATGACTACTCCAGACTCCAGTAGTAGATGTAACGTGTTACTCCAATAGTAGATGTAATATGTTACTCTAGTAGTAGATGTAACGTGACTAGTCCAAGTAAAATAAAAGCTGTTGTAATTTTAGAAAGTTTTCTCCCTATTTTAGGATGCAAACCCAAGCCTGGATATAGCTTGCAGAAATTCAGGCCCTTAGTTTTTGGTGGGTTTTTTGTGTGCATGGAAGCCCAAAGATTCCCAGCTCAATGACAGTTCCCCAGGAATGAACCCTGAAATCTTTTCAACCTCAACTCCTTTGCCACTGGCCAGGTGGGCATCTAAGTAGTCAGGCAGCCTGGGCCATCCTAGATGTGTATATGGAGAAGCAGAGAGGTAGATGGGAAGGTGAGCTGGCAGGAAAGTAGGCAGGCCCACCTTGCACACCTCTCTGAGTCCCATCCTAGATGCATTCAGATTGAAGTGCTTCTGTAGCTTCAGAAATCATCATTTTCTGCAGTAATAGTTCAACAGCTGTGTTCCTGTTTGATTATATTTGTAATTCAGTCCCCATACTGACTGCAATGGAAGCAGTGGCTCTACAAGAGAGCTGCACACTGTACACCCATGGTATACTATATTACTTTCAGCCCATGACAAAATAATCACTCTGACCTGGCCACGGCTCCTGTGCAGCTGGAAGGAGGGTCTTATCCCGCAATAGGAGCCAGGAGGGAAGACCATTGGGTTCTCAGCCTCCAAACTTCCTGTTTCCCGCAGACAGCTGCATTTAGAGGAACTATTTCCCTACATCTGTTTCCTTCCATATCGATACACACGTGCCCTGCAGCTTCTGAGCCCAGTGGACTCAGCTACCGGGCTGCAGGGAGGTTGCTTTCACCAAGAAGCCCAGGGGCTGGCATGAAGAAAGGCACTGGCAGTCTTCTCTCTGGTGGGAATTATACCAGACACATTGGTATAATGCTGGCTGGGGGTGGCCTGCTGGTAAGTGACTTCTTCCTAAGCCATAAGCCGACTAATTCCAATAGTATAAACATCATTAACCCCCAAATTAGCACAAGATGTTAATCCTTTAAAAAGTTGTTTTTCTTTTCTGTGTGGAGGAGCAGACATAACACGCCAAATGTGACACCCCAGACCTGGAACCACTAAGTCACATATTTGAGAAAAGATAATGTCTGCAATCTTTGAGGATCCTTTTTTTGCATTCACATGATTTTCCTTAAAAGGAAAAAAAAATGCAGAGAGACAAGATTAACCACTCAACAGGTACTTATCTTATTAGCAAGAAACCACATTATAAAAGTCATGGGCTGTACTGGGAGCTACTGACTGCACCTTTCCTTCCCTGGTGGTGGGAGGATACTTTGTTTTCTTATTAAGTATATATCTGTATTCCTACTACATTGATTGACTGTTGCCTTTCTCTTGGGCTTGGTTTTCCAATAGGGAAGTGATTTCCATGGCTGAAAGGACAGGTGTGCCTTAGCCTTTATTCTGGAACATCCAACATAGACTGAAAATGTGAAGGCCTGTCCTAATCATGGGTTCAGGGTTTCCCCCCTGCCCCACTGAGTTTAGTTCAGTCATGGGTCCCAGGCTTGCATCAGGAATGCCACACAGGCTGTGCATGTGAGTGTTGCTGCAAATGTGTGTGGATTATTGGACATCCTCAAAAATGCATCTGTTCTCCTGGCTGTATTTCTCCACGTGTAAAGCCTGATGACTTATTCCATGAGTTTAACACTGCAGGGATGTAGTAAAATCATACAACTTCCTCTTGTGTGCAAACATATCTTTTTGTTGCCTTGAATGATCAGTTTTAGATTCCTTCCACATTAATTTTTGTAACTTTATGAGCCAGAGTAAAGGCAAGGGCTTCAGTTCTGAGTCAAGTCAGCAGGAGAGGAATGATGAAGAAAAAGGCATGGTAGCTGCCTATGGAGTCTGGTTTCAGGACAGTTTGAGGTAGACATTTTCCCAAGGTTGAAATTTGGCCTGGCTACAAGATTGCATCCACATAGGACAGAATGTAATTTCTTTTTGTTGACTTCAGTGGGAGCTTTCTAGACACATGCCTGGGGATTTGTGGCACCTATGCCTGCACTATGGACAGATAAGCATGTGTCTACAAAAAACCTGCGCAGTTGGCAGTAGGCAAGGTTTTTGGAAATCTGTACACAAACATTTGCAGATCCAACCAGGGTACGGGAAAATAAAAAGTGTCATTGAAGTTCCCCTGTCCTGAGCATGCATTTCATAAAGATACCGTAAACATTGTGTATCAAAATGTGGATTTCTGCCTGGGCACCTGGCTATGGTCATACTGGTTACTGTCTAGGGAGCTCCTTGCACAGCTATAAGAAGATACCACAATCCCTTGCCTACTACCTACTGCCAACTGCATTTGGAGCAACCCTTGATATGCAGTTTCTCAATCAGCCAGAGAGATCATTGCTGAGCATTGTGACGGTGGCATAAAACTGAATGAATCAGTGTGAGGACGGGTGTGATTCACATCAGACATTGTCTCCCACTTCTGTCTCCCCTCCTCAGCATGTGTGAGCAGGGATAGGAGCTCCCAGGCTGAGTGTAACTGGGGGTAGAGTTGCAGTCACACTGACCTGTAGGGAGAGGCACAAGCGGTCCCTCCTGCAAAAACTGCACACAGAGAAGGAGCTCAGTGAGGTTGTGGTGAATACTGTGCCAAATGTGGCATTGGAGCATCACTCCACAGACCAGGGGAGTGGTAGGAGCTGGTGAGGTAGTCTAGATCTGAGTGGGAGTTAAATGGATACTCAGCTGTCAACAAAACTCTTCTGAAGTCATATGGGCCTGTGCTCAAGGCCCATTGGCTGATATTTCTAGTGGATCGTAATAGCTTAGCACCCGATGCTTATGTCTTCCCAATGAACTTTGAGAGTGTAATTCCCTTGGTCTTTAAAGTCCCCACAAGTGGCCTGAACAAGTGGGAGTGAATGGACAACAAATGTAGACACCTGCAGCTCCAGGTGGGGTTGGTAGACAGGCCGTGTTTAGCATGAATGAAGGGATGTTGAGATTCAGAATTGTGAAATCATCTCTAGGAGCCTAACTAGAGACACCCAAGCTTCAATTTCTTGTCTCTAAGCCCATGATATACTGCTCGCAGCACCCGTCCTCAAGTTCACTGCGGAGGTTTCACTGCTTGAAAGATGTTCCTCTCCATCCTTGATCTTCTCTTCTCCACCCCCCTCCTTTCTGCAATTAATTATGCTGCATTAAGGGTGAGCAAAGAATCTGATGACTGAGGTAAAAATGACCTGGAACTCTACAAAAATTCACTGATGTAGAAGTGAGGGAGGGATTAGCAGGAGCATCGCTGGGAGCTTTTGAGGCACAATATTTTAGGTCATAACAAATTCTGATCTTAAGCAGTGTTCCTAAGATCTCCAAGGCTGCCAGGATCCCTGAGGAGCAGAGAGAAGAGGGACTTTCTGCTACATTTCCAAGTTTCTCCATCTTTGTTGGGGCCTTTGTACCTCCCTTGCACATGAAAGAAATTACAATGATCCTAATAAGGCCTCCCATCCTGTCCCTTTCTGAATCTTCTCATGCATCTAGTGACTGACTATGGACAGAGTCCAGTAGCTGCTGTGAACCTAATATTACATGTTGGGGGAAAACACAGTAATGCAGCTCAGCGTGCTTAAAGATAAAGCACATTTGTATAAGTGCAGAAACTTGTACAAACAGGGCTCTTCTTCTGAAATCCATTTCTTTTCCTGGGTATAGAGAGGAACAGGCATTTTAGCTGAAGGAAGATGGTATTTACCTGTGAAGCCAAGTGAACCCAAGACCCTTGTCACTCCACCGCAGATCTCAGCCCCAGAAAAGAATTGTCTATTTAATTGGCTCTTGATGTTTCTATTTGTGGTTCCTATTAAAATCGAAGATAAGAATGTATAATATACCATACAGAAGCACTATGGCTCCCTTTTACATTTCTCCTGAGTGAGTGCACTGTTAGGTAGCATTTAATTTGGATGTTGGTCTTGAATTCCTAATTAATTTTCTTACTTATTATACTTAGTATTGATGATGTAAATGTTTCTTGTGGTGCATTTTCACACTGGTTTGTGGCCACTATGCTAATGGCCTTTGTTTTTCCATGGAACCATGAAAAGGAACCAGTGAAAAATCCTGTCATTTGGTCAAATCAAGTTATTCCAGTCAAAAATCTCAAAGTTTTCCACTTTTGCCATTCCACTTGAACCTCTTTGGAATAGATCATGTTGTGAAAGTTAGGCATCAAGCTGCTTCTTAAAGACCCCCAGGGTAGGAGCCAGCACCACTTCCTTTGGAAGTTGGTTCCAGATCCTAGCTTCCCTAACTGTGAAGTAGTTCTTATGGATGGCTAATCTGAACCTACTCTCCAACAACTTGTGGCCGTTATTCCTTGTTATCCCGGGGGGCGCTAGGGGAAACAAGGTCTCCCCCAAACTAGTGAGTTTATAGATGGTCACCAGATCCCCCCTCAGCTTTCTCTTGTGAAGGCTGAACAGGTTCAGGTCTCGTAGCCTCTCACTATAGGGTCTGCCCTGCTGCCCCGGATCATGCGGGTGGCCCTCCTCTGGACCCTCTCAATGTTGTCCGCGTCCCTCTTGAAGTGGGGTACCCAGAACTGGACACAGTACTCCAGCTGCGGCCTGACCAGTGTCGCGTAGAGGGGGAGGATCACCTCCTTGGCCCTACTTGAGATGCACCTGTGGATGCACGATAAGGTCCGGTTAGCCTTGCTGACCGTGACCTCGCATTGTCGGCCCATGTTCAATTTGGAGTCAGTAATGACTCCAAGATCCCTTTCTGCCTCCATGCTCTCAAGAAGGGAGTTTCCCATCTTATAAGTGTGCTGCTGAGAAGTTTCTCATTAATCAAAGTGTACGATACATGTATTCATAGCTCAATTGGTGGAAAATCAAGACTACTAAAAAGAAGCAAGGGTTGTTAACACTTGTGCAATGAGGAGTTTAGAAGGGCAGTTTACAAGGTAGACTACAATGAGTCATGAAGTCAGTTGGTTCCCTCAGCACTGCCTGACTAGAAATGTTACTGCCACAGCCAGGCAGTTGGTTTGAAACTTTGGGGGAAGCAGGAATCAAAGGAGGGTGAAAGCCTCATTAAGTGATCTTGTCTATTGTGTATCAACAGCTTCTAAAATAAATTGTTCAGATACTGCTCTCAAGATGCGCAAGAGAACAGAAGGGAAAATTCCCCCCAGTGTCCATGAAGCGATGCTCCGAATTACAGTCATGTGATATATTCCTCAGCCCCTCCACCTGCCCTTAGGAAGCACCAGTGTCCTGGAAGCCTGAATGGGCTCTGGGATTGTGTCCCTAACAGCCCCCAAGTGGAGTAACTCCAGATCAGCTTAGAGTTTGGATGAGATGGCAGAGCAAAAGACTTGTGCTGAGATGGAAGGGTAGCGTTGAGACTTCAGAGACCCAGGGCAAGTGGAAAATGTATTAGTGGAGCAAAACCCCTTTTTGGTGGGCGGAGGGGGAGGTGGTGGGCTCAGTTAAAATATATTCCCTCACCTTCCCCAACTATTTCTAACTTTTTCTCTGCCCTCTCTATGCCTTATAAGTAGCTACGGTAAGCCATAGTTAAGTTAAAACATTGGATAAGCTTTTGTATACCATTACTGTAACAAGCCCCTTTCATACTGTCCATATATCATTGTAAATAGTGTTCTGTTATTTTGGTATTGATTTTTACTGTTTTCTATTGATTGTGTATGATTTAGGCCTGTTCCTGTAAGTAACCTAAAGTAATGTCAAGTCTCCATCTTATCTTGTCAAGTCTCTATTCTGTGTCCCCTACCCAGGCATACTCTATTGTAATTGTGTTGCAGCTGTGACTCATACCTAGCCCTCCCATGTAAATTGGTTCCTGGATGAATGAGAGTGAATGAGAGTGCTTGAGGCATAATGGTAGCACGCCTAAAAGCAGCTCCTGCTGAATGACTGGACCATCAGCTTAATGACCAGACCATCAGCTTAATGACCCTACCACCGCCTTGCATTAAAACTCCCTGAAACCACAGATCTACTTCCAGGACCAGAGACTAAACCCAATATTTGATAAAGACCCTCCAAGAAACCAGCAACCTGAAAAGAAAGAACAGAATAGAAATCACCAAGTCCACCCCTGCATCCCACGGACAATGAGGACACCTGGAACTGCATGACTTCATCTGAGCAGGACTGGTCCTTGCCTGGGTATGTCCTCCTCATTGGAGTCACAGTAGCCCACCCCTATAAAAGGGATAGTAGAGTGTGACCTCCTTAGGACACCCTCTCCATCTGGACCAGCACTATGCCATGCCACCTATCCACCCAGAGGCCCTGCCAGCAATGCATCTCTGGACAACACCTCTCTGGAGAAGACCCCAACTGGCCATTGAGAATCAACTCTCAGCCTGGGATAGGTAACTATCACCCACCTTCTTCCTCCAATCAAGGGACCTGAGTTCTGTCTCTGCACACCGCAGCATCAATCCCTCCATTCAGCCTTTCCCCTCCTGCTACCATTGTGTGTGTGTGTGTGTGTGTGTGTGTGTGTGAACAAATAACTTGTGGGCTGTATAGTGTGCTACCTATCTAATAAAACCAATATTTTTGGACCCCGAGCTGGTCTCTGTCTTTCTGCAGGCTCCTCAATTAATCCCCACTCTCTTTGCCCCCGCCTCTGACCCAACCTCGTGTCTAACTCGCGTCCCTCTGTCCTCTGTCTCTCTGCTTCCGGTCTCTGCTCTATGCCACCTTTGACCCCCATCCCAACTCTCCCTCTACATCCCGGCTTCTCTGCCAGCTTTCTGTTTCCCAGATCTCCGCAACCTCTCTGCCCCCTCCCGGCTCTAACTCCAGCACTGCTTTGCTCTCTGCCCAATTCCAACCCCCAAATGTCCCGGCTCTGCTCCACCCAGCTCCAAACCCTCCCGGCCTCTCTCCTTCATCCCCCGCTCTGCTCTAGCTCAGCTCCAAACACTCTCAGCTTCTCTCTTTCTTCCCATGGCTCACCGCCGTTCCATCACCTCCACCTCTCCTGCCCTCCCAGCTTATCTGTTGGCTTCCTGCCTCCTCATTTTACCGCTGCTCCACCACCTCCCAGCTTTCAACTTCCTTTCTCCAGCTCTTATCTGCCACCACCTTCCAGCTCCCTACCCTGGCTTTCCCCACCGCCTCTCCGGCTTTTCTGCCTGGCCTTGCCCCCACTATTTTCCTACCTCCACCACCACTGCCACTGTTCTCTCGGCTCCTTGGCCAGCTGTGCCAGTCCCATCTCCAAAGCCTCCTCAGCCTGGGGCCCCAAGTGCCCCCTAGTCACCAAGCACCCCGATAACCCCCAAGTGCCCCCTAGTGTTAACACACATAGCCACTGAAGTGTGTGTTTGCACATGTGTATATGTGTGGACCCAGAGTGTCGTAAGTGTAGTTTGTGTGTGTGGATAGTTTTGTGTCTCACCCTCCTGCCTACCAGCGCAGTATTGAGATGCTGAGTGTTGATCTGATGCGTGTCAAGTCAACATTAGTGGTGGAGTTATTTATGTGATAGGATGGGATGGACAGCTGGAAGGAGCTGACTTAACCAAGGAGAGCTAACAGCAAATGAGGCAGTTGGGTGACAGATTAGTAACAAGGGAAAGATGAGTGGATGGACAGAAGGACGGTTAGGTAAAGGCTGACATACACTTATAGAGACATGGTTGCCTCCAAATTAGGACAGATGGACAGCGGTAAGTTTGAGTTGGTTAGATTAGTGGTGCCTTGGCCCTTCCCACTTCTTCCTGTTGGTATGCAAGGTTGTTGAGGCAGATCCCTCACCTCCCCCTGCTCTCCTCTCTTCTCTTTCCAATCCCAGCCCAACCTAGTACCTACCTCTTTTTCTCCCACTCAAAGGAACAGGTGGGGGCATCCCAGAAGCAGCTCCAGCTCCCTCCCTTCCACCTGCACTTTAGGATCCTCTCTTCTGTTTGGCATCAGAATCAGGCAGAACAAGACCCTCCTGTGGTCAGATCTATACCAGGGTGGCAGCATTTGGTGGCCGTGTCCCCTGGTAGCTCCGTTCCAGGGCTTTGTGACTCACTAGCCCAGGACAACTGACACCTGTGTCTGTCCATTGTGACATCAGAGCCCTCAACAGACAATCACGGTCACTTTCCATGTAGCTGTAGACCAAGGCAAGTCCAGACAGCTGGACCTGGAAAAACAAAACAAGACAGGAGGAGGTGTGTAGCCACAAGCAACCAGGTGCACACACAAGGCAGACAGGACTCCAGCTGTCACAGCAGGATCCTTCACTCCATGGTGGCAGCATCAGGGCTGGGGCTGGGGCTGGGCACCTTAGATTCATAGATTCATAGATGTTGGGGTCAGAAGGGACCTCAGTAGATCATCGAGTCCGACCCCCTGCATAGGCAGGAAAGAGTGCTGGGTCTAGATGACCCCAGCTAGATGCTTATCCAACCTCCTCTTGAAGACCCCTAGGGTACGGGAGAGCACCACCTCCCTTGGAAGCCTATTCCAGACCTTGGCCACTCTAACTGTGAAGAAGTTCCTCCTAATGTCCAATCTAAATCTGCTCTCTCCTAGCTTGTGGCCATTATTTCTTGTAACCCCCGGGGGTGCCTTGGTGAATAAAACCTCACCAATTCCCTTCTGTGCCCCCATGATGAACTTATAGGCAGCCACAAGGTCGCCTCTCAACATTTTCTTGCAGAGGCTGAAAAGATCCAGTTTCTCTAGTCTCTCCTCGTAGGGCTTGGCCTGCAAGCCCTTAACCATACGAGTGGCCCTTCTCTGGACCCTCTCCAGGTTATCCACATCCCTCTTGAAGTGCGGCGCGCAGAATTGCACGCCGTATTCCAACTGCGGTCTGACCAGCGCCCGATAGAGGGGAAGTATCATCTCCTTGAATCTATTCGTCATGCATCTGCTGATGCACGATAAAGTGCCATTGGCTTTTCTGATGGCTTCGTCACACTGCCGGCTCATGTTCATCTTGGAGTCCACTAGGACTCCAAGATCTCTTTCCACTTCCGTGCCACCCAGCAGGTCATTCCCTAGGCTGTAGGTGTGCTGGACATTTTTCCTCCCTAGGTGCAGCACTTTGCATTTCTCCTTGGTGTGCTGCTCTCCCAAAAGGAAACTGGCCAGTCTTCCAACCCCCTCCAGACCTGGATCAAGACTTGCACACTGCAGGTGCTGTGGTCTCTTCCTCTCTGGCCCTTTCTAAGTTACTGGCTCCATCAGGGTGTCCCAAATCCAGGTGTTTGTTCCAACCCCTTCTCATCAGAATTATCTCAACCTATTCTTCCTCCTTATAGATTCATAGATGTTAGAGTCGGAAGGGACCTCAATAGATCATCGAGTCTGACCCCCTGCATAGGCAGGAAAGAGTGCTGGGTCTAGATGACCCCAACTAGATGCTTATCTAACCTCCTCTTGAAGACCCCCAGGGTAGGGGAGAGCACCACATCCCTTGGGAGCCCATTCCAGACCTTGGCCACTCTAACTGTGAAGAAGTTCTTCCTAATGTCTAGTCTAAATCTGCTCTCTGCTGGCTAGTGGCCATTATTTCTTGTAACCCCCGGGGTGCCTTGCTGAATAAAAACTCACCAATACCCTTCTGTGCCCCCGTGATGAACTTGTCCTCACCTGTCATGATTTTGCTGGTAAAATGTATATTTGGAGGGAAGCTATTTTGGGGACTGGGGTAGTCCTTTCTGGGGTGCTTTTAGGCTGTTAACATGGCCTCCTTGCCACCCCCCTAGGCACACCCACACCGCACTGGTGTCTCCCCATCAGACACTTTTTGGGGGACTTCCCATCTTACTCTTCCTCTGTGTGTGCACCAGACTAGTGCTGGGTCTCTCATGCTCCAAAACTTGTTTGGGCTTCAGCTTTTTCAGCCTCAGCCTGTTTTTTTTTTCTAGCTGAGGCTCATCAGCCCAGGTCAATTGATTTGGGTCCTGGCTCTCTGGATTTCAGGCTTTCAGCAGAGGGTGCATGCCCAGTACCCATCTCATGGCCTCCTGCACTCCTACAGCCACTCCCAGTCTTCTAGCCTTAATCTTAAATACATACAAAAAAAATAGAAGAAAAAAAGTTAATCTTCTGGCTATAATTCAACTACAAGCTCCTCAGGGTGATTACTCACTCACAAAGAGCTACTTTATTTCCCCCCAGGACAAGGGCTCCTCCTTCTCACTGTCAGTCAGATCTGCCCTCTACTCCCCACCACCTGTTGGCCTGAGATGCCTGCCCCAGCTCAGCCACTGGGCTTATATGTAGCCAGGCCCTGGCCCTTCCAGTCACCTGGCCCCTGCCGCTGATGATGGCTCCACATGTTCCCGCTCAGCCTAACAAATTGTTTGGCATGTCTTGCCTGCTGTCCTCACAGCTCCTTAGCAGTTCCTGTTTTCTGCCCTTGAGTCACTCATGAGTTTCCTGCTGCATCCCCTTTCTCCTGCGAGTCCCCACAGTCTGGTTCCCCTAAGGGGTCTGTTCCCTTCTCCTCTCTCTTAGGTTTGCTCAGGTAACAGGTTTGGGTCCCCTGTTACACAGGGCCTCAGCCTTCCCACCTTCCTGGGCCTGGCTCCCTACTGTCCATGGCCCACTGGGCCTTCCAGGGTCCAGCCTGCTCTGATTCCTGGCCAGAGCTTCCCTTCCAGCCCTATCCTGCAAAGCCATCTGGGTAGGACAGTCTCACTTGCCCATCTGCAGAGCATGTGAGCAAAAAAGACCTACAGAGCAGTCCTCGCTGCTTGAGAAAGATGCCCTTCCATGCCACAGAGTTTTTTTCAGGGGTCAGTCAAGTCTTGGCATAGGCCTTCTGTGGGTCTTTGTCCTCTCCTGACATCCTGGGGGCTACTATCCATTGAACTCTCTTCCTTCCTGGGCCTGCTCCCCTCCTGTCCATGCTCCAATGGTCCTTCAATGGTTCTGTGCTGCTCCTGTCTTTCACTGCTCTGATATGTCATTGTGATCCTCATATTGCCATTGCCACTGCGGTACATGAATTCCCACTCTTCTCTGGCTGCTTCTGGCTCTCTGCCAACCTGAGCCTCATCTATACCACATGAAAAAATAAAAAACAAAACAGAGACAATGTCAAGGTCTGTTCCCCACACTGTGTGGAGTTATTAAATGACAAAGTCTCTCCTACATAACCAGAGCCTCTAACCACTCCTTGATGGTTTTGCTCAGCCCCCAGCACTAAGATCTTTAGTGCTTTACACACTGTGTACCCCAGCTCTGACACCTGCATTACCCCATCAGTGGCCTTTCACCTGTTCAGTACCTGGGGAAGGATCCAGCTGTAGCCCAAGGTTGCTCCAGGGCACTCAGCCTGCATAACTAGGGTGTCTTTGGAATAGTGTGTCAGGTATTTTCCAGAGTAGATAAGTGTACCAGTCATTCTGTCCCTCAGCTACACCAGTGTCATCCCTGTGAGACATCCCCACTCCTTGTGAGTTCATCCTTTCCCATCCAGTCTGGCTCTGAATTCACCCCCTCTTGTCTCACTGGAAGTGGTAAGTCATGACTTCCTACAGGGAGATTCAGCTCCTGTAGCTTTCCATTTCCATTTCCATTTCCATCATAACTCTCTCCACAGCTCTCCAGAAGAAGCTGGCCTGGGACCGAATGAGCAGAGACTGGTACCACTTTGGGCATCATTGCCCCCCAGAGACACTAGAGATGGGAGTAGAGGTTGCACAGATGAATGCTTGAAAGAGGTGGTGAGAAAGATGAATGGAGAAACCAGTGGTTTGGAGTTTGGGATGGATGGATGTGGAGGTTAACTATATATAGAGGTAAATGCCATCTGGATTGGAGATTGGAACCTATGGGTGCTCAAATGAATGGGGTTCACTGATAGCACCCATACTTCTCTGCCCTAATTTCTAAATGGTGAGAAAAACTCCCACCGCGCATCTATCCCAGGCTACCTTTGTAATTGTCCCCTCTTCATCTGTCTACCACAGGAGGCCAGGAAACCTAAGAAGGAGCACAAGCAACTGTCCTCCTGTAGTACTTCTCATTCTCTGATGTTTTGGGGCCCCTTGACCATTACAGAACAGCTGCAGCATGATTCACCTCAGGGTCCAGCCCACCCATGCTTGTCGCCCAAGTTTTATGTCCCCCAATTACACTGGGTCATGGCTTTGTGACTTGGTGTTCAAAGCTACCTTCCAGCTGCTTGGTGGCATTATGGGATCAGGGCCCTTCTTAGCCAATCCTCACGCTCTCTCCCCAGGTCATTTCCATTCCCTTATCTCAGCACAGGTCTCACAAAGAGTGAGTCAGGATGAGGCCAGCATGTGCTTGCCAGTGGGTGGACCTGAGCCCCTGCAGCCCCTCTGCAGTGCCTGGATCCTCAGCCCCTGGCAGATGTAACTCAGGAGACCCTGCTGGGCACTGCAGGAGCAGAGGTGCAGGGGGAGAAGGAGTCTGGAAGGGGATATCAGGAAAAGAAGATAAAGGGAGGTAGAGGGAGTGACATGGGAGGAGAAAAGTCTGGACTGGAGAGGTGGATGGGGATGTGCCTGGAGTGGAAATCAGAGTGGATGGAAACAGCAGATGGAGGCAGAGACTCATGGTTTGATGGCTGGAGGTGGGCAGAGCCACAATCCCCTGTGTGCACGCTCCTGCCCAAAGCATGTTGGCAGTGGCTCACAGCTCTGCCCAGCTCCAGGCCATGCTGTCACCAGTGCAAGATCTCAGCCTCACCAGAGCTCAGAGCAGCTCCCCACCAGCCATGCACCCTGCCAGCACTGCTGGGGCCAGTCTCCATGGAAACCCTGGCCCCGCACTGTCACAGTGCTACGGCTCCTTGGATCTCCAAAGAAGCTAGTTTCAGCAACACAGACAGGGCCTGCTGGGAAATGGAGTCCACTGTTGGCTCAATCCAACCCATGGGCTGGACTTCGCCCGGCCATGCACTAATGGGAGACGCTAACTCTATATAGGGACATGCCCAGAGAGAAGCTGTATGTGGGGTATTGGGGCAGCAAACCTCCAATAGTCCTTTTGTTCTGGCATCTTCTGAGTCAAGATATCAAGCTTATATTCACATCCCAATGTCAAGATTCTTGTTTCAACAAAACAGGACTGATCTTCTTACCCACTCCCACCACTCCAGGAGCTGAGCTTAGAGGGAGCATTTAGCATGGCTGGACTCTGCCCGTGATCTTCAGTCATGAGGACTACAGACCCTCTAAAGGGTGTCTTGGAAACCCTGTCACAGATGAGCTTCCTTCCCCACTTCTCAGCTCCTCCTGCAGAGACAGCTGTGAAGAGCTGCTCCATGTCACATCAGCCAAAGTAATTTGCTTTCTGAAGCGTTATGCAGGGAACTGTATTTTTAAGAGACCCTAGGACAACCTGGTTGGGGCCAGTGGTCATGCTGTGCAGAGGATCATTATCTCAGCATCCCCACAGGGGTTTGAAGTAAACACTTCAGGCCAGAAACTTTCTGATACTGTAAAGATAAAAGCTCCATTGTGTAACAGCACTAGGGAGGGAGAGCATTTCTGATGAACAAAGGCAGCATTTCCTGTGAAGCTCCATGCAGCCAATCATCACTGTGCTCTTTCCTCTCCTGGGGACTCATAGACAGGAGCAGGGCAGATGCACCTTCTCGTGCTCCAGCTCGGAGCTCGACCATCCTCCGCTTGTGAAGTGTGGAGAACAAGAAAAGGTATGGGGCCTGGATGCTTTGAACAGGAGGATTAGGAGGGTTCTTGTGGGGGTGGGTCATCTGCTCCTCAAAATCCTGTTATACCTCCTAGTATAGATCGTGCTTCTCAAGGAGGAAACCCAGGTGATTTGAGAAAATGCAAGGTGTGGTGAGGGCAATTCTGGGAACCAAGGGAAAATGCCAGCCCATGTGTTTGCAGTGAATACAAGGAAGGGAAGGGTGTGGAGTGTGGAAATGTTTGTCAGGGGCAGGGAGGAGGAAGCATGGGGCTGGACTGAGCTGGATGCTGTTGCCTAATGGTCCAATTCTTACAAGGAGGAGAGATCACACTCCACTGTCTGGACTCAGCCCTGGACTTAGCCTTGAGGGAATGGGTAGGGTGCAGTGCCCTCCCAAAAGGACGAGACATAACCAGGGCTGGATTACCCATAAGGCAAAGTAGGCATATACCAGAGGCGCCACCATTCTAGTGCTGTGATTTTTTTACTGAAGCAATAAGAAGAAGAAAGTATATATCATATTGTCCCCAACCAAACGCAGTAACCTTGGACAAGTGCGTTCTCTCGGTACACTGTCACAGTGACTCTGCTCCCTCTCACACTGGTACAAGACAAGTGGAGTTCTAGTGCAGATAATTAAATTACTCTGGTCTTACATATTCTCCATGGCATCATGACTGCAGAAAGGCAGCTATATTTGGTTCAAACCACAAATGCATCTGCAGCCATGAAGGCCAATGCAGAAGAGCTTAGCAGCTCAGTGATCATTTCTGCGGTCTTTAGAGGATCCAGAGACTAGCTGTATTTGTATCCCTTCTGGAAGATGAGTGGGTGGATATGAGAAGTCATATGTTGACCTATGGAAAAAATGATTTTTTTTTTTCCTTTCACAACAACACTGCAAGATGGGAGATTTTTTTTTGGTTGCAAAGATTGATTGGAAATGAGGTGTGTCCTGCTGGTACCCATCCCCTCCCCATTCAAACCTAGAGTACAGTGCAGTTTTTTTTTTCCAAACTGATACTACACAGTCACATTTTCTCATAGAATCATATTTTTTCATTTTAGTTTGATAAGAAGAGTGATGAGCAACTGTAGCTCATACAGGTAGAGGAGGTGACAACCCTATTGCAAAAGATTCCTGACAGTCCTCATGTTAAGATCCTGTTTTCACTTGCTTGTGGCTCTACTAGTGGATGAGGCAGGAGTTTCCAGCACAGAAAGGACACTGGTGTTGGAGGCAGCTGGGTGCTTCCAAGGGGAACTGGATTGTAGCCCTGCCCTTGCAGAGAGCTCCTGGGGGATGCTGATCGTGTCACAAAATAGACTTTTCTTGTTCAGTGCCACTACTTGTATGTTTCTCTTTGCTGGAGTGCTAGATGTGAGAGCCTCGTGGTCTGAACTGAAGAGGTGCTGAGCACTCACAATTGTGGTTGAGGACAGTGAGAGCCAACCTTTGAACAAATAAGGTGCCATAAACAGAAAAGTGCCCTGCAAAGTAACACCCCAGCTGCTTTGGATCGTGTACCCAGAATTAGTTTGCAGTTTGGCTGATTTATCTTTAAGCTCTGTGTTATGGTTCCCTATATATCAAATGTCTGAAATAGGTTGGGGGTTGTGAAGATCGATTCACTAATGTCTGTAAAGCACAAAGGGACAAATCCAGAAAGAGACTTGTGTGTCACTCAGAAATATCCCAAATAGGCGTTTGGACCTGGAATTCTATATACAATACAGAAGTTCAATAGGGTGCAGTAGTTAGGAAATGGGGCTACACATTCATGTAAGATGATAATTTGTCAAAATGACTCATTCATGCATGCAGGGAACTCTCTGAACACATCCTAATTTGGTGAACACCATCCATGTTATGCACTGAATGAGGCCAGAATGTGTGGTAGAGGACAGAAAAGTATGTACTGCTGTAGTTAATGATTGAATTAGCATGCATTTGCACAAGAGACCTGAATAAAGTTATGAAGGTCACAATGATTCTGGTGTCTCAACTCCTGAGTAGTTTTACATCTGTAGTATTCTCTAAATGTGGATTTTTTTTTTGTAATGTGGTTACAAAGTGTCCAATAAGCCCAGCCTCTCCTAGAGCAATGTCAGGACATCAGGATGCTTAATAAAGACATCACTTTCTCATTGAATCCCACCCAAACAACACAGCCTTCTTGAACCCAAGCTGTTTTCTCTCTCCCTAGCATCACCGTCATGAATGAGCATGTGATAGCCTACTCAGACCTGAAATTTGATCCATCTAAAAGGCAGAAACATGGATACAAAGGTAAGACATGAAATCAAATATTGACTCCAGAAATTATAGCTTTGTGAAGGTAGAAATTCAAAATCTTTGTTATAAACTGTCATAAAATAAACTCTGCTTGGAAAAAAAGAGAAGTCCCCTGCACCATTTGCTCAAAGCTCTTCTTCAGGTAACTTAAGATGTTCTGAACCTTCAGGTTCTCAACCTTTGAAACCCCTATTGCTCCAGAAGTCATAAACTCTGCATTCTTCTCTTTTCTTGCTTTCACAGCCACAAGGTTCTCTTGTATGTATTTCTAAGTATTTTAGTATGTATTTCTAAGTATTTTAGTTCTGTATCTTCTCCAAATGTTATGCATTGGTACCTGTGTCTCCTTCTGAAGAAAGTAGCAGGTTTGCAGAGCAAAACCATCCTTCTGGAGCTCACTGTGTAGCCATACCCCGTTTCTTTCTTTTTTCTTTTTTTTTTTTAAATGCATTCCCTCCCTTTCCCCAACCATTCCTGACTTTGTCTCCCCCTCTCCATTCCCTATAGATAAATATAAGTGACCTAAGACATAGGATAAGCTTCAGCATTTTATTTTGGTAACAAGTTATATTTGTTTATGTTTTTTCTCCTTCTTTATATTGTATAATTATTATGTTTATATTGATTTTTTACTTTTTTATATTACTGCTTTAGTGGTTCTATATGATGATTTAGGCCTACATATTTAAGTTAGCATAAGTCATGTCAAGTTTCCATTTTGTTTGCTAAGTCTCTATCCTGTCCTCAGGCCCGGTTGTGTAACCCATGACTCACACCTACCACTCTGTAACAAGTGACCTGCTTGGGGCCAATATCCGTGGCCTGCCCACCTGTTCTTGGGCCAACTGCCCACGTTCTCACCCACCACGCCTTGATGTTAATTGATTAATTAGTAGATGTTAATTAAACGGGAGGCTGCCTATTTACTGCCCCGATGCCAAGGGGTGCTATCTGCAGCTCCTTTCCTCCCCTACACTGCAGCCCAAGCCTCGCAGATGGCATCTAGGTGTTCTTATCATCACTGGCCCCCACACTGGGCCCCAGAATCCTTCTGTCAGGACCCCTCCAAGATCCCTCCATCCAGGCAGCCTACCCCACCTTCATTCAGGCTATCTAGCTCCCTGAAACTATTTTCCCCTCTCGGGTGTGGTCCCCCCGGGACCTTTGGCTACCAGCCCTGGCCCACCTCCAGCCCAGTTGGGACCCCAGGCCCCTGGCTCTTGGGCGTTCCTCGCTGTTGGCCCCTGGCCCTTTTGACCGTCTTGGTCCTGGCCCCAGCATGGACCAGTTGAGGGTACTCTCTCGATCAGGTCTGAGTCTCTAGACCCTCTCTCTCTTCTGGGGTCTGCCCTCCAAGCCCTATAGACACAGGGGTCACCCACCCAGTGGTGGGAGCTAGGGGTTAAGGAACCCCAATCTGCCTTTCACTGGGGTGGTAACTGGCCTGGCATTTCCTGGGGGCTCCCGGGCCACAGAGAGCCCCACCAGGCTGCACGCTCCTGGCAGGGTGCAGTTTTAGGTCATGCCCAGGAACCTCCTATTCTTCCCCTACAGTTTCTCCCTTACCTCCAGATGTAAATCTGCAGCCCACCAGCCAGGCAATGTTGTTGCCTGGCCTCCAGAAGCTGAATTGCCCTGTTTATATAGACAGCCCCTGATTCAAAATGGCTGCCCCCATTAGGCACCTGGTAGCTGCCAGCTCCAGGCCCTTAAAGTGGCAGGCACACATAGTGCCCTGCCACACCCTCCTATGTAACTTGGTTCCTGAATGAATGGGGATGAATGAGGGTGCTTGAGAGACAATGGCAGCAGGTCTAAAAAATAGCTCCCTCTGAATGACCAAACCATCAACACCAATACCTGGACCAAGGACCCAGACCTTGGAACCACCCTCAGTATTCAAGAAACAAAAGATGAGGCACCCCACATTGTGCCAAGGCTTCACATGCTCAGTAAGAATATCTGGAGCCCTCTGGAACAGGACTGACATTGCCTGGACAGGCCCTCCCCAGATCAGAGGTAGTCTGTCCCATAAAAGGGGTACTGAAGACTGACTCCTTGAGACGCCCTCTCCATCTGGACCAGCATCATGCCACACTACCTATCCACCCAGAGGCCCTGCCGGCGACCCCCCTGTGGACAACACCTACAGGACAAGGACCGCTTTCCAGCCTGGATAGGTAGCTATCACCCCCACCCTCTCTTCAACCAAGGCGTTGGATTCTGTTTCTCTTCCCCACCTGGACGCCAACCCTTCCACTGAGTCTCTTTCTCTTGCTGCCATTGTGAGTGATTGTGTGTGTGTGGGTGGGAACCAATAACTTCATGGGGCTGTGTAGTGTGTTGTCTGTTTAATAAACCTGTTATTTTGAAACCCTGAGTTGGGTTTTTGTCTGTTTCCTGACTGTTTCCTCCTTGCCACCACTTATCCACCCCCCAGTCTCTAAGCTGCCAGCCTGTATCCAGCCCCAAGCTCCCAGATTTCTACCTCTCTCTTTCCTGGCTGTCTCCACCTTGCCACCACTTATCTGCCCCCCACCCCCAATATTTCAGCTGTCTGCCTCAGTTTCCAGCCCCAATCTACCTTAAGTAACCCCAAGTCTCAGTTCCTCAGTTAGCTTCTCTCTAGTCCACCAGTTCTAATCTCAGTTCTCGCAACTTTCACTCCCTACACTTTGAATCTCTCTCTCTCACCTTAACCTTCCCCCAAGTATCCCAGGTACCCCAAGCACACACATACATACTGTGCCATCCAAGTTAGGAACTTACCTATGTGGAGTGGGTTGTATGTGTGTGAACTGGTGAGAGTGTGTGTGTAAATATATATATATATATATATATATAATTATGTGCATGATATACAAATTAGAGATCTGTGTATGTGTACTGAGTGTGCGGGTATTGACAATTGATTTTTGTCTAATTTTTAGTGTGTAGTGTGTTTGTGCTTGAATTGGTGATAGGTATGCATGTGCCTAGGCTTGTTTGGATGTGCATGTGCCTGAGCTGGTAGTGTGTGTGTGTATGTACCCAACTGATTTGTGTGTTTGTATATGTGCAATTGTGTCACACCCTCCTGTCTAACAGAGCAATATTGAGATCCTGAGAGTTGGCCTGACCCCACAGGGCAACAGGGCAACAGGTTGCCTGCAGGAATCTGGCTCTAGTAAATGACATAGATGAATCTGATAGCTCTGTGTGCTTCATGACAACCCCTGCATTCTTGGGGTGTTCTCTTCAAAGGCTTTTCACTACACATCTCTAAGGGTTTATAGTTGATGTCTGTATTATATTCTTTCTAAGAGCACCATAGAGGTTAAGAGCACCATAGAGTCAATGGCTCTCTAGGGACCTCAAGGGACCCTGTAGAACCATTTCTTGCCAATGCACCTGGCATCCTGATTAGTACAAGTGCAGGGACAGCTGTATTCTTGTCAACCAGCACACAAGACCCAAGTTGCTGTGTTGCTCATGGTGCCCTCCTCTTTCCTTCAGCCCTGCTCTTGCTCATGGGTGAGCAAAAATCTAGGCCTTAATCCCTTTGTTTCCCTTGGATACATCTACACGAGACACTTTACCATGCAGTTGACTAATTGACTGCATGGCAAACTGTCATTGTCTACACGTGCAGGTGCTTTGTAAATGCAGCTAGCATGCTAGAGTATCTGCACAGTAGCGCGCATGTAGATGCCATTTGGGAGCAAATTTGCTCCCAGTCAGCCCCACCACCTGGGGGCTATGCTGGGCCTAGCCCCAGGGCCACAGGGCTTGGAGCTTCTTCAGCCCTGGGACTGGGGTAGCTTTCCCCCCGCACCAACCTGGCCTTTAAAACTATGTACTGACCCCAGAGTACTGAGCCACCTGCTGCCTGCTTCTAGCCACCAGTTCCTGCAGCAGAGGCCCTGGATCAGCTGCTGCAGCCTGCCTGGATCCCAGCGCTGGCCCCTGTCCCAGTCCCACTACCTGTCTGCCTGTCCTGTGCCGTGCCTCTGTGCTGTGTACTATAGGCACCTGCCTGGGCCCAGTAGACTTGTACACTCCCCTGCAGCCTCTGAGGGCCACTGAGGGAGATAGACTGGCATCACCCTCAATGCCACACAGCACCTCCAGAGGTCATAACTGGTCCCAGGATGAGACCATGGACCTTCTAGTACTGTGGGGCAAGGGTGAGGTCCAGAGCCAGTTCACCTGGCACTTCAATGCCTATATCTATGAGGATCTGGTGGCATGCAGGCAGGAGCATGGGCACAACCGGTCACCACTCTGGTGCCGCATGAAGGTCAAGGCCCTGTGGGCACAGTGGGTCAGTATCACTGACCACAGCCATCAGTTGGGGGCTGCCTGCAGGACCATGCCCTGTTTGCAGCAGCTGGACCACATCCTAACCCCCTGGGACCCTCAATGGACCTGCAACCACCAGCAGAGTGTATTCCAGCAGAGGCAGCCTCTCAGAGCCTCTGCCACAGCCTGACAGAGGTAATGACCCATCAGTAAGGCACCGCCCCTTGGGGCACCAGGAGCCCATCCACCACTGTCCCTGCCCTGTGTCATCCAGGAGTTCTGTCAGCCCACTGGCTGTAGTCATGGGGTTCTCTGTGGGGTAGGCAAGTGATGGTGATGTAGGTTCTGTCCAGGGCCCTGATGCCCTAGGGGAATCCTAGGGCATGGAACCCACCACCACTGTGTCAAGGACCTGGGGTATGGTGTGCCCCAGCACATCCTGGTGGGTACTGCTGCCCATTCCAAAGAGAGGACCAACATAGCGAAGGCAGGGGCACATGGCCAGCAACGTAGAGAGGCAGCTTCAGGGTGGTGGCCTGCCACTCCAGGTGCAGGCAGAGCTGCTTGAAGAGCTCCTGGAAGGTGGCCCAAGTCATCCAAAATTACTCCAGCCGCAGTTTGTCATTCCAGATGCACAGGACTACATGAAGCCACCAGTCCTGGTTGGCCAGGCAGGCCCACAGACAGTGGGGCTAGAGGGCCAGAAGTTCACAGACAGCACTGGTGCTGGCATCCACGTGCACATCATTGGCATCCCTGGTGGGGTCTGGGCAGTGTCAGGGTGCCTCAGACACTGTGCTGAGCCTGGCCATGCAACTAAACAGCACGGTAAGGCAGGCAAGGCTTAGAATGACCTGGGACAAGTGGCAGTCGCCATGGTGGTGAAGCACAATAAGAAGGGTGGTAAGCAGGAGCCTGGGGCATGAGTAATCACTCCCAGGGCCTAGAGGTGGAGCAGCTGTTGCATGGTCAGCACAGCACACTGCAGGCTGCTCAAAAACGCAGGTGGTCATCATGTGGGACTGGCTTTTAAAGCAGGCCCGTGGTCTCTGGCTCCCCCTGGCTGCTGCAAATGTCGCTGCAGGGCCAGAGGAGGCCAGGAGCAAGCTAGTGCCACAAGGAGTGGATCTGCTCCCAAAGGGAGATGCAAGCATGTAAATGCTTACCCAGAGCCAAATTACTGTGAATTAAAACAATATAGCACCAATTTCACATGTAGACACCGTCCCCCGAGCAGGAAAAGTCTCCATCGCTTTTGGCTAAGCCCAATCTGGCCTTGACAATCACCCGATGGATTGCTTCCTTCCACTATTATATATAGTGCTTGCACTTAACGCTGTACAATACTCAATTTTTCAATTCAGCTAGTGAAAGAAAATGCCAGCAGCAAATATCCAAATCATTGATTTATTTGAGCAGTGTTTCAGCAGCTCTCAATTCCTCATTCATATTCCTCACAAATGATCACAAAACCAAGTAAGCTCACAGCATCTCTGTATATTAAACTGCCAATAACCCATTCACTGGGACTTTCTCTTCATTGGGCCCTGAATTCTTTTCTATTTCCCCCAATCTGAGATATGATATTTCTGGAGTCCCTTTGGCTTTCACTCCTGCATCTACCTAAGCTACACCTGTCTCTTGTCTCCATTTCAAAAGACTTTCTTAAATCTTATCGTCCCTCATGGTAATTGACAAACCAGAGACCCTGCTATTGCAAACATCTTGTCCACAGCCACATTGTCCTGTCAGCTCCTGCAAAACCAAGTCTAAATCCTCTGTTCCCATTATCTCCCCAGTCAGACAGAAAGAAACGACAACTTATTCTGAGCTGAAGTTTCAAAACCTGCCTGAGCAGCAGAGAAGCACGAGAGCTCAGCAGACAGAGTACAGATGGACTGGGGGCAGGCCAAACCTGTCGAGGAAACATAAAGGTAATATTGTCCTGGTTTCACAACAGCACTTGGCCTTCACGCTTCTCTGCTACCACCACATACACAACACACTTTCCAGACCCAGGTTGTGCACTATGTCCTGAATCCACCTGCTGCATGATACCTCTTCCATGAGACATCTCACCTGAGTCATCCTGTAGCACAGTGCCTCCGTGCAGATTGTAAAAAGTCAATTTACTGTTCCTTTACCATGCACAATAAATACCCTTTATATTCATAGATTGCTAGGGGCTGGAAGGGACTTTGTACATCATTGGGTCCAGTGCTCCTGCACTAGGCAGGAAAAGACAACTGGAGTCAAGTGACCCCAGCGAAGTGACTGTCCAGTCTCCTTTGGAAGATTTCCAGGGTAGGTGACTGCACCACCTCTGGAGGGAATTTATTCCACAGTCTGGACACCTTGACTATGAAGGAGTTTTTCCTAGTATTGAACCTGAAGCAGTATTCCAAAAGTTTGTATCCATTGCTCCTGGTCTTCCCCACGGTGCCCTGGTGAACAGTTGTTCAGCAAGTTTGTAAGATAATCTCCTGATGTAGCAGTAAATTACTACCAAGTGTCCTCTCAGCCTCTCTTCTGTAGGCTGAAGAGGCCCATGTCCCTCAGCCTTAAGGGTAGTTTTTTATGTTCCTTCTCTTGGAGTGTTTAGCCGGGCAGCTTTTCTGTCCAATCAATCAGTCAAAGAACCTCAGTTTGATTTTAAAGGAAATCTGAGCTTGTTCTCAGATAATAGCCTGGTTGGAACAGCTGGGAATAGAAAAAGAAAAGAAAACAAAACAAAACAAAAGTCACATACCCCAGAAGTAAATCAGGCATTTGCTACACCACTAACTCCATATCTGAATGTAAGAGGAAAATGAGGCAAGTATCTGGAAAGATCTTCTTGCATTTCATAAAGGTAAAGGCCTAAGGAGCCACCTGGTCCATCCTTCAAAACATTTCACATTATGCGCTCCAGAACTCCAAGGTCAGAGCCTAATGCATCCCCACAAGAGCAAACGAGCTCAAATGCACTTATTTGCCCTACTAAACATACTCATAACACACTTTCCAAAGTGACTGTGCTGCTTTTGTTAGGACATGACCCTGAGCGAGTCTACACAAGATGCTTTAATGCACATTAGCCTAAATTTAAGGTGAATTAGGGTACATGTCTACATATACATGCCCTTAATGTGCTTTCAAAATGGTGATTTTGGACTAATTATGCCTTAAGTTGGTAGTTTCAAATGCAGGTACCAAATGTAGGCATGAATCTTTAAAGCACATTAACTTACATGTAGATGCACTAAAGAACATTAACGCTGTGTGTGTGGACTGATTTGGGACTAACTTTAGTACCAAGTCAGTCTACACACAGTGTTAATGCGTTTTAATGCCTGCACATATTGAAGCCTGCCTAAACCCACTTCATGTGCATTAAGCTAATGCACATTAAATTTAGGCACGCTTAAAGTCATGCCCCTTGTGTTTACTTGAGATAGAAAACATACACACATATTAAGCTGATGCTCAGGTGATTTATTCCAGTTGAAGATTATACCAAGAAACTACAAACTAGCAGATTTTAGTCCTTTCAGAAACCAGCTGGAAAATCACATCTCAGCCTGCTGTGTGGAGTCACATGAAAGTACTTGGGTCATTTGGCATTTTCCCTATGAATCTTTTCCTTAGTATCTCCAACTGCCAGGACAGTGCTGCTCTGTATCTAGGATACCAGCTGTAACACAAGGCAGCTAAATGCCATGGTCTACCTGTGTCCACTAACGCCACAATCCAGCATTAAACACTAGGGCTACTATTAATTCTTCTTTGACTGTCGACAGTGGCAGAGGGAAGAATTGGTCCAGGTATGACACCAAGCATTTGATTGGTTGAGTTGTCTCCCAGGAGCATTCAGTTATATGCCAAAGCACACTTTCATTTAAATACATTTGAAGTCTTTTTTTTTTTTTTTCTCTCTTGCCTCCAGGATCCGGGTGCAGCAGCACTAGCACTTATGATAAGCAAATTTGGGGCACATATATCTAATAGAAAGTGGGTTGTGGATGATCTGCTTCAATGTAAAATCCAGTTGACGTTGTGCTTGGTATTTGCATGTCATCCGATCTGAAAGCAGAAACAAGAGGCAAACAGAGTGCATTCAGGGTATTTACAGCAGCCTGACTGCCCAGAACAGGAAGAGTTTTTCATCCAAAACTTGAAGATCTTATGAAACAGAGATGACAACCCAAAATTGTGCCCATGCTCACAAATCATGTTGCCACATAAGCATGCACACAGCTACTGAGCATTTTTCTCCAAGTATTGCCCTTGTTTCCTGCACTAGTCATTAGACCATCTGTTGTCACCTTTGCATTATACTCTATTCACTGTTTTTCATCAGGCGCAACAGGTTCTAGGAGACATTTTTAAAGATATCCATGCAAGCCTTTCCTCTCATTTCCTTTCCAAGTTTTCTCACGTGACAGAGTGCTTTCTGTATTTAGCTCTTGTCAATTTTTATGATGCCTTAGTTGTATTTATTTACCAGACCTTTCACTGGCGGCTTGCTACACTTGTCCTTGGTGTACACCTCTTCACTGGCAGCTTGCTACACTTGTCCTTGGAGTTCTCTGCCTGATTTTGTTGATATCAACAGGAGTTTTAGGTTATCAAGGTAAGTTCATAGGGGAGGAATCACTGTGGATTTGATAGGAGGCCTTGCAATGTTTTAGAGGGCAAGCAGTGTTTTCTGATGACTCTACTAGGAGGCTAACCTGCTATATTTCTTGCAGTATGTCACTCAAGTACTAGATCTCAATGAGCTGTATGCAGTATTAAGCAGACTGTAGCACCTCATGAATGAGGGAAACAAAGCTGGGTGGAAGCTTATTTAGTTACATGTAGTTGCAGTATCTTTCTTTATAAACACATTCCTATTCTGGTTGAACACTGATCCCATGACTCACTGGGCACCAGAATAAAGCAGGACTTTGGGTTTCATATAACCAATGGTCATGAACCCTGAAGCCCTCCCCTCAATGTGGGGAAATAAGACACATGAAGGAAAATTCTGGCTTGTCCATGTGAAAACAAAAAGCACATTGAGATAATACAAAAGGGCAGTAGAATGGAAAAGTGTTAAGGAGCTGCTTTCCATGTATTCGGCACAATACTAAGGAAGAGACAATACAGGCAACCTTCTTCCATGCCTTGGAAGCCCTTTCTCTTCAAATTGAGTCAGTTCAGTTCTGGCCTATCAGATGTGTGAGACATCCATGCACTGAGAACAGTGTGTTGTCTCCTGCATTCCTGACTATTTTGGTTTGATGCAACTAGGGCCTGCCAGGCACTGTACTTTACTCCCAAAAGGACTGTGGTTTTGGAAGTATTTTCCAACCACGAGTTCAGGGTGGGGAAGCCCACACCTAGATATAGAAATTTCTTACAGAAATGAAATTCCCCAGCATCTTGTGTCCATGCCTGGAAGTCCTGGGAGCTCCAGGTCCATGGCAAGCCCCTAAAGATGCCTTAAAAGTGCCTGGAAACCTTCACAGCCCTGATTACACTATTTCCACCAGGAGGGCATGGAAGGAGTCAGAAAGCATGGGTCACCCATTAGATCTTGATTTATCCAGGTTCTCCATATGGAGCACCAGAGAAGCAGGTTGGAAGTTGAGCTAGGAGGGAACCAGACAGGATGCACTGGGTGCACCTACACATGCAAGTGCTGCTGGGTGGAATTAGTCCACAGTAAATTACTGCATAATAAACCCACCCTGGGCAGGCATTTGGGAGCATGTCTGCTGCCACCCTGCTCTGCCCCCCTGCAAGAGCCAGGGGGAGCTTCAGGCTCCCCCTCAGTGCTAGCCCAGAAGTTGGCAGGGAGCAGGGGGCCAGGAGACAGATGTCTGCTTGCAGGGGCTGAGAAATTTCTCCCTGCCCCCAGGAGCTGCCTGATGCCAGGGGGGCGCTGATGGTGGAGCCTGGTCTGGGACGATGTTCTCCTGCCCCAGCAGTAGGTAGCTCCCAGCTACCCAAACAGGGTCAGGGGCTTGGAAAGAGCTGTGGGGAAGAGGAACGTCCCAGTCTCCTCCCAAATCTGCCAGTGAGGCAGTTAGCAGTGAGCTCACAGCTGGGTGGAGATTCACATGACCAGACTGTGGAACAGACTCTCAGCAGGGGTGGTGCAGGCACCTACCCTGGAGATCTTCAAAAGGAGACTGGATGCACACCTTGCTTGGGTTATTTGACCCCAGCAGTCTTTCCTGCCCAGAGCAGGGGCCTGGACCCGATGATCTCACAAGGTCCCTTCCAGCCCTAAACTTCTGTGAATCTGTGTGTAGTCAGTAATGCTAAGTGCACAGCAATGTGCTCTACCGTGCAGTAGAGCATCTCATGTAGATGTGCACATTGGAAACTGCCCTGACTTCCATGACAAGTTTAGTCACTATGGAACGGTTTCTGCTCCCTTGTGAGAACAAATCTTTTTTTTTTTTCCCCCGCAATGGAAAAAACTTTCCCTCGGGCAATTTGTAACTGTAAATGCTCTAAGTATAAATGATATCAGTGCGAGTGGGGCTTTGTGTCACCACATTGCAGAGAACATCAGGTCTGTGGATCTCAGCTGCAGACACTGTTGGTCTGTTCTGATGTTTCAGTCACTCAGCTGCACCGAGAGAAGGAAAACCTCACCCAGCAGCTGATGTCCTGCCCAGACTCACCACCAGGCCCACCTGACACTCTTTGGGGGCAGACTCTTGACAAAAGTAAGTCATTGGGTAGGAGCTGCTATGTCCTCAGGGCAGAGCTGGCAGACCCAAGCCTGTATATGAGGCTGTCCTGGCCCCTCAGAGTGGTGTCCCACCTCCTACAGGTGTGTTGGCCTTGGCTGAACTATCCACACCTGCCATGAGGTCCCCTTTACAGGGAGGCTTTTGGGGATGGGGACTACTCACTGCTTCTTTCCTCAGACCAATCCAATCCATTTTCCTCCCATCCCAGTTTAGGACAGCCCACAGCTTCCTTTAAAGGTCTTCCCACTCACTCCTTTCCTAGCCCCGAAGGTGGCAGCTCATTCAGAGATTTCTGACAAGCACCTTCTCACAGGTGCCTGCAGAGCAGCAAACCAAAACTGTGCATGGAGCTGGGCCACTGCAATGAGCACCCCAACCCCAGCCGGTGTTTCCTAAGTGTTCACAAAATATGCTTGGATATGACACAAATGAAAGGTTTTGGTTGCCTAGTCTGCCTGCCGTTTTGAAATGTTAGGTAACTGGGAATAAATGTATAAATAATGGAATGCCTAGAAATGGGAATGACCTGCTTAGAAATTTTCCAAATTAAATCACACAGTTTCAAAGCAGCTTTTTTTAGGGTTAGGGTTTTGCTTTAAAAGACATTTTCAAAATGTTGCCTTTTCAGGATTCAGGACAGGGAAATCTTCTTTACTTTCACAACTTGCAGGGGGAGGGAAAAACCTTTCCCCCTCCAGCTGTTGCTGTCCATGTCCTGTTCCATGACTCGCCTGGTGCTCCTGCCTCTTGGCCACCACTCCTCAGATGAGTTGTGTCTTAGGAGATCAGCCTGGCCTTGGCCAAGATGACAGTGATTGTAAGGCCCCTCACTCACCCATACAACTCTGGAAGCCAGTCCCTGATGCGTTTGCATGGAAACAGTCATCCCTTGAGGGGAAGGGCCATCCCCCTTCAGGTGTGTGGGGCAGAAACTGTGCCCCCAAACACTGTAGTTCCCATAAGACCCAAGCAGTGGAGGTGGAGGGACACAGAAAGGGTGAAATCCTTCTGCTGCTGACAACAACACGCCCAGCTCAGGGCAGTGGGGGAATGTGATGAGCTGATCTGTGCTGGGCTTTTGTTCCAGGGGAGAAGTGTCCAGCGCTGTGGATTGCCAACCAGGACAGGTCCTACCTGTTCTCTCCTGAAAGAGGAACTTGGGACCAGTGTAAATCCTACTGCATTTCTCAATCTGCCAAACTGCTCAAGCTGGAGAGTAAAGAAGAGTTGGTGAGCATGTGTTTCCTTTAATATATCAGTACAACATGACCATATGAATGCAGCCAGAAAGGAGTCAGTCTTTAGGGCTGCATTTCCTGGCACAGCTACAGCTGGGATGGGGTGGGGAAGGACAGTGAGGAAAGGATTCAGTGAGGGGTTTATCTATACGCCCACATGTGTTCTATGTTTTTCCAAACTACCGTGTGCATGTCTGTAGCCATGGGTCTGATCCTACAGTGTTACCTGCAGTATGTTGCAGAACTCACCTGCCCACATTGCTCTTATGCAGGTGCAGGCTACCAAGTTTTCTTCCAAAAGTAACTCTGCACTGAGGCTTGTGGTTATACCATAGTGCTCTGCTGGCGCTTTCCACACGGCTGAGAGAACTTACTTCCATTCCTTCTGATCTTTTCTGCTGCAGGATTTCATAACTGCAACATCTTTCCAATACTCTGAACATCGTGCAGCCGGTGCATACTACTACCCATTCTGGACTGGATTGTCATACAACTCTGGAAAGGGGATGTGGGTCTGGACAGATAATTCAGCTCTCTTCTCTAACCTGTAAGTCTGTGTCACTAGGGTAGTGGTTCACAAACTATTGATCCCTAGGGCACACTTTTAAAAAATTTAAATGGGCAGCACACTTCACTCTTACACCCAAGAAGGTGTGTGTATTAGGCCTGTGCGAGTCAGCAGCAATCCAATCTGAACTTGGATCTGGCTGCTTCGGATGCCCGCGATCTGATCTGGAGCTCTGGACCAGGTTTCCACCTCGATCCGGCCCAAGCGGCTCCGAAGCTTCAGAGCCGCTTTGGAGATCTGGCCATAGGGTATTAATGGGGAATCAATGAAATATCTATAAGTTTGTTGTTTTTTGTCTGATTTGGATTAAACTTATAGGGATGGTAGCCTCTGCTGAGATCATGAAACCTGCCAAGCTTCAAGAAGATTGGTGTAGGGGTTTGGGGGGAACTGCACCTCAAACTGCAGACAAGCAAAACTTGTGCCATGGGTGACAGGTGCAGGGATGGTGGCCCCTGCTGTGACGCCTGCCAGCTGTTGAGGAGATCAGTGCAGGGGGGTTCTGGAGCCCTGCACCCCTAGCTGCTGATGGACAAAACTCGTGCCAAGCTTGTGTCTGTCTCGGGGCAGTTGTTTGTCTGTATTGATTCTTTCCTCTCCTTAGGCCGATTTTGTAGGTGCTAATTGATGCCTGTTAAGTCATTATGAAGTAGCTAGGTCCTGTGTATTGAGCTGGTCCCTGAGTGAATCTCAATTGATTGATTGATTAATTGGTAAGTGGGAACACAGCAGTTTAGCAGCCAGGCCTGCAGTAGTGTCTCCCCTCCCCACCCCAAGACAGACACAGTCAGTCCCACAAGCACCCATGGCACTAGTTTGCTTGTCCACAGTTTGAGGGGCAGTTCCTCCCAAACCCCTGCATCGATCATCTTGAAACTTGTCAGGTTTTGTGGCCTCAGTAAGATCTACCACCCCTGCAGTTTTGATCCCCCTGTGTTGTAACACATAGACGTGACAGGAGTTTTGCTTTCAACAATTTGGGGTATGGTTGCCCCCAAACCCCTGCACTTGTCTTCTTGAAACTTGGCACGATTTGTGGCCTCAGTAAGAGCTACCAGCCCTGCAGTTTTCACCCTATGTTGTAATGCCTCGATGTGACATGAGTTTTGCTTTCAAGAATTTGGGGTGCCGTTTCCCCCCCAAACCCCTGCACCGATCTTCTTGAAACTTGGCAGGCTTCATCCTCTCTGCAGAGTCTACCACCCCTGAAAATGTCATGCAAAGCAGACAAAAAAACAACAAAGTTATAGATATTTAATTGTTTCCCCATTATACCCTAAGGCCGAATCTGCGAGGAGGCTCCGAAGCCCTTGGGGAAGCCTAACGAGGCCGCGCTGAGACCTGGACATGCTGCTTCGACCCCGAAGCGCCCGAAGTTTCTTTGGATCCTAAGCTCTGTCCCAAGCCTTGCACAGCCCTAGTGCGTGTGCATGTGTATGTTTAAGGTCCAGATTCAAAACATATGCAAGATGCCATTCCCTTGCAGGAGGAAAGCACACCCGTGGTGAGATGGGCTGTTAAAAAAATGTCCTGCTTCCTGATTTCCATGGTGTTCCCTTCAGGGGGTAAGGTCAGCCTCTGGTGTGGAGGCTACATCCTGCAGGGTTTTACATGGCAGTGGCTACCCCCTTGGCACCTCATGCTGCCCCCAGGGATGTTGGACGGGTGCAGGGGGGATGAGCTGTTCTGTTTTTCTGCAACAGAGCATACTGCTCAGAGCATGGCATGGAGCGGGTGTCGGCTGTGCAGGGACAGGGGCTGCCTCCTAGTGGGGAAGGGTTGGGAAAGGCAGCAGCAGCAGTGACAGTCCTCAGAGGAGAAGCTACAGGCACTGCTGGTGTACCTCTCCTCAGCTCTGCACCAAAGTGCAGCACTTGCACCCAGGTGTAATTTCCCCTGGAACCATAAGGGTCTGATGCTGCCGGCTGGTGCTGGAGGACTGGTGCAATTAGCTCAGTGTTGTATCTCAAAGAGCCCCACGTACTGCTGCCACCATGCAAGTTCCCCACACCCAGGCTAGGGCTACGGACTGTGTAGAACAGTGCAAGGATGAAACAGGGTTATGACCAGGGATCCTGGTTTTCTCTGTTTAAAAATCACATATTGTGTGATAAAAATCCTAAATGCTCCAATTAAAACCTTTAAATTCACATTTTTTCTAAGGTTAAAATGAAACACTAATGTATATATATAGTTATCAGTTGAACACAACGTTTTATTGATATATTTACAATTTTAAAGCAATTTGGAAGCCTACCAGTGCCTCAATCATTATAATAAAATAAATTCAAAATGCCTATATATGTTGGTGTTTGATTTTGGGTTTTTTATCACGAAATATCAGAGCTCTCCCTGCCCCTTTTACTCACCAAGACAAGGCTCCATTTGCGGCTGTTGCCCCACCTCTCCTGCTTTATGGTGCTGATCAGCCGTAATATGCCTGTACCCTGCCCATGTCATTGCCCCTCACTACCTTGCCACGGCCCCCCCAGCCCGACTGGTGCTCCTCACTCCTGACCCACATCCCCCTGGCCCTGCCAATGCCCCTCATGTCCCACCCACAGCCCCAGAGCCCCACTGGTGCTCCTCACTTGTGACTTGCAGCACCCAGGCTGGCCAGCCTTGCTGGAAGGGGCTTCCAGCTGCCAGACAGACAGGGCTCATGGGAGGCAGCAGCTGCTGTGGCCAGAGTGGAGCACAGAGCCCACCTCTACCTCCCCATGGGTAGCACAGCTGGCACAGAGCCCAAAGGACGGGGTGAATACAGGCTGCCCACAGCAGGCTTGGGTCTCCCCTCCCAACTTCCCTTCCCCCTGGGGCTCTCTGTGGCCCAGTAGGCAAGACTAAGCAAAGAAGGGCAGAGCAGGGTAGGGAGGTTTGGTGCCACCACCAGAAGCCCCATGCTATTATGGCGAGGAACCTCCTGCCCACCCGGCACCAGGGGACCCCAGATGCTGCTGCCTCTTTACAGGCCCCCCACAACCCAGCTGGGACTAGTGACTGTGTCCAACAGCGCAGGGATAGAACAGGGTCATGACATCTCCTTGCTGCCCTCAAGTAGCTTTTCTCTCTTGAAAACTGTCCACTCTAATGCAATTTCCTATGCCTGTTGCAGACCAATATACCATGATATGGGGTAGCCATTTCAGATTGCTCATGAGGTGATGGTGTTAGATCATAGATGTGGGAGGTGGGTTTTTGGGACAGGGGAGTTTGCTGCATCATAGGTGCATAGTATGTTAATGAGCCATATTGTAGATAAATGTATCCAACGGATTCCACCAAAGTTCATGTGATGTGTGAATTGTTTGGGATATTAGGACCTCTTCTTTCACCCTCCTTGGGAATGGAGACATCTCTGAGTCAGCATGCAAGCATGGGAGGAGGAGGAAAGAAAAATATTTTGCAAATTTGATTCCAGGAGCAATTTCTGGAGGGCTGAATAGTCCTCAAGTAAAGTGTGTTGAGGAGTCAAAGTTGACCACATCCAGCCTTGTAAATGCGCCATGAGAGTGCAGGGGTCCTGTGCTGCCTGTTTCCCATCCAACCAATTACTGACTTTACTAATAAAGCATCTCTGAGCTTCTTTCTGCCATCCTGCTGTGAGTGCTAGAAATGAGGGAGAACTCCTAGCTCTGTGTCCTGACTACCCTGTGGCTTTGCCTTCCAGGTTTGTGCTCTCAGACCCCAATCCTCAGAATTATGAAGGTGGAGATTGTGCATATTTGCAAGGTGATAAAGTGAAACCTGGAGACTGTGGAGAACTTCGATTCTGCCTTTGTGAGAAACAGAAGGAAATACAGGGGAAAAATAAACTTCATTGACCCACCGGATAGATGATGTGGATGATCAAAGAGACTGCTGCAGCTGGAAGCAGAGCATGGAGCTCAGGAAAGAAAATAGATGCAACACCAGAAATCCCCCGATCTTGTACTGCTGTTTGCAGAGAGAACAGCAGGGTCGTAAAATGCATCTTGGGTCAGTGTAGCTGCTTTCCTTGGCTGTCTGCTCAGCCACATAGGTTCAGACAAGCTTGAACCCCTTCTGCCGCCTCTTTCAGTTCATGCCTGTGCTAGTTGACAGCAATCTCTTTCCCCTAAAGCCAAACTGCATCTTCTGGAGCCAGCAGAGAGTGGACACTTCTACCCTCATTACATCCATGCTTCTTCTTTTCTTCACCCTGTGATGGACTTTCATGGTAGTTTAGCAACCCCACAGGCAAACAAGATGTTCTAGGAATTAATGGTGTGCATAGCCTGGGGGGTGGAGGGGGCACGCATCATAGGTCCGTGAAATGAGAGATGGAGAAACCCCCATTATCTTCCAGTGATTGCTCATAGGAAGAGATGCCTCCTGTTGTGTATGAGGCAGGATATGCTCCTGCACAAGAGCAGGAGCCCTAAAGGCTGGTGTTTTCACCACTACCCCAGGGAGGCTCCCTGTCCTCTATCTGCTACAGGGATATCACCTTGGTTCTCAAAATAAACCATCTCCCACCACTTGCATGTCTCTCTGCTTGAGTAATGTGTGGGGTGTGTCAGGAACAGTCATGCATGGCTTTGCCATCTCTTTCAGGCAGGGGGAGGTCCATACCCTGCAACGGTCCATTGGGTTTCCCCAGGGTGGGAGTGTCACTGGGAAGAGGATGGGTGGCTCAGTGGCAGGTGTCGCCCTGCACATGCCAGCCATGGCCCCTGGCCTGACACCCTGGCCTCCCCTTCTGTGGCAGTGCAAATAGCAATGACCAGGTCTTCTTGACCCAGGCACCTTGATCCCATTTGCTGGGTGAATGTTGAGTGGGGCAAGGCAAGTTCCTGCTGAGCCCTACACAGAGGGTAATTTTGGAGGGTCCCTCCTGTGATGAAGGTGGTTGGATACCAGTCAGACCCTGACTCTCTTCTCCATGCTCCCAATGCAGGGTTGGTGCTCATAGACCCTACCCCTTTTACCTGCTCATCCCTAGGCTTGGGTTTTCAAAGGGGTCATGGGAATTTGGCTTGCCAGAGCCAGTGATTCCTATGGAAAGTGGTGCTCAATGGGTGCAAAAGACCTTTAGGCACCACCGAGGGTCTGACATCTCAGCCGTTTTTTTATAGAAAAGCTGTATTGACAGCTGAGCACTGGTGTGACACACATTCACGTTTAGTAACTTCACCATTTCTCATCTCAACCATCACCCAGACCGTGCAGCTCTCCGTGGGCCTTTCCCTCGGCTGCCACCCACCCAGTACAGGTCCCGGCCCTGTGCTCTTTGTGCAGGAGCCACAGATCTTATAGCTGCAGTGATGGGTCCCTGTGTGGTTTGTGTTGGGACAGGGGAGAGGCCATCAATCTTCCTGTCCTGGGACAGCTGGACAGGCTGTCTGAGTTGTGCATGGGAATAGACAGGATTTTAGCTGTGGGTGGCTGGAGGCAGCACCTGCCACTCACTGAGGGAGCCACAGCATCACAAGGCAAACACACAGGCACATGTCTCAGTCCATGGGTGCATGTCTTGGGAGTGGGGAATTGAGTGGGGAATGAGAGCACTGCTGAAAGCCAATTGTACAGAGCTGTCTGTGTCCTCTGTTGGCTCCTCACCTCCCAGATCTTCACACCAGCTACAGCAGGTCAGTGCATCCCTCCTCCAAGCACCGAACCACCAGGTGCAGCTGGCGCCCAGACAGTCCAAGTATCCTGTGTCCCATGGGAGTTCCTGGGCTGTTGCCTCAACTGGGGAAGGTTTTTCTCTCTCTCTCTCTTTCCCTGTTATGAGTGCACCCCCTTTTGCCTAGGGAAGAATGATGGAAACATGGTTTGAATCAAGGACTCAGGATCTCAGGGCAGGTGACTGCTTCCCTCCCGGGCATGGCCCTGCACTGCTCCTCCGCTGGGTCTGAGTTGCTCACAGTCCCCCATTCCTCCTCCAGTCTCAGCCTTGAATCCCTTCCAGCCACGTCTAAGCTATCTGTAGGGTCCCAGGGCTGGGACTGCTGTACGAGAAGGCAGGGTGGACTAACTAAGATACATCTAGAGAGCACGGCTTTGAAGAGGATTTAGCTGTTCTGGTTTGGGTCTGGGGAGGTGGGGAGTTGCCACAAAATTTGGGGTCAGTTCTGCAACCTGTCGTATGCGAAGGCAGCTTTGTTCCTCCAAAGTGCAGCACTTGCATCCGGGTGTAATTTCCCCTGGTGATTACTACTGCCACCATGCCAGTTCCCCACATGCTGGCTGGGGCTACTAGCTGTGTATATCAGCGCCAGGTTGGGACACTGTCATGACCAGGAATCCTGGTTTTCTCTGTTTACAAATCACAAATTTTGTGATAAAAATGCCATATGTTCCGAATAAAAACTCAAAATCCACATTTTTTACTGAGATTAAAATGAAACACTGGTATATATAGAGAGATATCAGTTGAATACAATGTTTTACTGATATACTTACAATTTTAAAGGAATTTGGAAACCTACCAGTGCCTCAGTCAGTATAATAAAATAAATTCTAAATACCTATACATTTTGGCGATTGATTTAGGTTTTTTTATCATGGAGCATCAGAGCTCTCCCTGCCCCTTTTGCTCACCAGGACACAGGTCCATTTGCAGCATTCCTGCCCCCTGCCACCCCCACCCCCACCCCTCTTTATGGCGCTGATCAGCCCTGATATGCCTGTGCCCTGCCCATGCCATTGCCCCTCACCCCCAAGCCACAGCCCCCCAGCCCTGCCAATGCCCCTCACTTTCCACCCATGGCCCCACTGGTGCTCCTCACTCATGACCTGCAGCACCCTGGCCCCCAAGCCTTGCCAGAGGGGGCTCCCACCTGCCAGAGCGACAGGGCTCATGGGAGGCAGCAGCTACTGCAGCCACAGTGGAGCGCAGACCCCAGCTCCCACTCTCCCATCGGAGGCACAACTGAAGCAGAACCCACAGGGTGGGGTGTGTATGGGGTGCCCACTGCAGGCTTGGGCCTCCCCTGCTGTGAGTGCTAGAAATTAGGGAGAACTCCTAGCTCTGTGCCCGGACACTGGAGATCAGAATAGACCTGACTACCATGTGGCTTTACCTTCCAGGTTTGTGCTCTCAGACCCCAGTCCTCAGAATTATGAAGGTGGAGCTTGTGCATATTTGCAAGGTGATAAAGTGAAACCTGGAGGTGGCGCAGAAACTTGATTCTGCCTTTGTGAGAAGAAGGAAATATAGGGGAAAACTAAACTTCATTGACCCACCAGATAGATAATGTGGCTGATCAAAGAGACTGGGTCATAAAATGCATCTTGGGTCAGTGCAGCTGCTAACTGTCACAACCCAAGGGTGTGATTTTTGTTTTGTGTGTGCTTTGGCACCACTGAATTATTTTCCCACCAATTTGTAGCTTTCTTTGCAGTGTGCATTTCTTCTTTGCAGCACAGAAATGCACGGGGCAAAGAGTTCCCACCATTTGTATTATAATTCGAGCCCCATTATTGGCTTGCGTGAAATTATTCATACATGGTGGCTAGTGATTGGTTTGCTAGCCGTATAAGAAGCTTGAGTGGTTTCCGCCCAAATTGGAGGACTCCACGAACATCAGGAGGAGGAGACTTCACTCTGTGTGAAGATCTCTAAGCGCTGCGGAGCCTATTGGACCCAGCGCATTTCAAGCAGGCAATCAGCCTCTAGCCTCTCCCCGTCGCCGTTCACAATCCTTGACGTATCCCTCTCCCTGCGTGCAAAAGGATCCACGGAGCCTCGACAACTCCGTGGGAGTGCCGAATATTGTCTGAGTCCTCAAATGAGGATTTAAGCGGAGCTTTGCCTGGGAAACTGTCCAGCCTACACCGCGACCATCTTCGGTGTAAGTAAACAATCTTGAATCAACCATTACGCGTCCGTGACTAATTCTAGCGTGTCGCCTGCTTTCTCCGACCCAGCGTGTCCGGGCTGCTGGCCACAGCCCACGCGGCGCGAAAAAGGGCCCGGATCGCTCCCATCCCGCACGCTAACCTTGGCTGTCTGCTAAGCCACATAAATGCAGACAAGCCTGAACCTCTTCTGCCGCCTCTTTCAGTCCATGCCTGTGCTAGTTGACAGCAATTTCTTTCCCCTACAGCCAAATTGCATCTGCTGGAGCCAGCAGAGAGGGGACACTTCTATCTTCATTGCATGCGTGCTTCTTCTTTTCTTGACCCTGTGATAGGCTTTTATGGTAGCCTGGTAAAACATAAGGTGAACAAGAATTTCAAGGGAAAAGTGGTGTGTACAGCCATTGTGGGCATTACCAGCCCATGGATATCAGAGATGGAGAAACACCCATTATCTCCCAGTGATTGCTCAAGCCCAGGCACTGATATCTCCTGTTGTATACAAGGCAGGATATGCTTCTGCCCTACAGCAGGAGCCCTAATGTCTGGAGTTTCCACCACTACCCCAGGGAGGCTCCATGTTCTCCATCTGATACAGGAATGTCACCGTGGTTCTCAAAATAAACCATCTCCCACCACTCGTGTCCTTCTGCTTGAGTAATGTGTGGGGTGTGTCAGGAATGGGTCATGCGTGGCTTTGTCGTTTCTATGGGTAAGGGCAGGCCCACACTCTACCCTGGTCTCCCCATTTAAGGATGAAGAAATGCCTGTAGCAGAGCAAATAGCAGTGACCCAGTCTCCTGGGACAGGGCACCTTGATCCCATTTGTTTGGCAAATTTGAGAGGGGCCAAGGGAGTTCCTGCTGAGCCCTGGACAGGGGTAAAGATGGTCCCTCCCTGAACCTAAGGCAGCTGTATCTCAGTTAGACCCTCACCATCCTCCATCCTCCAAATGCAGCGTTGATGCCCAGGAAGCTCCTGGTCACCATGCTGGGGATGCTGCTGCTGTGGCTGCTCTGGAGGGTGAACAATGAAAAGAGGATGTGATGGATGGAGGGGCTCTTTTCTCAAACACTTCCCCCACAGCCAGTGCCACAGCAGTGCTGAGCTGGAGGAGAGGCCCTGAGAGTGTTATGTCAAAGGCTTGTGGCCAATACATTCAAACACAGCAGTCATCTCTACACATTGCCATATGGCAACATTAGTAGTGCACTACGTTTTAGTACTTAGCTGGGGGAAAGTACTAAAACACGGTGCAGTAGCCCCCCGCACTGTGGCATATGGGCAGCACATGGTTAGATTCACCAGGTACATCACCATAGCGGTGCGCTATAGCAGGGCAGCATGCCACTACGGCGACACAGCTGGTGACCACGTGTAGACCCACATGATTGCTAAGCCACCGTAGTGAGCTGAACAATGATGTAATGCATCACTAGATCACCATAGGGCGATGTGTAGATGTGCCCAGTATTTACAGTTCAGCTCCCAAACAGGGACTCAGGCCCCACTGTCACCATCACCCTTCACAAATGCTGATCAGGATGAGTCCTATGGATCTCACCCTCTCATCCACGCCAGTCCCTACGGCTTCAGGACCTGGGTTTTCTTCAGGCAGGCTGAGGGAATTAAACTCAGAGTCCATGATAGAGTGATGTGTATTGCTTACTACTGTCCATTAAAACTGGTGGAAAGTGTTATCTAAGAGTGCTCTTGTCTCCCACACTCGTGTGTTACCGCTTCACCATTTCTTGCTGCTCCCCCAGGTCTGTACATCATCCTCCAGCCACTCCCTTCAGCTCTCATGCACTCAGTGCAGGTCCTGGCCCTGTGCACACTTTGTACAAGAGCAGCACATCTCAGAGCACCAGCAAGGGCTTCCTGTGTGAAAGTTCAACCTGGAGGCATGGAGAAACTCAATTCTGCATTTGAGAGAGAAAGAAGGAAACAGAAGGGGAAAAAATTAACTGGGTCAAGCCACCAGAGAGATGGTGCAGTTGGAGCTGATCCAGGAGATGCCTGCTGATGAAAGGGCATTTGGAAGTTTTGGAGAGACAATGGTTAGATGAGCAAAAATCCACAGAACTTTGTTCCCATTTGCGGGGAAAAATGGAAAAACTTGGACTACATCATGGGGATGGGGCATCCTGGGGGTGCCAGCCTGGGACAGTCTGGGAAGCCGCAGACACAAACAAAGCTGAATTCTTTCTGTCTCTATTATTTCATGCATGTGCCAGTTGACAGCACTCTCTCCACTCCCCACAGCCCAGCTGCCTCCCCTGCTGCCAGCAGAAATGGGATTTTTCGCCCTCACTGCATCCCCAGATGATCTTCCCTTGGCCCTGAAATGAGTTTTGATTCTATTTTGGCAATGACACAGGCCAATGGAAAGTCCCAAGAGCTAATGCTGTGTATGGCCAAAAAGAGTGTCACAGGCTGTCACAAACATGAAATGAAGAAGCACGCTTGATCTCCAGTGACTTCCCAGGCACAGGTGAGACGGCTGCATACAATGGCAGGAGTCTAACGGGTGGAATTTCCATAATTTCTCTAGGGAGACTCCATGTCCACCATGTGCTACAGGAATCTCACCTTGGCACTGAAAATAACCCATCTCCCAACACTGACATGTACCTCCATATGAGTCATGGGGGCAAGGGGCTTGGGAACCATGTACATGCCTTATCAGGTCTGATGGGGGATTTGGAAGGTCCTTACCCTGAAGGGACCCCAGGAGTGTCCCCAGCTTGGGAGTGCCAATGAAAAAGGATTGGGGGACCTAGTACCATGATCCTCCTGCAGAAGCCAGTAATGGTTCCTGGCCTGTGTCATCCTGGTCCCTCCAATGGGGCCTGGGGAAATGCATGTTGCTAAAAAAACAGCAGTGACCAGGTCTCTTGGGCTGCAGGGACCTCAACTCCCCTGTGCTGTGCAGCAGCTGAGTGAGGAAGAAAGAGTTCCTGCTCAGCCCTGGACGTGTGGTACAGAAGGGAGAGTCACTGCCTGCACTGAGGGGGTTGGGATGGGGAGGAAAGGTTAGATCACCATCACACATTGTTCCTCCTCTCAGTGTCCAAGGTGAGTGCTTCCAGCCCATAATGCCGCTATTCCTATTGCTGCTGCTTTGCTGCTGCTTTGAGGGTGTAATGATGAACAGAGGAAAGAGAATAAAAATATTCTCATCCTGAATGGAGGACCCAACTTTCCTAGCCTGTTCCCATCCCAGGCAGCATCACAGCAGTGCTAGGAGCTGGAGGAGAGGCCTTGAGAGCACCAACTCAAAGTCTAGGGACCAACAGTTTCCAGCATGGCTGATTATAGCTCAGCCCCCAAAACAGATATTCGGGCACACCATCCCCTCACCCGTCACAAGCACTGATCCTCTGATGGCTCATCAGCCCTGCCCGTTTTTCCTGCTTAGCTCATGAGCTTCCATTTTCAAAGGGGCTAAGGGAATTTGGCTTGCCAGAGCCACTGATTCCTGTGGAAAGTGGTGTTCACTAAGTGCTGAAATCTACCTGGCACCACTGAGGGTCTAAAATCTCACCTGTTCTTCACACTGAAAACCTGTGTTCACTGCTGACCACCACCAGGACACATGCTCATGTTTAGCAACTTTGCTATTTCTAATCACATCCCGCCCAGACTCTGCAGCATCCCCCAGCCCCACACTTTGGCTGTCTCCCACCCTGTGCAGTTCCCAGCCCTGTGCTCTTTGCGCAGGAGCAGCACATCTCTGAGCAGCAGCGAGGGCTTCCTCTGTGGTTTGTGCTGGGACAGGCCATCAATCTTCCTGGCCTGGGCCCCTATGACAGGGACAGGGTGACTGTAACCCCACCCTTGTCACACACACTGTATCTTCCTGGACTGGGCCCCTATGACAGGGACAGGGTGACTGTAACCCCACCCTTGTCACACACACTGCCTTGGAGCTCCTGCCCTGCACACATGCAGTGCACCAGGCGCAGGGATGCACCGCCCTGCGCTTGGCTCCTGAACCCTGTGCTCTGCTCCTGACACACAGGTATGGCTTCCCCAGGGCCCCATGGCTGTTACAGCTATATCAGGACATCCTGATAGGCAGGATTCAGCTGTCCTGTGTTGGGAGGAGGAAGGTTTTGTCCTGGGTTTGGGATCTGTTCTAGGGACCAGTCATAGGTGAAGGGAACCGTGTTCAGGCGGAGAGGAGGCTGCCTGGGGTGTGCGTGGAAAAAGGCAGGATTTTTACTGTGGGTGGCTGGAGGCAGCACTGCTATGTGACAGCGACACTCCCTGCCACTCGCTGAGGCAGCCACAGCATCACAAGGCAAACAGTGGGCAGAGGCCACACACAGGCACGTCTCAGTTCATGGGTGCATGTATTGGGAGTGGGGAATGAGAGTGCTGCTAAAAGCCGAATGTCCAGATCTCCGTCTATGTCCTCTGCTGGCTCCTCACCTCCCAGATCTTCACACCAGCCACAGCAGGTCAGTGCATCCCTCCTCCAAGCACCGAACAACCAGGTGCAGCTGCTTCCAGATGGGAATACGCTCAGACAGCCCAAGTCTCCTGTGTCCCATGGGAGTTCCTGGGCTGTTGCCACCTCAGGGGAAGGTTTTTTTTCTCTCTCTCTCTCTCTCTCTCTCTCTCTCTCTTTCCCCGTTGTGAGTCCACCCTGTTTTCCTTGGGGAAGAATGATGGGAACATGGTTTAGTCAAGGACCAGTCTCTCAGGACAGGTTACTGCTTCCCCCCCAGGCATAGCCCTGTGCTACTCCTCCAATGTGTCTGAGTTGCTCAGAGTCCCCCATTCCTCTCAAGTCTCAGCCTTGAGTCCCTTCCAGCCAAGTATAAGCCATGTCTAGGGTCCCAGGGCTGGGACTGCTGTGGGAGAAGGCAGGATGGACTAACTAAATAAAATACATCTAGAGAGCAGGGCTGTGAGGAAGATTTAGCTGATCTATTGCTGGGGCAAGTGGGGGGTTGCCACAAAAGCTGGGGTCAGTTCTGGGACCTGTTGTGGGTGAAGGCAGCTTTGTTCCTCCAAAGTGCAGTCAGCCTGGGCTGCGTATGGAGAAGCTGGGTTTTTGCTCTGTGGATGTTTGCAGAGCAGAGCAGTGTTTTCTGACATCCACTGCCTCTCGCTGAGGGAGGTTTAGCCTCACAAGCCGAAATGTAGAGAACAGAGCAGACAGTGGCCTACATCACGGGACATACCGATTTGTAATGGGCCTGGGGAGCGTCAGGGAGAAATGGTGAAGAAGTGTCAAAAGTGAATTTATGGAGCTCAGTCTCTATGCTGTGTTGGCTGTTCATCTCAGAAACCAGGGCACTGGCCATGGCAGGTCACTGCCTCGCTCCGGAGATCGCCAAGCTGCCAGGTGCTGTGTGCAGCAAAACAGGGAGAGTCTAAGAGATCCTCGGTCTCTCCTGTCCTGTGGAAATGCCCAGGCTGCTGCCACTTCAGGGGAAAAACGTCTTTGTCTCTCTATCAGTCTCACTTCTCCTGTTTATTTTTGATATTTTGAAAGATCTTCCTGTTCTGCCCTGATGTTGAATGGAAACCTGTTCGAAACCATCATGTTTTCATCTGTGTCTTATCCATCTCTGCTAGACCTCACCAGGAACACAGGGACAGGAGGACCTCTCATCACACCTCTGGCTGGGAACTTCTCCAAAGATGCAGAGACAGACTCGTTTGCCTGCTGGGCACAGAGGTACCACGTGTGTAAAGGGGTCTGTGGGGTAATAACATGAGCTCAGCTTGGATTAGAGCCCAGGCTTCCCGATTCCCTTCTGCCAAATCACAGCATGATTGGAAGCATCCATTAGGAACAAGGGAGCGAGTGACCAGCACTGAGGGAGGGTGTGATGGTGTCTTGTTTCTAAGGTGATGGACACGGCTGCAGCAGCTCATCCTCACAATGAATCCCTGGGGCTGGGAGGGAGCCCTCCTCTGTCTCCCACTACAGGTTCCTGAATCTTTGAAGCCATTATTCTTTTTCCCATAAATGATGTCTTGGTTGGTTCTTTCCATCTAGTAAAGCTGACACTCATGAATCATGTATCTGGGGTTTCCCCATGCAATTTGTTTCCTAAGAGCTTCCATTGGCAGGTGCAGGACCCAGCCCTGCCCATGGGCTGCCAGGAGCAGGACGTGCTTGTCTTCCAGCTCGAGCACCTCCCACACACACTTCTGCTCAGATGATCACCAGGCTTCCTGGCTTCCTTGGCTTCCATTCCCAGCAGCATAACTCAGGATGGGCACGTGGGGCGCCAGGCCTGGGTGCTGACTTAGAAGGGGCAGGAGCAGTTGGGCAGGCAGAGCCCTATGTGGAGTAGTGCATCTTGGGGGAGGGGCAGGAAGGACCTCCCCACCCCACCCCAGGGGTTTGGCACAGGAGGGAGAGCCCCACATCTGTGGAGAGGAAGGGGTAAACCTGGAACAGCTCCTGGGGAGCCTAAACCTCTGCCTGGCCTCCGTGGCAGCAGCCACAGACCATTGTTGCTGCAGCAGCAGGCGCAGCGGTAGCAGCTGCAGGGAGGAGAGCCGGGAGGTGAGACTCCATCCCCCTCCCCTCCCCACTGGGCAGCAGTATTGCCCCCTACCTGCACCTCTGCCCTGGGTGCTGGCAGAGCCCTTCCCCTCTGTCCTCTCCCTGCACCTGTCTGCTCACCGGTTTGCTCCTGGGCTAAGTGAGGGACCTGATCTTAGGCTCTGGAAATGCTCCCATGAGCTCCCGGCTGACCTGAATTCTTCGGTGAGAAGTGCTTTCTTTTCCCCACCTTCCTGTTCATTTCTCTCCCTTTCTGGGTTAGTGCCTCTCCTGCCATCTTCCTCCTGGCTGCCCCTTGCACTGGCACTGGGGACCCAGGTGCTGTGCCTGCTTTTGCTGATAGGAGCCAGAGTCTACGATGCCATGGGTAAGTGAAAGCAACTACTGCCCTCTGAGCAGGCCTGACAGCCCTTCCTCATGTGTGAGCTTCCAGGATCCAGAACAGGACCCCTCTTTGTCTCTGTCATGCTCCCTGTGCACTAACCACTGTATCAGAAATGGTATAACAGAAATTATTATTTTCTGGTTTACACTGGTGAAAATTTCAGTGGCAGAAAATGCCTCCAAAAATATAAAGTGGAGACTTACTCCATGTTTGTACTTGCTGCACAGCTGGATGCTGCGAAACTCTTAGACAAAAACGGGGCATAGGCACCATTTTAGGTAGTTTCCTTTACTTCTTTGCATGCAACGTGTAAAAAAAACAAAAAAACCAAAACCCTAAGTGAGATTCAGAGGTTTGGACTTATTCTATTCTCAGAAATTTCATTTTTGGTTATAAAAAATGTTGCGCATCACAAACTGAAACAGTTTCTTTTATATTAAAGGTTTTATGGGTTTTCATTTTCTAAGAATAACATAGAAGAACATTTCAAAATACTCTCCTTTACATTTTGTCATTTTTCACTTCACAAAAGCCATAGTAAGACCGATAGATAGATCAATAGATAAAAAGATAGATATATCTGTATATCTGTATGTGTCTGTGTTTGTCTATATATACATACACATACAATGTATACATAAATGTGTGTATGCTTTTAACATATATTACACACAGGCCTATATATCGTTGTGCTTTTGTGTGTTTGTGTGTAGTAGATGTTTCCCTCACTTTATGCTGTACACAGAGCTGTCCTGGGGGTGGGGGGTGAATTGGGGCGACCACCCCGGGTCCCAGGCTCTGCACTTTGGGAGGCCCCGTGGAGCTGGACAGAGCAGCTGTGGCCATTCTGAACTGCTGCCAGCTTCACATCGACAGCTCCGCACCCCTGCCCCCTACACCACTGAAACCACCGCCAAATCGGTGTGTTTGGCTGCTCGGCACCCCGCCCCCCCCCCCCAAATCTGCCGCCAGTTTCCTTGTGTCTAGCGGCAGGTCCCGCAAAGACTGATTTGCCCCGGGTCCCGCACCCTGCTCAGGTCATCTCTGGCTGTACATACGTTCCTGTAAAATGGCGCATAACTCAAATTTGCATAAAGGGAACCCACTTTACAATGTAACAAATAGGGATACATTCCAAGACCTCGGCAGCAATGACTCCCAGACCCGTTTCTACCACTTTTGCAAGACAAGTTTGGTGTTCACCAACAGCAGACAGTACCTACAAGCACAGGGCAGTGGTGAAGGTTACCATAATGGGGGTGGCAACTGCAAAAACATGCATCGCAGACAACGAGCAAGGTGCACATATCCACGCAGGGGACTATATGTTGGAGAGCATCACTCCCATAATGCACCACACAAAGCAGCTGCCTACAGGCTTCCGCCACACCAAGTGCATAAAAGTGTATTTACCTCGTATATAACACATTTTTGGTATAAAAAAGGTCATTGCATAAGAGAGAATTCACACATACACAACCTGCCTAGGGTGAGGGAAACCTGTATTTGTTTTCAACATACAGAGTCTGGCAAACCCTAGGTGACTTAGCAGTTTATCATCACCTACAGGAAACCTTTGCTATTTGCTGTTTCGGCATTCATGGTTTCAAATATTCACAAATACCAAACCTGCATTTTCAATACACTGATACACTTACAGGAGCTCCTCGGGAGCACTACGCTTGCTGCCACTGGGCTCCTATCACCACTGCCAGGCTTTTGCTGCCATGCTCCTGCCATCACCACCAGAGCCATGCCCCCTCTCCCCCAGCTAATGGGGGCACTGAGTTCATGAACGCAGTGCCTTATTCACAGATTTCGTCATTCACAGGGTAGACGAGAACATATCCCCCGTGAATGGCAAGGGTCGCCTGCATTTTCCATTCTTGCCAGTAATGACAGTGCTTTATTTTTTGTCAAATTAATATTTTTCATGAAGCATGGAAGTCATCTGATATTACAACTAATTATCCAGGAGTAACTATTTATCTCTCCTTTCAAGAGGTGTATTTTGCATGCCACATGGAGATACTCTAAAGAACGCTCTTTGTCATCTGTAAGGAAGAAAAAGAATACTACAGAAATGAGAGTGCAGTTTGAGTACCTGTTAAGAGGACTGTCACATGCAAGTCACAGGAAGTGGCTCATACCCCCAATTCAGCACCAGGGAGGCCTCATCTGGAGAACTGTGCCCAGTTCAGGGCAGGGGAACTAGTGGGAGAGTGGAGCGCAAGTAACAGAAACTAGAGGTTTAGGAAACATGGGGTTGGAAGCTTGGAAGAACTGGGGTTAGATAGTTTGGAGAAGGAAACTGAGGGTGGATTTGATAACTGTCTTCAAATACAAAAAGGGTTTTCTACAGGAGAGAGCACAAAATGTGTCCCCAGGGCTCAGGATAAAAAGTAATGGGATCACTGGTTTGTACTGATAGTGGATGAACCATTTTTCACTCAGAAGGACAACTAAAAATTACTGTTGACTAACTGGTGTCAACCTACAATCAGAGCAATGTGGGACAGACGCCCTGAGCAGCACTCTGCAGGGCTCATTAGGAAATACATTTTACACAGTGCCGACTCCTCCCAAAAACAAGCCAAGCAGTGCTGCCCTTTTGCTAACCAATGACATTGTTTCAACCGTTGCAATAATATACATGGTTGTGCTGTTCTCTTGTTTAAGTCACTGACTGGGCCAGAGAGCACAAAAACCTCACTGAGCATCTGGAATACCTCAGCCAGCAGCTGATGACCTGCCAACCCCAAAGCTCAGGCTGTCCACACATGCCTCAGGATCTGCCTCCTCACCAAGGTAAGTCCTGGAGTCAAAACTTCTGTATCCGCAATGCCAATCCAGACTTGTCTGAGACATCAGCCTGGCTTTGCAGTGTTGGCCTCATTGCCAAGGAGTGTTGGTTGGGAATAAAGGAGTCTCACTGGGATCCTGCCATGAGTTCCAGTTACAGACACGGGTTTAGGACAGACAAATCACTGTCCCTTTTCAGCCCAGATCTCTCTGATTTCCTCCCATCACCAAACTGGGGGAGTCCAGAACTGACCCAATGAATGGACTCCCCTTCACTGATCTGGAAGTAGGGAGGGTCAGCGCATCCAGCAGGAGTGGGTGCTACTTCTCTAGAGAGCTTTTTAACAAAATGTTACTTCCCCAGAAGTCACATATTCACTGAACCCAACCCTTTCTTGAAACAAGATTGCTTAGACACATTTCTAAAAGCAAAGCTATTGCTGGAAAGTTTCAAAATTGTTGAAGTGACATTTTTCAGCAGCATTTTAAAACAAATAGTTCTCATGCAGCCATTTAAAATGATGCTTTGTTCCAAAATGTAACTAAATGAGCTTTTAAAGAGTTATAAAACCCATTCAGGTCAGAACAAAATGTCTGGAAATCAATCAAAATAACATGTTCTGGGAGAAACATGGATTTTGAATTCAGGAAATATTTTTCTACCGTGCCCTCTGTCCTGCTGTGGGGCAGGAATCAATTTCAAACTCTGGTAACACTTGATAGGTGGAAAAGCCTCCTGGGGATGAGGGGCCTAGCCTGGCCTTGGCCAAGATAGTGGTGGTTGCCTGGCCTCTTACCTTTGCTATGACTGTCAAAACCAGCCATGCTATTCCTTGCATTGGAGCATCCGCCACTCCAGGAAGGGAAAACCCCCTTCCGCTTCAGCTGTGTGGGGCAAATGCATCTCTTCCCACAGCTGGGCACAAAAGCAGTGGAGGTGGTGAAATCAAAAGAGCAAGAAATGCCCCTTTTCATGATGGCAATATCCACAGCATTTAAAATATGTGGGGAGGTGGTGAGCTGATTTGTGGTGTGTGAGTTTGTTGCAGGGGAGCAATGTCCATCACGGTGGAGTCGCATGAAGGACAAGTCCTACCTCTTTTCTCCTGAAAAAAGAACTTGGGCACAGTGCAAATCCTCCTGCATTCCTCATGCTGCCGAGCTGCTCATGGTTGAGAATTGGGAGGAACGGGTGAGAATGTGTCCACTTTGACTTATCAGTGCAGATCAGATGGGTGCATGGAGTGAGAGAGGATTCAGAGCCTGGGCCTGGGCTTTCTGTGGCCCAACCTCAACTAGGTACTTCCAAGAGCAGTGTCTTGAGGGCTCAGGGGTCTGCAAAGTGCAGTGCACATTGGAGGGTTGTTTGATTGGGGCACTGAGGGGTAGGAATCAGGTTCAAATATCTATATGTGTAATTGTATTTCTTCTCATATTTCTGTTTAGCTGTGGGTGTAATTGTACAATGTTTCTGAAACGTGTCAGAACAAGCATAGCCAGAGTGGCACTGGCCCTTATGCAGGGGCAGAGTAATCCTTGGAAGAGGACATTTTGCCACAATGTGCGGTGATGAGGGTAGACCATGGCCCTGTTGGCTGCTAGCCCCTGGGGAGCAGGATGTCCTGCTGTGCCCTGGTGTTCCAAGAGGGAGTGAGTCTGATACAGTCGATCTAGACTAAAGGAAAAGCACTGATATCCTGAATGACCCAATACAGATCTGGGCCTAACAGGCACAAAGGTCTCTTCAGTCTTCACCTTTGGCTGGATTTCAAGTGTGATTGGCGCCTGAAGAAAAGCAGCGTGTGATGGAAAACAAAAAACATCTTAAGGCAAAATCCATTGGCAGGTTCCCATGTACAGGTGTTACTTCCGTAGACATGAAATTCCATTTTCTGCCCTCAAGCCTTGTATGAGCAGAGTTATCCACAGCTCCAGGGTCATATTCCCTGTCATCCTCCCTCTCCTTGGTTGGCCCATTCTCCATGTTAGGTGCTCTGCTGCAGGGTGGATGTTGCTGGTGACTGGAAGGTGGGTGACTCCGCTGTCTCTGAGATTCTCCAAAACATCTTCCCTGAGTGATGAAGGAGCTGGACCCTGCCAGTGAGACTGGCTGAAGGTGGTGCCCTGCATTGCCCCACCATGTGTTAAGCTCTCAGGCTCTGAGACGGTGCAAGAAAAAATGGACTAGTGGATCTATCTTCACCTCCTCCCTACCCTACCCCAGGAGGGTTGCTGAGGAACAGGCCCTGGTTACCCATTCCTGCTCCTCACATTGCAGTCTAAAACTGTGCTGTATAGTCACTATACCATGTGCTCACCATGAGAGCAGTGCCAGGAGCATGAAGTGTCACTCTCAGGATCCTCATAGCAGCCCTGAGCAGGGCCTATAAAGGGACAACCCAATCTTTTTGAACAGGCCACATGTGTGACATGAGAGTGGATGGGGTGGGGCTATTCCTTAGGCACACTATCATGATCTCAGGGCAGGAGGCATAAACTCAAGAGAGAAGCAACTGTTTGTCACAGTCTTAGCCATTAACACGGCGACAACAATTTTATCTGAATCCACAGGCAGTGTCAGTGCATCGTCAGACTGGTTGTAACCAAAATGTACTGCCTGGAAGGTCCTCACAGCAGGCTTTTCAAATGGTTCTTTTAACAACCTTAGAAAACAGCCCTTACAGCAAACTCTGTTTACAAACCTTGTAGCTTTACCTGGGCGCACTAGATCTTCTTCAGGGGCAAGTGATATAATTTTGTACCAGGGCCTCACCCTCAAATGTCTGAGCAGATTATAAGAGAACTTCCTAGGGAAATGTCAGCCCTGGGCTGTAAGGCAGATTTTAACTTGTCCACCCCAAAAAGAAGATTTACATTGAAATTAATGGGTGACTGAACGAACAGGAGGTGACCATAGAGGAGAAAATCTAACATTAGCTACAGTGGAGGTCTCTGCACTGATTGTGATGGTGATGCTGCTTTGGGAACTCAAGCCTATGGTGTTCTTCATACACCTGAATGAATTCTGGTTTTTTTTCCTATTTGTTTTATTCTCATGCAGAATTTCATAAATCATGAGTTGTTTCAATACTATGAAGAACGCAACAGCGCTGTATATTATCACCGATTCTGGATTGGATTGTCCTACAACTCTGAAACTAGGAAATGGGTCTGGGTGAATGGCTCTGAGCTCTCCTCTGCCTTGTAAGTCTGTGCCACCAGGTTGTTCTTGTTTGTACACCAGAGTACAGCACAGTCCCTGGGTGTGATTCACCATGTAGTATAAGGCTCAGACATTGTCAACCAAACACGGTTGTGAATTTTATCAGAGGCACAGACAGTGATAGACCCAACCATGCAGCACCAACCCCAGCTGGCCCCAGGTGTTTGCAAATGTCCTGTTTCCCCCAGTTCCCATGGAGCTGTGGTCTGAGCGATTCTAACTCCCAGTGTGTGCACGGGACCTTTTGTCTCGATACAGCCCAACATACCCTATGGTCTGTGGGCCTAGAGGAGTGTGGTACTGTGCCCCTGGTAAAGCAGATTTGGCCCAGAGGGCTCAAGGGCTGTAGTGGAAAAGGGCAATATTGCTCTCACCTACCCTAGATCCTGCAGCCAGACACCCTGGACCAGGCTGGGCTTGTTAGTTGGGGATGGCATGTGAGGGGATAAGACCTGTAGGGGTGCTCTGCTGAGCTTAGTCCATATAATTCAAAAAGCCCAGTTCCTTGCTCAGAAGTTATACCCTGGCTACATGTATTACAGGAAATACATATGTGTTATTGGACATCTTCAGCAATGTCCTGGGTCTCATTATTGCATCTCTGTAAATGCTGGGGACTAATTTAGCCCATGCCTCCAAAAGCACAGGGCTGGAACAGCCATGATAACACCTCAGTAAGCTAAACCAGCTTTATTACCATTAAAAAGGCCATTATGAGGCCCATTCCCAGTTCTCTTGACAACCACAAGAAATACCACAATAAGGGGCAGCTCTTCGAGATTGCTCAAGTGTTGGTACATAACTCTGGCAGATGGGTTTGAAAGAGCAGGGAAGGTTGGCAGATCCCAGATGTCTGATACACAGAGGAGTCATGTAGTACTTTAATTTATCTCATGGATACCATTTCTCCTCATGTGTTATGAGAGGTCAATCTGCCTTGGAAATAGAGATGCTTCTGGGAACAGCCTTCAGCCGTTGGAGGGGAAGAGAGAAAACATTATCCAAGTTTGATTCGAGAAGCACTTTCTGGAGAGCCAAAGGTTTTCTCAAATGAAGCTTGGGCTAGACATGATGTTGACACATCCTGTCTTGTTCATGGTGCCATGAGAGCGCAGGGATCCTGTGCTGAAGGACTCTCATCCAACTCATTGCAGCCTTGAGCTGGAAAGCATCTTTAGCCTTACTTCTGTTAGGTGGTTGCTCAGCATCACCTGCTATCAGTACAGCCAGCACAGAGAGCTCCCAGCCCAGTGCTCAGGGCACAGTGAGCTCAGGGGGAAGGGCTGAGGATGGACATGATCTGTAATCTGTGGCTTTCCATTCTAGGTTTGATCTCCCAGACCTCAGTCATGCAAGTTATGACGGTGGAGCTTGTGTGTATGTCCAAGGTGGGGCAGCTAAGCCTGGAGACTGTGAACTAACTCAGTTCTGCATTTGTGAGAAGAGGAGGGAATCGTCAGGAGAAAAGAGACTGGATTAACCCATCAAGCACATGGTACATCAGGCACCAATCCTTCACACTGCTGCAGCACTAATGAGAGTGTAGGAGTGTAGATATGGACCCATAGTATCAAATAAAAATAAGGCTGGAAGCCACTGGTCAACCCCCCGCTCAATGCTGGTTCATCCCCATCTAAACCTGCTTTGTAGGAAACTCTCAGACATGAAGTTTCCACAGTCTTTCCTCTAATATTTCAGTCTTTTGTAATGCTGAATTATTCCCAGAGATCTTCCTAATGTGCAGCCCACATTTCCCTAGCTGGAAGTTAGATCAGTTACTTCTTGTCCTGTCCTCTGTGGCAAGAGAGAGTAGTCTATTGCCTTCCTTTTTATATCCATCAACAAGTATCTAAAGATGGCAACACCATCACCTTCACCAACTGTCATCCCTTCTTTACAGTAAATGATTCCCATTGTTCCACTGTTTTCACCAAAGTCATGTTTTCTAGACCTGCAATCATTTCTGTCACAATCTTCTCAATGCTATCCACATCTGTCTTCAAGTGCAGTGCAAAGCTGGACCCAGAACTTCCATGAGTAATGGATAGAGGGCGTCAAGAATGTGCATGCTTACCTTTGTGGCACCAATCGTGGCCAAGGGAAGTCCATATCCTGAAGGGATTTTTGGGTGTGCCCAATCAGGAGCACCATTGGAAAGTGGACTGGCGGGGCTTGGTGTCCAGTGCCTCTGGCAAATCCAATCCATGTCCCCTGGCCTGTATCACCCTGGTCTCCCCATTTGGGTTGCAAAAATGCATGTTGCTGAGCAGGCAGCAGCGATCAGGCCTCCTTGGCTCGGGGGCGCTCCAATCCCATGTGCTGTTCAGCAGCTCAGTGGAGTAGAGCTGGGGGGATTGGATGCTGGTCACATGGTGTCCGTGCCCTCGGTCCAAGGTCAGGGCTTTGGAAAGTTCATCCTGTTTGGCCCCAGTGGAGAATAAGAAAATTATTTGAGTCCATATCAGTTCTCTCGGGACACGTCACCATTTCCAGCTGTAGCTCTGTGCTGCTCCTCCTGCTAGGTCTGAGGTGCTCAGAGACCTCATGTACCACCCCAACCCTGAATTGTTCCAACCAAGTCTCATCCATCTCTGCAAGACCCCACAAGGAATGTATGAGCAAAGAGACCTCAGACTGGGAACTGCTCCAGAGACAGGCATCTCAGTGCGCTGGCCACAGAGTTACCATGTGGGACAGAGAGAGGGAAGTCCAGTCCCAAAGACCAGTCATGGAGTAGCCCCCACCCCTCCCTGTCCCTTGTTGTAGGCTTCAGAATCCACATGCTCCACTGCTCTTTTGTCCATTGTAAATTAGTTGTTTCCACTCAGTGAGTTTCACACCTGCACCCATTTTATCTGGGATTTCTCCCTGGAATTTGTCTCTACCCCCTAAGAACAGGCCTGGTGGCTCTTCTGCAACCATGGGCTCCCTAGCTGTAGAACAGGACCCCTCGCTCTCTGTATCATGCTTCCTGCACAATAACTGATATATCAGATGTAATCCACTATCAACCAGTTCACATCCATGTGTAATGGACTACAGGAGCAGCTAAATTCTATTTCCAGCAGGCTGTTGGGGAAAGAATAAGCCAAAGGGAGGCTAGGGTTTGCACATGTGAATCAATGATCAAGGGACAGAGAGCACCAGAGCAGCTGAAGCTGCAGCAAGCAAAACACATAGCAGAGACCCAGGAACTGCAGCGAGGCTGATCCTGAGAGGCTGCAGCTGGTGAGATGTGTGGCAGAGATCCAGTAGCTGCATTAGGGCTGACTTGGTGGGGCCCGAGTGCATGTGAGGCTGATTTTGTGAGCCATGGTGGCAGGGCTCAGGTACAGTGCCTGGGTGCACAGTAACTGGGTGCACAGTGGGACTGGAGACTGGTTTGAGGACCCTCCAGAGTTGAGGGAGAGCTGAAGGGTCCCTCAGTGTAAATATCTTGTGGATAGTGTTTGTTGCTGGTTACCTTGTTATTTGTTACTGAATGGTGCTACCACTGGGTGACTGCCTGTCCGCCTGTTATGTTAATTCTGAGTGTGTGTACCTCAACGCTTACCTGCCTGTTATGTTTATCTTAGGTGTATGTATCCTAATGTATTCACCAGTGTGTTTCCAGTCTCTTAAGCCCTTTGGCCTGTGACCCTAACTCCCCAGTACTTCACACACAAATCTTGGGAGTTCCTTATTGGCTCCCATGTGGTTTTCGGGGTATGCTATGTATGGAAATCGTATTGACATCAAATGCCTCCAGAAATGTGAAGAAGAGATTTACTCTCTGCTGGCAGTCACTGCACAGCTGGATTTTGGGAAACTTAGATGAGTTTTCCAGTTTTAGATGCAGGGCTCCCTTCATTAGAACTAAGATATCCCTTGGAAAATGCCAGCTCTTAGCTTTCACTTATTTTTTTGAGTACATAAAGGTAATAGAGCAATTCTTGTGCTGCAACAAACTCAGAAAGACCACGACAGATCAAAATGTTTCTGAAACCATACATACCTTTTGGAAACCTTTGAGTTTATCTTGTTAATCATATGTAGGTGCTTTGAAAAAGAGTGTCAATATTGCACAGTAGGACCCTTAAAACACACAATGCAGATATGATTTAAAATATGTTTTCCTTTTATAACTTTGAAAGCAACATGCAAAAAAATGTATAATTTAAAATTTCAGGCCCATTTTATTCTCTAAAATATTTTAGGTCGCACAAAATATTTTGGGGACAAAAAAACTAAACATTTTGTTCAGAAACAAACATGTTTTAAGGTTTTATTTTTTTTTTAAATAAAATACAACCAAATTTAAGAGTAATAGGCCAGATTTTAATCCACTGATAGGGCATCTAAGTAGATTTACATATCTAAGCATGTTTCCTTTCCACACCAGTTAAGACCCGGAATCCATCTACTTTTGTAACAGCCATCACCTGACCTTTAAGACAGAGTCATAAAAATGAGCAAAAAGAAGAGCCCACCCATGTTTTGCATTCACCGCATTTTTTTAAACACAACCAAGGTTGGATAGAATCATTCTTAGGCACTTAGGTCCACGTACACAACATGTGGAACAGAATCTGGCTCAGTGTCCTTTAGAAATTGAAACTTTTCATTTCAGGTAAGGCACACTAAGACATTTTATATATAGATGCATGTGTTTGTGTATGTGTATATACATGCACACACATCATTACAGATACATGCATGTATACATATGAGCACACTTACATAGTTATATTTTCTATCTATTCAGATAGATAAATGTGCCTGTGCACATAATGACATGTGTGTTCACACACACACACACACACACACACACACACACACACACAGGTATTGCATTTGTTTTCAACATAGAGGTTGGCAAAACCCCAATGAGTTTGTTTAACAAGTAATGGTCACCAAATATTCAGTTCTTGCCAATACAGAGTCTTTTTTCCCTTTTTTGTTAAGAAGCAGAATGTTTTTTAAGCACTGTGGCAGCCATTTAATATTACAATAAAGAGGTTTTGTTTGATTTGCCTGCCCCTTTGCAAGTTGTTAGCAGCACATTTCTGCAATGCTGAAGGCACTTTTGTATCCCCTTGGAATGTGGATGACAGAGATTCAGTGGGTGAGTGCAGAGAAGGGGAATATTGATGTGGATAATCTTAGTATGCACAAGAAAGCAGCTGGAGAAAAAAAGGGATAGTGTTGTCTTGTATAGAGAAACACACAAGAAAACATGGTTGATTTGTTGCTCCAAGAGAATTAATATGGATGGCCAACTTTCTACAAATGACAGATTATCGGTAGTTAGCCCTTCTCAGCTTTTTGTCCAATAGATTGTCCATGCCACATTGAAGCACAGTCAAAAAAAAATATTTCTGACATTTAAAATCAAGAAGAAAAGAAACTATAGGCACTGTGACTTGTTGTAGAACAGAGCTGTCCAGCTGGAGGCCCACCGAGAAGGGGTTAATATCTGATTCCTGGGTTCTTGCCTGGCTGCTACTCCTGCTGCCAGTGTCTCCAGGCTGCCTCTCCCTCCTCCAGATACTGCTTTTTGCTCCTGCCTGAGGGTAGGGCAGTGTGGCCCATGGGGGAATGGGGTGCCCACAGTCTACATGTGGCAGGGCATGTTTGGGGGAAAGGCCACATTGCCCAGATAGTAGGAGGGGGCCTGCATAGTGCGCAGCCCCTAGCTGCTCAGAAGCTTTTCAACTTTGATACAGGAGAACATTATGATCAGACAGATAACTATTTTTCATCAAGTGTCTTTCTGCCCAAATCCAGAGTGCTCACTATGTAGGAAGTACCCAGGTATGATGGATTAAAATAAGCATGACAAGTTTTGTGCTGTGCCCTGTTCCATGCATTCACTGCCAAAAAGAGAAGATAATTCTTCAGAATGAAATGGGTGATTATCTCTGTGATCTTGAGGAAGAAAACCTGAGGAGTGCCCAGTGCTTAGCAAGCGTCAGCTGGTTTGATGGGACTTTTGGAGTGAATATCCCAGAGCCTATTAGGCTGACTAATTATTAGCAGCTAATTCCTTTGTGATTTTAGTATATCTGAATATTCTGAAGTGGCTAATTGCACTTTAATAGAGGACAAATTAGTCAGTATTTTATCTATAATCAATAGGGCTCTGAGAGGGTCTGCAGAGTAAGAGTACAGTGACAAATTCTCAGTAACTAATTCACTAGATTTCACTGAGTTTACGCTTGCCCTGCAGTCCCAGAATAGGTGGGCCATAGATCTGTTGAAAATCTCTGGTTGAAGGTAAATGGGAAAACACAAAATACACAACAGCATTGGAAGTGTTAACGCAGACATCCTAATCAAGAGAACGAAGTGAATGAGGCTTTTCTAACAACTAAATGCTATATATACATATGACAGGAACTGCTGATTTAAATGACTCGTATGTGCTGGACAATATACAGGCACACAGGCAGTCCAGCAATGTGTTACATCTTACAGGGGAAAACATTTTGGCACAGATGGCAGAGAAATTAACTGAGGGGAGTCTCTTAATTTGTGCTTTACTGAGAGGGAGGGATTGGCTGATAATATGCAAGTGAAAGGCTGCTTGTGTCACCCTGTTACGCACAGATAGAGTTTGTGAGTTCATGGCATCTTATAGCAATAAAACAATGTTTCAGAGCTTGGATATTCTTTCTACAAAGCAGTGCTGAGCCAGTGGCTTCCAGGACACACCTACATAGTTCTTACCCTTGTGTGCAGTAGTCCTGTAGCCCGTTGGCTTTTCTCATGTCCCTACCTACAAACAGCAATCCACCTTGGGGTCACTGCAGATCTCTCACTATCTCTGAGTGCCCAGGAAATGCCCATGTAGTAAAGTACACATTGCAAGAGAAGTTCTTCCCATTCTTCCTGATGTCTAAGTCTCTGTGAACATCAGCAATTGCAACATCAATTCTACATGTTTCCACTGGTAAATTGACACAAGATTTGGACTGGGACCAGAGTGGATAGCCAACCAGCTCTGCAGGATACAGGTATACCAGTGTAACTTATACCAGTGTATTTTTGTCCTATTTTCCATGGGGGCAGCTTTACATTGGCTCTGAGTAAGTTACACTGCTGTCAGGGTGTCCATTGTGCATCCACACTGGTTGACAGAGGTGCAAGAGGCGATTACAGGAGTATGTATACGTGTGGCATGTCCAAAGCTCCGAGTGCTGCAGCGTACTCTGCCCAAGGAGAGCTCTCAGCTTCTAGCATGAAAGCAGCACCCAGAGTTTTACAGCTGAGCACTTGCTTAGGTGTCTTACTGGACTGGGGCCATAAAACCAAATGGAGCAGCTAAACAGCTCGGGTGGCATCAGCCCATAATGATAATAAGGTTGCAAGCACCAGCTCTGAGCTGCTATCTTCACAGTAACAGCACCACAGCATTCTTACCCAGACTTTGCGATGAGCACATCAGCCTGGAAATTTGCTGATTTTCTGTACTGTAAAGGTGCTACGAAGACTCAGCAAATCAGAGAAGTGCAGACAGCATTTCCTGTGGAGATACCATCCAGCTAATCACCACGGTCCTCTTACCTCCCACGGGAATTCATAGACAAGAGTAGAACCGATGCACCTCTTTGTGGTCCAGTTCAAGATGCCTACATCCTCTGCTTGCAACCTGCGGAGACCAAGTAAAGGTACCAGGCCCAAATGCTTTGCATGTGGAGAGGGGAGGAGGGTGCAGGCAGCACATCTGCTCTGGCAGACAGTTGCTCTAGGTAACACCTTCTGCATTAGAGGACTGTGTTGCTCAAGAAAAAAGCCTGGGTGATTGGGAAAACACACAGTGGAGAAGGAGTAGGTTCTGGGAACCAAGGGAAAATGCTTGTCAGCATGTCTGCAGTGAACACAAGGGGTGTGGAAATGTTTGGCAGGGCAGGAGTGAGGGGGAAGAGGAGAGAAGCCCTAGGGAGGTTTCAGGCCCATTGCAAAAGAGGCTGCTTCTCCACTGGATCCTGCCTCGTTTGTTGCAGAATTTGAAAGGTGGGTAATGAATGAGAAAGAGGCTCTCAGAATTTGTGGAATGAAGCCTGAAATAACTGAATTCAATTCCTGCCTTTGTCACAAAGTTTCTGGATGATGCTGGACATGTCAAAAACCAATCCTTTATTTTTCTGTGGGCGGCTTACTGAATGTTCCTCATTTTTTTTTACTTAAGACCCTGTGGTCTGATTTGCGGAAGTCTTGAGCACTCAGAGCTGCAATTGAGGTGACTTAAAATGAGGCTTTGAACAGACCAAGTGCTATAAAAAGAGAACTGTTCTGCATATTTAAACCCCAGGGCTGCTTTGCAGATTTAAAAAAAACAAACAGAAAACCCATGCTTTACTGGAAGAAGTTGTGTGTTACTTCAACTCAGCTCTGTGGCAGCTGTAAAGATCAGAAATTTCAGCGGGGCTTTTGCACGCTTTTAGATAAAAGTGATTCAATGAGCTACAAGATAAAAGTACCAAAAAGCCCCATTTAAGTGCCTGATCTTTACAGATGTTGGGTGAAGCAGGCTGAAGTAACACACTACCTCTTCTGGGAATGCACAGGGCTCACCGTGGAAATGCACTGAGTTTAAAGTAAAGCACTGTTGCAATCCCAGGTCTTAATTCTTTAAAGCCACTTTCAGTTTAGCCACACAATGATTCTGTTTATTCACACATCTCACTTCCTTGTCCAGATTCCTCAGGCTCTATGAGAAAACCAAGTTACCTCACAGGACCTTTGTATATCCCACTGCTAATATCCCACTGATTCAGCGTGTCTACACGAGATGCTAAATTTGCAGTAGACAATCCTACAGCGCACTAGTGCATCAAGGCAAAAGGTATGCCATTGCACTTATGCGCACTAGAATTAGTCTGCTGTGCATTGGCATCATTTAAAAGGTGTGCACTGGCAGTACTTTCATAGATTTCATAGATCTCATAGACATTAGGGCTGGAAGGGACCTCAGAAGATCATCGAGTCCAGCCCCCTGCCCAAAGGGTAGGAAGTCAGCTGCGGTCATAGGATCCCAGCAAGATAAGCATCCAGTTTCGTCTTGAAGGTGTTCAATGAAGGCGCTTGAACCACCTCCGGTGGCAGGCTGTTCCAGACCTTGGGGGCTTGGACAGTAAAGAAATTCTTCCTTATGTCCAGCCTGAAACGGTCTTGTAGTAGTTTGTGACCGTTCAACCTCGTCATCCCTTGGGGCACTCTGTTGAACAAACGTTCCCCCAGATACTGGTGGTCACCCCTGATAAACTTGTAGGTGGCCATCAGATCGCCCCTGAGCCTACGCTTTTCCAGGCTAAAGAGCCCCAGGGCTCTCAGCCTGTCATCGTAGGGTCTGCTTCCCTGACCTCTGATCATGCGCGTGGCTCTTCTCTGGACTCTCTCAACCTTCTCCACATCCTTTTTGAATTGTGGAACCCAAAACTGGACGCAGTACTCCAGCTGCGGCCTCGCTAAGGCTGAGTACAAGGGGAGAATGACATCCCGGGATTTGCTTGAGAAGCATCTATGGATGCAAGCCAGTGTTTTGGTTGCTTTACTAGCCGCAGCATTGCACTGCAGGCTCATGTTCATCTTGTGGTCAATGATGACCCCCAAGTCTCTTTCTTCCATAGTGCTAGCCAGCGTAGCACTGCCGAGCCTATAAGGATGCTGCGGGTTTTTCTTCCCAAGGTGGAGAACCTTGCATTTATCAGCGTTGAACACCATCAGATTCTCGTCCGCCCACTTGCTGAGCCTGTCCAGGTCAGCCTGGATCACCCGCCTGTCTTCTGGTGTGGATGCTTTGCCCCAAAGTTTGGTGTCATCGGCGAACTTGGCCATTCCGCTTCTGACTCCAGTGTCCACATCATTAATGAAGATGTTGAACAGTATGGGTCCAAGGACAGAGCCTTGGGGGACCCCACTGGTTACAGGACACCACGATGAGTGACTTCCATCAATTACTACCCTCTGGGTCCGACTACGGAGCCAATTTTCCAGCCAGTGGATCATGGAGGACCCAAGGTGACAATTGGCCAGTTTCTCCAAGAGGTGATCATGGGAAACCAGATCGAAGGCTTTTTTGAAGTCAAGATATATGACATCTATCTCTTCTCCCTTGTCCAGGTGATAGGTCACCTGGTCATAGAAGGAAATGAGATCGGTCAAGCAAGACTTATCCGCAACAAACCCGTGCTGGCTATCCCTTAAGATGCTGGCATCGGCCAGTCCATTAAGGATGGCCTCTTTAATAAACTTTTCTAAGATCTTCCCCGGGATAGAAGTCAGGCTAATGGGCCTATAGTTAGCCGGATCCACTTTCCTCCCTTTCTTGAAGATAGGCACCACATTGGCCTTCTTCCAGTCTTCGGGCACTACACCAGAGCGCCAAGAGTTTTCAAAGATCCGCGCTAGAGGCTGGGCTATGATGCTCGCCAGCTCCTTGAGTACCCTGGGGTGAAGATTGTCAGGGCCGGCTGACTTGAAGGTATCCAGCTTCTCAAGATGTTCCTTCAGAAAGTCAGCATTGATGAAGGGCAGGGGATCACCCTCACCCGGACTTCCCTGCCCTGTAGCGGGCATGGGCATCCCATGGGGATGATGAAAGATCGACGCAAAGTACCTATTTAGTAGGTTGGCTTTTTCCTGGGTGTCATTTGTCAGTTGCCCCATCTGGTTCAGCAGGGGTCCAAAGTTGCCCCTGCTTTTCCTCCAGCTCCCCATATATCTGAAAAAGGACTTTTTGTTGTCCGTGATGCTCAAAGCTAGCTGGAGTTCAGTTGCAGCCTTGGCTTTCCTGTTCTGCTCCCTACAGGACTGGACCAGTGCAGAATAATCCTCCTTGGAGGTGACTCCCATCCTCCATCCTTTGTAGGCCTTTCTTTTTAGCCTCAGGAGGTCTGCTAGGTCCCTGGAGAGCCAGGGGGGCTGCTGTGCCCTCTTGCTGCCTTTCCTCTGAGATGGAATAGACTTAGTTTGTGCATTGAGGATCGCTTCCTTGAGGAGCAACCACTCTTCTTGAACTCCCCTCTCCCTGTGGTCACGGTCCCTTAGGGCCTCACTGACAAGCCTCCTGAGCTTGTCAAAGTCGGCTTTCCTGAAGTCAAGGACTTCCGTGTTGCTGACTGACTTGCCAGCTTTTCGGCGGATGGTGAAGGTGATCAGCTCGTGGTCGCTGTCACCCAGCTTCCCATCGATCACTAGGTCACCGACTAGGTCATCCCCAGTAGCCAGTACCAGGTCGAGCAGCGTTTGCCTCTCATTGGCCCATAGACTTCTTGAGTCAGGTAGAGGTCATCCACGCACGAGAGGAAGCTCTGCGACCGCTCAGATTTTGCTGAGCGATCCTCCCACGAGATGTCCGGGTAATTGAAGTCACCCATGACAACCATGGTCCTGGAGTGAGCTGCCTCAGCCAGTTCCTGGGCAAACTCCTGGTCAAGCTCAGGACTTTGGGTGGGAGGTCTGTAGTAGACTCCCACCATTGTGTGCCCTGTGCCGTGTTCCCCATGGATTTTAACCCAGAGGGTCTCCAGTCGTCCACCCTGGTCACCAACATCAGCTTGCAGGAACGCGTAGCTTTCCTTAACAGAGAGAGCTACACCCCCGCCCCTTTTCTCTACACGATCCCTCCTCTACAGGGTATAGCCATCTATACCCATGGTCCAGTCATGGGTGGAGTCCCACCAGGTCTCCGTTATCCCTATGACATTGTAATTGTTTGCACTGAGCAGGAGGATGAGTTCCTCCTGCTTATTCCCCAAGCTCCTGGCACAGGTAGGCAAGTGCCCCCTGGGGAGCTGCTTCCTTGCCCACAGATTTTACCAGGGCTGGGGCAGGGGTGGGCTCCCTTAAGTGCCTTGAACTGCTGGCTTTGCAAGGATTGCTCAGCGGGCCAGCAGTGGTGGTAGTCCCCTCGGCCCCCAGTGGGCTTAGTTTAAAGCCCGGTGGAGCAGGTCAGCCATTATGGCTGAGAAGAGCCTCCTCCCTAGGGGAGAGAGGTGGAGGCCATCTCTTCCCAGCAGCTCGCTGCCTCTCTCGCCAAAGAGCGGGCTGTGGTCATGAAAGCCAAAGCCTTCCCAACAACACCAGTGCGGCAGTCTTTGGTTAACCACATAGATCCTCCTCTCCCTCCTCAGCCCATAGCCTGAAACTGGGAGGATCGATGAGAACACCACCTGTGCCCCCAGACCCTTTAGCCCCACACTCAAATCCCTGTAGCGCCTCATGACCCGGCTGGGAGCTCTCCGAGCCATGTCATTGGTGCCCACATGAATAAGGAGCATGGGATAGTGGTCTGTGGGTTTGAGGAGCTTTGGGATCCTCTCCGCAATGTCCCGGATGCAGGCCCCTTGGAAGCAGCAGACTTGTCGGGCTAAGGGGTCGGGGTGGCAGATTGCCCCCTCAGTCCCCCTCAGGAGGGAGTCTCCCACAACAAACACCTTACATTTTGTCTGGGGGAGAGCAGGGGCAGGAGCTGCAGTTGGGCCCATGTTGCCTGTGGGAGCTGGCAACTCAGCAGGCTCTGCTGGAGCAGCAAGAGGTGCGTACCTGTTGCTCAGTTCTGGTAGGGGAGGGGCCTTGGTGCAGCGGGCCTTAGGGCCCTTGACCACCTTGGTCCATGCCCCTGGCTGGACACAGCAGGAGGTCCCAGAGTCCTCCTTTGGCATGGAGGGAGACTGTGGTCTACCCTCCGCCTCCCGGGGGAGAAGGGCCTGGCAGTAGGAGTCTATCTCCTGCTCGCAGTCCCTGATGGCACGCAGTCTCTGGACTGTGGCCTGGAGCTCCTCCAGCTGGCATGCCAGAGACCCCAAAAGGGAGCAGACCCCACAAGGGGAGGTCACCATGCTCCCAGGCCCCAGAGCCTGAAAAAGGGACAGGCAGCCCCTGCAGCCTAGAGCCAGGGGCTCCGTCTGCGTGGAGCCCGGAACCAGGGGCTCCGTCTGGGTGGCCGTCTCTGAGGTGCCAGAGGGGGGGGCCGCGGAGCCCGAGGGGACCCTCGGGGTGTGGCGCGTGCCCTTCTGTGTCATGCCTCTGGGAGGCTGGCTACGGCTGGGACTGTCTACCCTGGGGGGCGCACTGGCAGGGTCCTGGGCCCTCCCGTGCGCCCTCCTGTGCGAACTCCGCGCTAACTCACGCGCCGGCAGAGAAGCGTGCCTGTTTGCACAGCCTGTTTGTGTGGCTCCCTGGGGGGCTGGGCGAAGTAGGGGCCTGGGCGGGGCTTGACCCAGCCCGGCTCCACTCAGCCGCCTCCCATCACTCACTAAGGGTTAGCCCCCTCTCTCCACGGGCCCCGCTTACCCTGGCTGTGCTGGGGATCGGCGGGGGCTCCGCGGCTGCTGGAGGGTTTCTGGGGGGCTTCGGGGGAGCGGGGGCGCAGCGGGCTTTCACCCGCTTCCAAGCCTAACTGAAGTACCTACAGCGCATTAGCGCATCAAGGCAAAAGGCATGCCGTTGCACTTATGCACACTAGAATTAGTCTGCTGTGCATTGGCATCATTTAAAAGGTGTGCACTGGCAGTACTGCTCAGTAGCACTGGTTAATGTGAATTTAGTTAGTACCTGTTATTACAGATATTAAACTTAATGCACAGTAATCATGGAGTATCTAGGCACATGTAGACATTCCTACTGGTACTTTCTCTTCATTGCACTCTATTATTTTCCATTTCCCTCAGTCTATGAGATATTTCTGGGAACCATTTGGCTTCAGCTCCTGCATCTACCCAAGCTGCAAAACTGTCTCTGGTCTTTAGTTCCAAACACGTTTTCAATTCTTATCTACCATCATGGGATCCAGCCTGGATACCATCAACGTGGTATCCAGCCATACCTTGTTCCCTACCACACTGTGCTATCAGCTCTGCAAACCAAGTCCCATTACCTCACAGTCAGACAGAAGGAAATGAGAGCTTACTCTGAGCTAAAATTTCAGAACCACCCTGAGCAGCAGACAGGCAGAAGATTTCAGCATGCAGACAGCAGCGATGCTGGGAGCAGCCCAAGCCCATCAAGGAGAAATAAAAGTAGCCATGTTTGCTTCTGAGTAGCCCTTGTCCTTCTCACTTTCCCATTATCATGACCAGTAAGATATATGTAGGAGCCAGGTTGTGCACTTCATACTAAATCCACCTGCCACAGAATATGTATCCCATAGGACTTAATTTTTAATGACAGCTGAGATTTTTCAGAAAAGAACATTACTGCAGCAGCTGGGACTTTTTAAATAAACATAAACAAATATTGCACAACCCAAAACCAAATCATGCATGTGTGCTATAGTGCTTATTCCCCATATGTCTCTATGTGGAAAAAATTATGTAATAACTCTGAAATATATTTCCTACAAATACATAAATATTAAAGCCAAAAGAGCCATCTGCTCTATTTTCAAAAGAATTAATACCTGCAGAGTCTTGAGCCCTAGTCTTTCACAGTCAGAGCCTTATTCATTACATCACTAACCCAGTTATACTAAGTCACTTGCACTCCTAACTTATAACTCAGTTTCCAGAGTGACTGTGCCCCATTATTAGGACATAACTCTATGTTAAATCCACAGGATAAACACGCACATACTTTAACATGCTGCACATATAATTTATTCCAATTAAAAACTGTAAAAGTAAACTATAAAGCCGCAAATCTTAACTTTTCTGATGCATGATCTCAGGAAGGTCTGGAAGATAACATCTTAGCCCACAGAAGTGGGATTCATAAAGATACTTTGTCCATTTGACATTTTCCCAATTAACACATTCATATTTTCCTCCCAGTGTCTGGACAATGCTTCTCTGCACTCTTCTGTAGCTACAACACCATCTGTCCTCCATTGAGTGCAGCAAAGAAGCTAAGGACCATGCCCAACCTCTGCCTAATAATGCCATGATGCAAGTTTAATCACTGGAGCTATTACCAGTAGCTACTTTAATCCAGCAAGCAGTTAGAACAGTGGGAAGAACTGCTTTAGGTCCGACACCCTGGGTGCATCTACATGAGATGCTACTGTGCAGTGGTTACTGTGCAGTAACACCAGCGAATGCCTTTTTTGTGACTGTACTGTGCAGTAGCCTAATACTACTGGGCAGTAGTGTCGTGTCATGGTTTTTGCCATGCAATGCTACTGTAAAATAGTATCAAGCTACTGCACAGTCAGCATCTTGTGTAGATGCACCCAGAGTGATTTTTTTCCCCCTGGCTCTTCTGATATATGCAAATGCTAACTTTAATTTGAACACATTTTCAATCACTTTTGCTCGCTTGCCACCAAAATCCAGGCTCAGCAACATGAATATTTATGAAAAGCAAACTTAGGGCATAGCTGTTTCACAGAAAGATGATTGCAAATAATCTGTTTGCTTGTAACATTCACTGTTTACATTGTGCTGGGAAATGGCATGTCACCTGACCAGGGAACAGAAACAACAGGCAAAGCAGTGCAAGTTTAGAGAATTTGCAGCAGAGAATGCCTGACTGACCTGCAAACAAAGACTTATTCCTTCCAGACATTTGAAAGACTATTATGGAATATAGTGGTATCCCAGCATTTGGTTAGCATGCTCTCAGACAGAAAAAGGCAGCAATACTTATCAAACAAAGTGTTAATTGACAATTACTTCCTCAGCTTTAGTACATCTTGTCACTTTTAACATCACATGTCTTTTTCTTGTTATTATATTTTTATTTATCCCTTGTGTTGTTTTAGTAGCTAGGAGTCCCAGTCATGGACCAGAACCCCATTAGTGCAATTAGTCCTGTACAACTACAGAACACAAGAGACAGCCTCTGTCCCAAGAGGCTTATACCTATGTGTAGCAGCACTAAGGTACAGATGTACAAGGAACTTAGTATAGGGTGAAATGTCACAGGGCTTTAGCTGAGTGCCAGGCAGCTACCAGGGAGAAGCTGCTATATGGTAGTTAGTGATCTGAGGGCCTTGTTAAATTTGGGTGGCTCCTGGAGCTCTTAACCACTGGACTCTCTGCACATTAACACCCTAAACTGGTTTTAAGCACTTGTTATGCAGCTCAATGTTATGCCACTCCAGGGCAAGATTATCTCTGATCCATCCTACCCAGCTCCTGTTCCATTAGCATGTGGCCACTCTCCACAGATGTGCGCCTGCCCATAAAGCAGAAATAAAAAACATTAGTAAGAACTTCTTCACAGTTCGAGTGGCCAAGGTCTGGAACGGGCTCCCAAGGGAGGTGGTGCTCTCCCCTACCCTGGGGGTCTTCAAGAGGAGGTTAGATAAGCATCTAGCTGGGGTCATCTAAACCCAGCACTCTTTCCTGCCATGCAGGGGGTCGGATTCGATGATCTATTGAGGTCCCTTCCGACCCTAACATCTATGAATCTATGAAAAACTGCCCTGGCTCATAGCCCTCTACTGGCAACTCATAGCTACAGCTCCTAGTCCAGCTCCTGTTCACCAGTAGCAAATTGTAGCTGTGCAGGTGTGGGACAGTCAGAGGAGGTTTGCAGACAAATGGTGTGACTACTCCAAATGGCAAGCTAGCACTAACACTGATCAAGGTGTTAGTGTAAGGTGTAAAAAGGCCCTGAGTATACCTTCACTGCACACGTAGCTCAGGTGAAATCTGGGTTAGCCTGGACTGAGTGTGACCAACCACCCTGCACAGCCACACTTGAGTTATTCTGTTTTTACTGGAGCTGCACGTTCTTGGGAGTGTCACTAAGACTTCTAAAAGCCACCCAGGGGTTCTTCATGCTACTCTGAACTGTCCTATTCATTCTTGTTTTCTATGCTGAGCTGTGGGACTAGGAGCTGGAGAAATTTTGGGAAAGCACTGGAGGACTTTTAGGGCTGAGTTGATGTTGTAGCTGGAGTCATTAGAAAGGGAACATGCTACAAGCTCTAGCAAAAGCAGTATCTAGACTCTGTAAGCTGAATTTTATTATCTTTTACATTCCCACATGGCAATTTTCCACCTGCCTGAGTGGCATCGTTGGCATTTACAGCTAATTTGGATGGCACTGAACAATGCTGGCTTTGTGATTCTATTACCTGTACACTGAGGACACTATGATCCTCAACATCAACTGCCATAAGTCCTCATGGCAACACCCAAAAACACATCTTAAGGCCAAACTAATTGGACAGAAGAATATTTCACTGTGCTATAGCAAGCCAAAATGCTGCAATTTTTCCTGATTTAATAAATTGAAAACCAGAATGTTGTTGCAGAAAATGCTAGTTTTGCAGTAAGCGCATTCACCATTTGAAATAATTTCTGTATACAATTTTCAGCTGTATCTAGTGGTCACTCTTGAAATTTCAGTAGCTGGGGACAAGCCTGGTCACTGTTGCAGCCTGCTCTGAGTCGTACTGGACTGGAGCAGTGACATTATTATGATCTAAATAGGGGTCACAGCTGTGTCATGGCATCCTTGGCTGCTGCTGCCTTTTCAGCAGAAACTGTGCTATGTGTGTGACCTCCTGTATTCCTGTCTGTTTCGACTTCATGTTGGACAGGGACTGATTTCTCTTCTTTAAAAACTACAGTAGTTTTGAAATGTTTGCATCTCAAATGAGGAGGTGACAAAGCCCTGAGCTGGACAGTCCTATAGAAATGAAATTCCTCAGCAGACAGGTTGGGTTTTTTTTAAGCTTGAAAGCTCCAAGAGTCTTACATCTGTGGCTTCCCCACTCAAGGAAGCCATTGGGGAGAGAAGAAACCCTCACATCCCTGACCCAGTGCTTCCCCCAGTGAAGCCAGAGGGTCTGGGCCACCCCCTAAACGTCCCTATGAAGGACCAGGGAGGTGGGTGGGAGGTTGCTAACAGGGGACCAGGCAGGTTTCTACTACAGTCCTGCCAGGGTTCCAGCACATGTGAAGTCATAATAGAAGTGTTTCTGCAGAGGAGCTCACTTTTGAGAAATCATCATTTTTCCCCCCAGTGGAAAAATTCTCTATTAGACAACTTCTGCCAGCAGTCACTGTAGATTGTATGAGTGCAATCATATTTTTTTGTATCACCACTATCATAGAACGCCGGGTCTGTGAAACTGCTACAACACTGTTGTGCTGTTCTGTTGGTTCAGTCTCTGAGCTGGACCCCCTATGTGGTGCCAATGCTCTCATCCAGGATCCATTAAAACCTATAAGATGCCTGCAATCTTCACTTGCATTTTTCATACAAATAGCTGTGCTCACAGCACAGTGCCCATGTGTCACACAGCCCTGTGTGTAGATGCTTCTCTGCTTTTGACTGCTCCCCCCTGGTCTGTGCAGCCTCCCCTGGACTCCCCACCCCATCTACCACCTGTCCTCTATAGCTCTGTGCTCTTTGTGCAGGAGCTGCACATCTCAAAGCAGCAGCGAGGGCTTCCTGTGCGGTTTGTGCTGGGACAGTGGAGTGGCCATCAGGCTTCCTGTGCTGGGAGGTCTTGGTCCCTTCAAGCAGGATGAGATGACTGTAAACCCATCCTTAGTCACACACTTGGCCTCAGAGCGCCTGTCCCCACTCACACCTGCACTCACACACAGCACACACCAGCCCCTATGATGCACTGCCCTGCGTCCTGCTCCTGAACACTGGGCACTGCTCAAAGCACTGGAGACACACTCAGGTATTCCTTCCTCAGGGTCCCAGAGCTGTCACTGTACAACATAGCATCATCCTGCAAGCAGGATTTAGCTGTTCTGTGTTGGGAGGAGGAGGGTTTTGTCACAGGACAGAACAGCTCTAGGGACATGCCATGGCTGGCAAGCTGGAAGGGAGGCTGCCCCAGGGTACTTCTGGAAAGCAGAGTTTTGCCAGGGATGACAAGAGAAAGCAGTGCTATACAACTACAGTATTCCCTGCCACTTGCATAGGGAGCCACAGCCTCAAAACAAAATGCATGGTGCAGGACAGACACAGGGAGTATGTTACTGAAGTGGGCTGAGGTAGCGAGGGAACAGGAAAACTGCTAGAAGTTGAGGTAACAGAGCTCAATCCGCATTCTGTCAGCTTTGCATCTCAGAAATTGTTGCATGACTGACCTGCCAGATGCTGGTTGCACACAGACAGGAATTTTTTAAGAAAATGTGAGTCTCCTCTGTCCTGTGGGGGAAATCCAGGTGGTTGCTACCTCAGGGGTAAGTGTTTCTCTTGCACTCTTTGCCCTCCCCTGTTTCTTTTGCAAAACATGTTTAAGTTCATCCCATATTGCCCTTATATAGAATGGGGAGATATGCTGGAACCATCCGTCTCTCGGCCCCCACCGCACTTGCAATATAGCTCCTCACTGCTCCACATGCACAGTCTGAGTTGTTCAGAGACCCAGCAGTTTGTCTTCACATTCCCCCCACAGCCCCGAATCCATTCCGGCCAAGTCTCAATTCTACTGGAACCTGCTGGGAATGAGTGATCAGAAGGGCACCTCATCAGACCCCTGGCTGGGACCTCCTCCAAAGCTCCAGAGACAGACCCCTCAACATGCTGGGCACACAGGTACCATGTGGGACACAGAGGGGCTGTGGGGCAATAAGGCACATTCAGCTCAGAATAGAGTTTCCGACCCCCCTCTGCCACTGTGGAGTGCAATAGAAACAAGAAACTCCAGCAACCTTCAACAGTGCTGTTTGCTCACTCTCTTGTGTCTCAGAAAGTGCTCCAGGAGCTGCTGGATGTGGCTGGGGCATCTCATCCTCATAGCCGTTCAATGGAGTGCAAAGCCCTCTGCTCTCACCTGTAACAGGCTCCTGAATCCCCGCACTCTGTTGTTCTCCTCTCCATCAAAATTTGGCTGTTTCCCCTCAATGTATTCTATGCTTAGCTCCATTTTATCTGGCATTGCTCCCTGGAATTTTTCTCCTAAGAACTACTAATGCCATGTACTAAGCTTTGAGGAAAGTGGATAATGGGAGTACAGAGTACTTTTCTCTCAGCTCTGGCAGCCTCCTGCACATATTTCTGCCCAGAAATTCTCTTGGGCTTCCTGGGTCAGGCACTTTCCTCTCGCTGCACCTGTCTCCTGAGTGGTTTGCTCCCATTCTGCTTGAAATACCTAGTTTTACACTCCAAAAAATGCTCCCATGAGCTCCAGGCTGTCCCGGATTCTCAAGTAAGAAGTTCTCCCTTTCCCTCACCTTCCTGATCATTTCTCTCCCTTTCTAACTTAGAGACTCTCAAAGCATCGTTCTCCTGGCTGCCCATTGCACTGGCACTTGGGAGCCAGTTGCTGTGCCTGCTTTTGGTGATAGGATACAGAGTCTACAATGCTCAGGGTAAGTGAGTAGTCACTCTACGGCTCTCTGAGCAGTCCTGGCAGCCCTTCTTCACGTGTGAACTCCCAGTGCAAAACATGGAGCCCCATGTCATGCTCCATACACACTAACCAATACATCAGAGGGAGCAGGCTGCTGGCCAGTTAATATCAGTGGCAAATTTAATGACAGAAAATTCCCTCAGCAAGATGAGAGAGAGAGACTCTCTCTGTTTGTTGTCTGTGCACAGCTGGATTAGGGAAACTCTTAGATAAACTGGCAAAGTGGGCACAATTTTAAGTGTGTTTTCATTTACTATTTTGAAGACAACATTTAAAAACAAGTTAAGGGCATTTAAAAGGCTTTAGGCTCATTTTGTTCTCTAAAATTTCATTTCAGGTTATGCAATTTTTGTCATGAAAGAAAACACTGTGTTCTGAGTTGTATATGCTTTTAAAAATAAAACAGAAGGAAATTTCAAAACTGTTATTTAAAAATTGATTTTGTTTTTCATTTCAAGTGTGCATGACCATGTGAGTATACAGATACACACATAAAGATATTTGTATTTAATATATATTACACATGCATAACACCCATGCATAGATATGTATGTATATGTGCATATACTTATGCATACGTACATGCATAGTTGTACGTATATAGTATTTGTATGTAAATATATATTTGTTTTCAATGCAGAGAATTTGATAAAACCTAAAATGTAAAATATCATCACCACATTTTCAATAGTTGTATCATTTTCAAATGGTATGTCTTTTTTGTTAAAGAACAAAATATTTTTCATGCCATGTGGAGGCCATTTGGTATTACAATGTACAGACTATTTGACTCCTCTAACTGATTTGCTTGCATGTATGCAAATTTCATGAGTCCAGTTCTCCATTGCAGAAATGGCTTTTCGACCATGCTGTACTTGGGAAAACAGGTATTTTGGATGTTAGTTCACATGACTGAAATATTTCATAGATTTCACAGACATTAGGGCTGGAAGGGACCTTGGAAGATTATTGAGTCCAGCCCCCTGCCCCAGGGGTTGGCAGTCAGTGAGGGTCAAAGAAACCCAGCAAGATAAACATCCAAATGTTTGATATTGATACGGACTGTCATAGCTTGCTTAGGAAATAGATGGGAAGAGAAAGGGGAGAAAGCTTACTCTGTATATGGAATGTTACAGAAGAACCTGGGCAATTTGTTGCTCCAAAGAGATTGGAAATGACAGCTAATTATCCACGAATGATGGATTATAGTGAAGAAATAAGTATTTTACAACAGAACTGTTGTATGTAAATAACAGGGAGTAATTCACCCAGTCTATTCAGCCCCAAGAAGGTGTCACCAGGGACACTGTCTTCAATGCTGGGCACTGCACTTCTAGAAGGATGTAGATAAACTGGAGAGTGGACATCAGGAAAACTAGATTACAGTTCTAAAAAAAAAGGACAAGAGGAACAGCTGGAAAAGCTGGGGCCAAATTATCTGGAGAAGGAAAGTCTGAGTGGGGATTTTATAACAATTCTCAAATGCAAATAGACTGTTCTACAGGAAAGAGCATCAATTATTCCCAGTGTCAACAAGGGACAGGACAAAAAGTAACAGGCTCACTCTATTGTTCTGCTTGTGAGTGGACCTTTTTCCTCTTCAAAAGATCCCTAAAAAATCAGAATGGATTTATATGTGGCACTGACCTATAATCAGAACAGGACAGTACTATTTTTCAGAGCAGATGATCTATGCACTGCTATCCCCATCCTTAAACCAAACCAAGCGACTTGTGTAACATAGAGCTTGCCTCAAACTACTAAAATTTGCAATGGCAGAAAAAACTGCAGAGATCCTCACCTTCGTTCAGGAACAAACCCACCTGAATGTCCCATGCAAGGCTGTTGAAGTCTTGTTCTCTGCTATGCTCATTGCAATCTCAACTATCACATATGTTTGGATTAATTTTAAGCATTTAATTACTCCATTCTACAAAGGCTGCTTGTACATGCAGAACTGAGGGGTTGGGCAGGGAAGGGGCGGGGCAGCAGAAGGGAGCTATGACATCCAACATGGGTGCAAATTTCCAGAGGGATCAAAGTCATAGATTGCCACAGTATTGGTAGCTGAAGACCACATGGTAAGCTGTGGCACAGTGATCTTTGGCACAAGGAATACTTTTTTTTTACTTTTTATTTTAAGATTTTTTAGTGCATTTAACCCGCATGTCCATCCCTTGTTTATATGAGTCCTCTGGGAGATTTTATCAGGCAATAGTGATTCAAGGATTGTATCTGTAATTCTTGATTCATAGTCAGGAAAAAAACTTATATGTTGCTAAAATCAAGCCTTAATGTGTGGAGTCAGTTTATATTTAGTATCAACTTTTATTTCAGACCAATATGGGCAATTTCAGCAAGGGGGATTTAAATTGGACTTTAGGAACAGCTTGCTAACTCTGTGGGGAGTTAAGTGCTGGAACAGGTTACCTATTGAAAATGTGAAATCTCCATCACTGGAGGTTTTTAGGTGCAAGTAGGACAAATATTTGCCTAGAAGGATTTAGACAGGGTTGACATTTCTTTGAGCAGGGGGTTGGATTAAAGGACCAGGCCTGCAGTTCTAGGGTCTATGATGACTGCAATAGTAAGAATGTCTGATCTTGACCCTGCTGCAACCTTTATTATAAAATATACTGTTGTGCTGTTCTGATGTTTAAGTAATTGAGAAGGCACGAGAGCAGAAAAACTTCACTGCATATGTGGAAAACCTCACCCACCAGCTGATGTCCTGTCGAGCTCAAAACACAGGCCATCCAGAAACTTCTCAGGACATGCTTCTTGACAAAGGTAAATCATGGTGGTAAGGGTGGCTGTTCCCTTGGGGCAGATCCAGACCTGTGACTCTGCCCTGGCACTGGATGGTGTCATCCCCAGTGCCAAGGTGTGCTGGCTTTTGATGAGGGGTCCTCAAGGTCCCACTTGCCAGCTGTGGAAGTGGGGCAGGGGGTATAGACCCCTCAGTGACTGCCTTCTCAGCCCAACCCATTCAGCTTTCCTTCTATCACTAAACTGGGGAAAGGCTGTGCCCAGAATTTCCTCCATAAGTGCATTTCCCTACCCTGGTCCTGGCCTGGATGGGTTCAGAGCATCCAGAAAAAGGGGAGTCTATCTTAGAGAATTTTTTTTGAAAAAATATTACTTCACCAAAAGACCCTGGTCCACTAAAACCAAGAATATTCCTGAAACAGGTTCACTTAGAGAAATTTCTCCAGGGTAAAATTGGTACTAGAAAGTTGCAAGATTGTTCATGTGAAAATTGTAGTACATTTAAAAATGAGGAATTCTCATTCAGTTTTTAAAATGAAGTTCAAAAGGTCTTTTCCTTTAACCAATTAATTAAGCTAATTTACCCAAAATGAGTATAAAAACCATTTAAATGAAAACAAAATGTCTGGAAATCAATCAAAAAAGTATGTCTGGGGATTTTATTTATTTATTTATTTATTTTTGCGGTTCAAGGGATTTTCTGTTATTATGACTCTTGTCTCACTCTAGGACAAGAAAAAAAATTAAACTCTTGAAAGCTCTTCATAGATGGGAAACTATTTTCCCCCTCAGCTCCAGGCATTGCCAAGACAGACTCTGAGACTGACCCCTTCCCTCTCCTTCTTTCCATTTGGACCTGATTCATGAAACCGTAATGCTCCTCCTGGCTCACCTCTCTGTGCTTGGGACAAACTGCAACTACTCTTCCCTTAGCCTCCCCTGGGGCACAGGATGTCGGTGCAGTCTTTGCCACATTGGTGGTTGCTGCCTGGCCTGTCACCCTGCCCATCCAGTCAAAGAAACCAGCACCTGCTGTTCCCTGCGTGGGAGCAGTTGCTGCTTCTGGAAGGGAAAGGTCTATCCCCCTTCAAATGTGTGGGGCAGAAGCTCTCCCTCCCACCGACAACTGCAGGGCTCTTGAAACCCAAGCAGGGGATGTGGAGAAACAAGGAGAGTGTGAAATTCTTCTGTTCCTGATAGTAACATTCCTAGCACAGAACAACAGAGGAATGTGGTGAGTTGATCTGTGGTGTGTATTTGTTTCAGGGGAGAGGTGTCCAGTGAGATGGAGTCACAGCATGGACAGGTCCTACCTCTTTTCTTTTGAAAAAATAACTTGGGAAGAGTGTAAATCCTCCTGCATTTTTCATTCAGCTACGCTGCTCATGATTAACAGTCCAAAAGAGCTGGTGAGTGCATATGCCCTTCGTTACCATATTTATTTGAATATAAGACAAAACATTTTTTCTCCCAATCAGCTTGGGGAAAAAAAGCCCCTTGTCTCATCTTCACTAGCATGTGTGGCAGAAATGCCACCGTCGGTGCCCCTCTCCAGAGATCTGTCTCTGCCAGCGTGAGAGGCTGGTGTTGAATCCCTCGGGGCGGGGATCTCCCACCTTGTCTACATGACAAAAGCCTGGGGCCTGGGAGGCGGATGCTCTGGTCACCTGGGCAGGGGGGAAAAGCCTGGCCCTGCACGCAGGCCCAGGTAGCCAGGGATGCTTGGTAGATTGGTCGGCTTGTGGCCAGTATTGGCAGCTTCGACTGGACCGGGCTGCTGAGGTTAGAGAGGTTATTTAAGGGCCCGGTCCAGGAAGAAGGCAGCCATTAGCCATGCGGTCATCCAGGTGAATCTGAACCTGGCTCTCTCCTCATCACTGCATGCTCCAAGAGTGCCCTGCCTCCAGAGGAAAACTCCAACCACCTCTGGATGATGCGAGTGAGTAAGCTACTCGAGATCCCACTAGAGATTTAGCTTACAATAATTCAGATGCGTGTTTAAACAGCTACCTCAGCTATGCTGGTGTGCTCTATGGGATTCCTCTGATATTCCTCTGATACTGCTCTACCTTTTACCCTGTTTCTGCCCTACCCCCTGTAATCAATAAAGTTCTCCTTTGTGACCGGTGTGGGAGACTTATTGAGGGGTGGGTCTAAATTATGCTGAGGAGGCCCCTTAGGTCTGTGGACTAAGGGAGACTTCCCTAATAAGCCCCTGACTTGGGGAAGTGCCCCAAGTGCCTGTATTGGGTCTAGTACCCATTGGACAATCAGGCCTGTGTTTTCCAAGGTGCACAGAGCCAGAATTGAGTCCAGAGCCTTGGATAGTGGCAGCGGGAACCCCAGGCTAGCGGGTGTGCTCCAGGGAAGGGGTCGCCCGGACGTGAGGCACCCCAAGGGAGGCACTCAGAGCCTGGAAGGTAGTCGGGCGCAGGGAGGTGGGCGGCTCAATGCAGGAGCGCCCCCTACTGGCCCGCCACAGCATGTACTGAGTAATGGAAACCAACTATGAAGTTGATTAAATGCATCCAAAACTGAGCACATCTGTAAAATACATGCCCCATATTGAGCAAATATACGCAAGGGAATCTTTTTTTAATGTCCATTTTATTAAAAAAACACTCAGACATCTATCATCCTACACTTACAAAGCTTCACATATTAAGCATCCTTGTTATCCCAAAATTTCATATTGTAGAAGACAACTACATATCCCAAAACATACAACTACACATATATTAAACCCTTAAACAACATAGATCAACTTCCCACATAAAAACCCCTTACATAACTCTTTTTCTTCATGCAGAAACCCATGAAAAACTATTACCTCAGTAACCACCTGAAACTCTCTGCCCCTCAGATCAGTCCTCTCTATTGGTTTGGTGAAACAAGAGTGTCCAGTCCTTTCTCCTCCAGTTTTTCTCTGCCTCTTCTCCAATTCCTTCCTTGGCCCAATGCATGTAGTATTTCAGTTCATTCAGCCCCAGATTCAGATATTATTTTCAGTGAAAGGCAACCTCTTAAAAAAAGAGGTTTCTTTCTTACTCTTCATAAACTAGTTTTAAAACATGTTAATAAAGACCTTAATTCCTGTGATCCCTTTATTATGCTCCATATAGTTCCATCTCCCACACTAACAACAGGCTTATTTTGATGACAATTAGAAAGCAGCAGGCCCTTTCCCATACCCCTTTGCATACATACACTCCCAAAACAAATGTCCTATTTCTTCTTTGTCGCAGCTCTCCCTTGGGCCCCTAGATGAGCTCATCAAGCCCCAGCTGTGTTGCACTGCTCTCATTGGCAAGATATTTCTTACAAGCATCCATGCTACGTCAGCATGTTCCTGCTCTGTATGCTTTCTTCACTTGTTCTTCCACGAAGTTTCCCACCAGTGCCATTCTTTCTCTCTCCCTTACCACTTTCATCAATTTCTTACGATCCTTCAGGACCTCCAGCCCTACCTTCCCTATTTATACCTCTGCATGAAACCTTCCACCCTGATGTAATGAATTGGCAGTAGCCACACCCACAGACTCTTCAAAGAGATCTGATATACTCCCTGTTTCCTCAAAATTGCAGCTGCATGAAATCGGGTGATATGCACTACGTTCACCTCTCCCTCTGTTAGCGCCTTGCATGCTATGCTTATGCAATTTATATAGAGGAATAATCTCATGTCTGGCAGCCCCCATCCCCACATTGTACAGTTCACATCTAGCCAACCTCTCTCTTGTGGCAACCTTTCTCTTCCTTCCCCTGTTCTGTCACCTGGTTCTATTATGTAATTGAAGTCCCCTGCTATTATCTGTGGCCTCCCTCTGACCATGTAAACTGCTAGCTTTCTAAAGAGAGCCTTCCACCTCTCCTACTCTGATGGTGCATATATGTTGAAAACTTCTAATTGTGATCCCCCAAATGATATTATTACTTGCTTCAGTCTGCCTCTGATTATGTCTTCTATCTACTGTGCTTTCACCTCTGGATTCCTGAATGGTATTGCCACTCCAACCACTTTGTTCTCATTTGTCCCTAACCTCCAAGATGGTCCCCATCTCCACCTTTTCTCCAAACGTTTATAACCCTTTTCCCCCAGTATACCGTATTCTTGTCAGCAGATTATGTCTACCTTTATTTCATTTAACCTAGGTTCAACCTGCTCCCATGTATTCCTTGTCAAGACACTCCTAACTTTAACTGAAGTTCTAATCAGCGCAATTGTACTTGTTAAACTGAGTGTGCCTACCCCTTGAAGGATCATCTGGGCCGCTGCTCATCGTGGTTGATTCGGCCCCCCCTGCCTGCTATTTGTACGCCTGTTGCTCTTGCAAGCTGCCTGATCACTTTTGCATTCAGGAAGGCTTCTATTTTCCTGCTTCCTCACTGTTTCCTGCCCCTTGCTCTCCACTATGGTCTGGAGCCCAGGTGAGTTAATGGCAAGAAGTTGCTTTCTGGCTCTGACTCTGACTTGCCTCCTTGTGGGGGAAAGCTGGAGAACACAAAGGGGGTGGGGCAGGAAAGGTTGGGAACATAAGGTGGAGAGAGAGAGAGAGAGATAGGGAGCGGGGAGAGGCAGCAGGAGGCAGACATGAGCAGGGCTGAGAGGCTACAAGTGGCAGGAAGAGCTGTAGAAAGACACAGGAAGGAGGTGGTGGACAGCAGAAACGGGGCCAGGAGGCTAGAAGCAGCAGAAATGGCAGGAAGGGCTGCAGAAAGACGTGGGAAGAAGGCAGCGGACAGCAGAAAGCAACAGGGCCAAGAGGCTGCAGAGGTGGCAGGAAAAGGGCAGGGGGCGGGGGAAGCTGAGAGACAGAGACAGACCGGAATTTAAGATGGGGAAAGGACCGGGGCTCTGTAAAATACAACCCAACTCGGGGTTACAAATGACAGTGGTTTTATTGAACAGTGGAGATGGTGACACAATATCTTATTGGTTCCTTTGCACACCTGCACACACACACACAAACACACACACACACACACACACACACACACACACACTGGCAGCAGGGGTTAAAGAGGCTTGGTGCAAGGGCTGAAGTCTGGGAGGAGAGAGAGAGAGAGAGTCCAAATTGGAGGAGGAAATGTGCAGGTGATATCTATCTATCCCAGGCTGAAAGTTGGTCCTCGATGGCTAGTCAGGGTCTCCTTCAGCTCAGTGTTGTCCAGAGGGGGTCGCTGGCAGGGCCTCTGGGGTGGATAGGCAGCGTGACGTGGAGCTGGTCTGGTTCAGATAGAAATGGCGTTCCCACAGGGTCTGTCTTCACCGCCCCTTTTTATAGAGGCAGACCTTGTGTGACCCTAGTGACAGGAGGCATGCCCAGGCAAGGGTCAGTCCCTGGCGTACTGAGCATGTGTGCTCCATGCAGAGATGTGCAGTTTGGGGTGTCTGTAATGGTGGGGTACAATGGTAGAGTTGCTGGTTCTGCAGGATCTTTTGTCTTTCAAATGCTGGGTTCTTGTCTCTGTTCCTGGGTGAGGTCTGTGGTTCCTAGATGAATCAATGTGAGGTGATGGCCTGGTCGTTATAGGCCATTCAGTAAAGGCCTGCTACCATTGTATTTCAGTCAATCCCAATCATTCCTATACATCCGGGAACCAATTTACATGGGAGGGGTACATGAATCACACAGTTACAACACAGGGGATGACCGGGCAGAGGACACAAGATGGAGGCTTGACATAGAAAAATGGAAACTTGACATTACTTTGGTTCACTTACAAACACAGACCTAAACCATACAATATCCATATGAAACAATAAAAATCAATATGAAAATGATAATAATACAATATACAACAGTAAGAATTAATACAAACCTAACAAAACATTATTTACAATATAAAGAGGGGGGGGGCTTGTCATAAGGGAATATAAGAACTTAGCTTACCTAATACTACTAATAACTACTTGTAAGGGATAGAGAGGTCAGAAAGAAAGTTAGAAATGGTTAGGGAAGGGGAGGGAATGCATTTAAAAAAAAAAAAGGAAAACGGGGGGGTTTGCTACAACTCCACCTCTCAAAGTGTCTTTGAATAGTCTTTGCCAAGAGTCCCTTTGCCAAGTGGAGTTGGCCGCATCTTCTCCATCCTCTCCCACTGCTTTCCGGTAGTAGGACTGGAGTTCACTCAGAAACATTTTGACATAACATGAACCTTTTGACTTTGGATTAATATCAAGCATTCTTTGCATTATGTATAAGTAGGTACAAAAGTGCTGCTTAAAAGTGTGTTTATAGATAACCTGTGCTAAAAGTTTCAGATATTTGCAAAAAAGGTAACGTGCATCAATTCTGAATGAGCTAAGTCCATGGGTACCTGTGGTAATTTGCCTATATGCAAACACATTATTAGAAGTACATTTATTTTGAAGTCTGAGTTTTCACATTTATTTCTCACTTCCAGGTGCTCAGGGAGAGCAGGGTCTGACAGTATGGGGGAAAGGAACTGCAGGGGAAATAATCTGAGGTGGCAGAGGGCAAAGGAGCCACCTGACCCCTCACCCCCAAGATCTATTTTCCCTGCTGTAGCAGCAGGAGGGGGATAAATTCGAGGCAAACTTCCAATAATTACATTCTATACCTGGAAAATTATAAAAAAGGTATAATTTTTTCTATATGTAAAATCTAATTTTGGGGGGGGTCATCTTATAGTCAGGGTCAGCTTATATTTGAATAAACTGTAAAATGATCAGGTGAACGCAGCCACGGAGGAGATAGGCCCTAGGGACAGGCTCTCTCTGACATGGCTTCAACCAGGTAATGCCAAGAGGAATGTTTTGTGTATTGGTGCATAAAGTGAAATATATGTTGGAGGGTTCTCTGGTGTGTGGGAAGGAATCACAGGAGGCATATATGTATTTGTGTTTGATTGTGCTTCTAGGTACGTCTTGTGTGTCTGTCTTTATGTGTGTGGCTTTAAACCAGTCTTTGCAGTATGTAGTACAGTAACACTGCCAGCCTGGCACTGGAAGGCTGCAGGTGCACAGAGATGATAAAAAGAGTGCATTACCCCACATGATAGGGCAAGGAAGAGACAGCACAATTCTCTTGCCCTCCTGAGTGCAAAGACAGCAGATGGGACATAAAGATATACTTGGCATAGCTGGCTTTACCCCTAGAGGCCTGGTAATACTGAGCAATTGACCTTCAGTCACTCCAGTGCAGGTTTGAGCCCACCTGGCACAAAGGGCTTGCAGCCTGAACCGCCAGCTGGATTGTAAAGTCTCATTTGGGTCCAGAATCAATAGAAGTTTGACAAAAGCAGGTTCTGAAGTTGAAATGCCTTGACAGGCTCCTAAGTACAAGGCAACAGCAGTACCATGCTTAGGAAGATAAATGCATAGGAAGATAATTCATCTTTTCTGTAAAAACTCAGCTCTGGGGAACCTGGAATACATAGGTGGAAAAGGATTTGTTTTAAAGAGATGATGGGTATGTGAAGAAGCAGGCTGTGACCATGGAAGTGAGAACCCAACATTACCTTTAGAGGTGATTCTTCTATGAGCCCTGCAGGGGAACTGTAAATGGGAACTCCCAGCCCTCTGTTGACCTTCTCCAGCCATTCACATTTACACACAACCTCTTCCATTTTCTCTTATTCTTGCACAGGATTTCATAAAACAAGAATCATATGCCTACTATGAAGACCATGGTGGGCTTCCCCAGTATTACCCATTCTGGATTGGATTGTTCTATGATCCTAGACACAGAAGGTGGATCTGGGTGGATGGCACAGCTCTTTCCTCTACTGTGTAAGTCTGGGTCACTAGGAAATTCTCAGCTGTACACTGAAGTGTAGCATTCAGCAGTGTGTGATTCATCCTGGAACTCATGGCACGGGAATCTCAGACTGTGCAGCAAAATGGGGCTGTGAACTGCATCAGAGACATACTGAGCAACAGACATACAGCCACATGACATAGGCCCCTGCTAGCCTTTAGAAATTTCATGTTAATGCTTTCTCCACCACATACTCCTGCTTTCTGGTCCCTGCAATACTCCTGTATAGTCATTTGCTAAAACAGAAATAACCCAGCAGAAGACTGCAGACCCCAGGTCTCCCTCGGCCTTTGGGATTAGTGTAGCTCCAAGGCTACAAAGACAGGTTTCCTCTGACTTGCTCTCTTTCTGGCCCTGGGACTCTTGTAGTCCTGGATGTACAATGGAGCAGGTTCAGCAGGACAAGAAAATGGTATCTGTTCCCATGCTCCCCATAACCTGGTTGTTAGGGCTGTACCTTGAAAGGTGAAAGATAGAATAAGATAAAATGGTTCCAATCCCTCAGTATGTAGGGAACTAAAACCCACGACTTCCTCTGGGTGACTTATCTAACCACTACTGGCTTTGATGTCAAGCATGTTTCAGTGCCATCAATGTGAGTTCTATGTGCCCTGAGGCTATTTCACAGGAGCTTAGGCAGGTTTGGTCCATCCCAACACTAGCATGAATCACAGTGGAGGTTTGATCATTGTTAGGGGTGAAGTAAGTGTGCTCTTCAACCTTCACGTAGATGCCTATGGGTCTGTGCAGTCCAAAATGGAAGTGCCTAATGATTTTAGATGCTGGATGCTTTTTGGAGTGGCTCCTTCAGAGCCAATATGAATTGTTCTCTGGGATTTGGGCAGTAGGCACTTAAATTCCTCCCACTTAAACACTTGCAAACCAATCTGAATCTTACTTTGACTCACCAAAATAAAGGCAAAGGTTTTTAGTGTTGGGACAAACCATCTAGAAATGATCTGGGGGAGAAGGCCAGTGGGTGACCAACCTTTCATTCTAAACTGTAGAGCCCTGTGATGTTTGAATTTATCACATGATGCCTTCTCAATGAATGTGACCAAGGTTCCCTCTAAGGTGCACGTGTGTGCGGCTGCACAAAACTAAAAGTGTGGCCACGCACAGCCTTTTCAAGGCCGTGCACCAAGAGAGGCTGGGGCGGGAGCTTGGCGCAGGCTCCGCTGACTCCAGGGAAGTGCTCTGCTCTCTCCGCATCAGGAACACTTCCCTGGAGCTGGCAGAGCCCATGCCAGCCCCCTGCCCCAGCCTCCATCCCTGCCTTGCCTCACCTCAGGGAGGAGCCACTGCCTGCTCTGAGTGAGGCTCCGCCAGCTCCGGGACACTGCTTTGCTCCCTAGCATCGCCTTGGGGAGTGAGGAGGCACATGGCATCAGAACCGGGGAGCGGAGCAGTGTCCCAGAGCCAGCGGAGTTTCACTTGGGGCAGGCAGTGGCTCCTCCCCAAGGTGAGGCAAGGCAGGGATGGAGGCTGGGGAGGGGGGCTGACGCAGGCTCCGCTGGCTCCGGGGAAGCGCTCTGCTCCCCGGCCCTGATGCGGGGGAGCAGAGCACTTCCCCAGAGCCAGCAGAGCCCGCGCCAGGCTCCAGCTCCAGCCCCGGCCCCAGCCCCTGGCTCCCAGCCCCAGCCCCCGGCCCCCACCCCTGGCCCAGCCTCCAGCCACCAGCCCCTGGCTCCCAGCTCCAGCTTCCATCCCCTGGCCCCCAGCTCCAGCCTCCATCCCCTGGCCCCAGCAAACAGCCCCCAGCAAACAGCCCCAGCTCCAACCTCTGGCCCCTGACACAGCCCCCAGCCTCTGGCCCCCAGCCCTCAGCCCCCTTCAGTAAGTGTCCCACGTCAGACAACAGTGATGTGTTCATGGACCGAGGCGGCGCGCTCATGGACCACTGCTCCTTAGAGGGAACACTGAATGTGACTGATACTTTATATGGTGTTGGAGGGTGTTTCACTGACCTGTCACTGAAATGGAGACATTTTGGGAGCTAAATTCAGTGCTAGGAGAGGGAAGAGGGAATATACTCCTGGCTGTTAATTCCAAGGGCATTTTGGGGAGCGACATCGAAATTTTGGCTAGGTCACAATGCTGAACATATCTGGTGGCATAGTAATTGTTCAGAGTGGCTTTGCTTTCTAGGTTTTCCTTCCCAGACCCCAAGGATCAGCATAAGGTCTGTGCATATGTCCAGGGTGGGACAGCTAGCACTGGAACCTGTGGAGAAACTCGACTCTGCATTTGTGAGAAGGCTGAAAAACCATAAAGAAGAGGCTCACTTGATGACCCCAGGAGACATATGGCTCAGCAGGGACTGATCCAGTAGTTCACCACAGCAGAAAATAATCAATCATATTACCTTGAAGATCTCAGAAGGTCTCACTGATCCCTCCTGGAAACTGTGCATCTTGTGCTGCCCTTTCCAAGGATAAGAGCAAAAGTGTGAACTGTATTTTAAGCCAGTGGTGCTGCCAAGCTGGGGTTGCCTAATAAGCCACAAAGATGTAGACACACCTGAATGCCTTGCTTGGCCGTATCTTTTGCCTCCTCTTGTATTTTAGTCAAATGCCAGTTGACTGCAATCTCTGTCCCCTGCAGATCAGGTTCATCTGCTGGTGGAGTCCTGGTCTTCCACAACCATTATAGGAGACTAGAGAGGCAATTGTTATAAAGGTTGGACAGCCCTTACAGAGGAGTAAGACTTAAACACACTGTATGGCTGCACGTCGTTCTCTCTTTCCCTCACATGACAGATGGAGCCGGCAGAGAGAGAGATCCTTCTACTTACATCACATCCCTGGATCTTGTTTTCTCGGCCATGTGATGGGTTTTGTCATAGCTTGGCAACTACTTGTGCAAATAGGAAGTCCCCAGAGCTGCACTAATGTTGAGGCATCACAGACCCATCAAAATGAGAAATGAAAAAAGTACGCCTGATCCCCCAGTGACTGACCCTGCCTGGGCACAGATGCCTCCCTGTTGTGTGCAAGGCAGACTCTGGTCCTGCCCAACTACAAAAGTCCTAAGGGCTGGGCTTTCCTTCCATCCTCTAAGGAAACTCCATGTCCTCTATCTGTTCCAGGAATGTCACATTTGTTCTGAAAATAAACCAACTCTCACCACCTCAAGGCCCTCTGCATGAATCATTATAGGGTGAGGGAGTCATGAGTGGACACAAGAGCAGGGGAAGTTAAAAAATTTCTGAAGAGGTAAATGCTTTCCCCATGTGCTGGGAGAGCATTTTGACAAGAGGACTTAATAGCTCAGATTCCTGTCTCATTTCACAATGTTCCACTGAGGGCACCTGGTCACTCTCCTTTGGGAGTGACATTTGTACTATACTGAACTGTCATCAGTGAACACAAAACCTGAACTTGAGCACGCGGAATAAATCACAGTACACAGCTCCGCAGTCAGCCAGATGAATGTCTGCTGGGCACTGGGAGGGTTGTGTAGGCTGGAGAGTCAGTCAGTGTGTGGAGGGTGGGTGTGATCCACATTATACATTGTCTCTCCTCTTCAGCTTGACACCATACTGCCTGTTTACAAGGGCGAGGTACATCCATTCAAAAATCCCAAGGCAGAATCAATTGAGGTTATGTGGTTCTTTGTAAGTGGCACAGTTTAGATCAGTAGCAAATAGAACACACATTTGTACACTGGTCTCTGTGCGCCAAACTTCTGTTCGGTTACCAGTATAGACCACGTGTCAATCACTTCTACTGATAAAAGTGTAATGTCTGTACTTGGCCAAAGAAAATTACGCCTCTGTGGTCAGGATGCTGGTGGTGACACCGCTCATGCTACTAGTCTGGAGAATTAACAACAAAGCAGGGGGAAAAAGAGACCGTCAAGGGTGGAGGGGAACATCTCCCCAATCTCCTTCTACTCTAGGTGGTGAAACCTCAGTGCTGAGCTGCGAGAGGCCCTGAAAGTGGTCTCAAACTGAGTTTCTAACATTAGGGCCCTAAAAATAACTTCAGGCTCTTAAATTGAAGCATCCCTTTGTTCGTACCATGTAGGGCTTGTCCATTAGCCCTTCTTGGAGCTGCAGACACCCAGGTCTGTTGCTCATGCCACAGGTTGGGACTTTAAGGACCACAGGAATTGGGCTCCCAGAGTCCATTGGAAGCACTAGGCACTGGGGAGCTAAACCCTACTATGCTCCACTGAGAAACATATCCAAGGGGCTTTAAACAATGGCCCATATTACTCAGAGCTTTCCTGACAGCTGCATGTTCATTCATCCCATATGTGTGTTTAGCCACTTCACTAGCCCTCCTGCTCCCTTGGTCTGAGCAGCAATTTTTCAGCCCCACTCTGACAGTCACTCACCACAGTCTCAGTTCATTTTTACAGGAACAGCACATCTCAAATTAGCAGCGAGCACTTCCTGTGTGGTTTCAGCCAGGAAAATGGGAGGGCTGGGCCCCTGTGAACTGGACAGCCCCCAGGGCCTAAGATATACCTGTTCTGCTTCCGAACATCTGTCACTGCTCACAGTCTAGGTTATGCAAATAGGTATCCCATCCACAGGGTCCTAGGGCTGTTACTACTGTAACAGAACATTGCACTTGGCAGGATTCAGCTGTTCTGTGTTGGAAGCCAGGTAAATTGTTGTGGAGACAGGGGAGTTTCATTAGTTCTGGGGAACTGCCACCACAAAGCATTATTCAGTTGGAGAGGAGGCCGTACGTACAGAATGGAATGGACTTTTTTAGAAGCAGACGGAAGCCCTACTCTGGCAGTGACATCTCCAAGCATTTGCTGGGAGAGATGCAGCCTCAGTAGCAAAATGCAGGAGACAGACTACATAGGCATGTAACTGTCTGTGCATGTAACTGCATGTGCATTGGGAGTAAAGAAGGAAAGAGAATATTATTAAGTGGTGAATTTACAAACATTGCTAACTATTCCATGATGGCCACTCATTTCAGAAATAGAACTGGCTGTGGCAGGACACTGCAAGGCCTAGGAAAGCATTTAACATCTGCAGTGCTGGTAGGAGCTGGCTGGGAATGTTCTAAACGACCCAACCAAACAATTGAATGTAGGTCTACCATAAGTAGTAGGAGTGCCCAGATGTCCAGTACCCTGGCTCTCCAGGCTGAATGGCTTTCTGCCTCTTTCCCCAACCCCCTTATTCTCGCTTTCCAACTCTCCTGTTGCATGTTTTTGGTGTGAGAAGTCCTCTATTCTGCAGTGATGTGGAAGGGGAACTTGTTTTAAACCTTCACCATTTTCTCATTTCTGCTAAGCCTTTTTTTTTTTCCACTGCTGCAACTCCACCCTTTCTCAGCAGCTACATTTGAGTGATTTAATGACCTATCAGTTCCTTCCCACATCACACCCCTGTTCCAGCTGAGTCTAAACCATCTGTGGCAGAGCCCACTGGAAATGAGGGAGCAGGAAATCACCTTGCCAGGCCTCACACTACCAACTCCTCCAGAGCACCAGAGACTGACTCCTAAGCACGTTGGGCACAGAGGTATCGCACAGCATGGGGGTCGGTGTGGGGTGGGGGGCAGCTGTGGTAAAATAATATCTTCATCTTGGACCAGAACTCTCTTTCACCACATTGAATACTGCAGTAGACATACGGCATGGCTTTGCAATTATACCACATAGCAGAAAATCCTCCACTTGCACCCATTGCCAGCTCCTGAATCCCTAACCTCTTCTATTCTCCTTCCTATAATCATCTGGTTGTTTCTACCCTGCGAATTCTGTCTGCAAAGGCAACTTTTTTCTGTGATTTATCCCACAAATTTGTCTCCTGATAACAGACAGTGTCCTGTTCTGAAATTCAGGGGCTGAATCCTGCCCATGGACAGACAGGAGCCAGGAACACTTGTCTCACGGGCTCTCGCAGCCTCACACAAACACTTCTGCCCAAATATCCGCATCTGCCTCTAGACCCAGCACCGGCTCTTTCTTCTCATGCTGCATGAAGCATGCTTGTTTTAAGAATCTGGTGCTGTTCAAATACACTCTACTGCAATGTTACTTCTCAGGTAGTTTTCTGTGTGTTCATTTCTCTCCCTTTCTCTGATAGAGTTTCCCATGGTATCTTCCTCATGGTCACCCCTTCCACTGGTACTTGGGATCATGTCCTTGTCCCTGATGCTACTGATAACAGCAAGAATCTATAGTTCCCAACGTAAGTGCAACTAACTTATTTCCCCCAGAGCAGGTCCTGCAGCCCATGAGCACCCAGTAAATATAACAAGACCCTTACTATGTGTATCATGTATTTATTCATATAAGACGTATTGACAATAGATTGGTTTACAGCAGTAGAAATCTTTCTGACAGAAAATGGCCCTGGAAATGTAGAATCAGGCCCATTTTATTTTCTTGAGAGAAAATGAGGACCGTTTCAGCTACCAACATTTCTGTCCAAAAAGGATATTTATAAAGAAACTGGAGGAAATGGAGTTTGTTCAGAGGTAATGGAGAAGAGGTGAAATCATTTACATGTAACATTTCTACTCATAGGAAACGTAAAATGCAGGCAATTCTGCTGAGATCTGTAAATCTATGCTCCCTGAGAAGCAGAGAGAAAAGGAACTTTCTGCTGCTGGGAACAGATTTCTCCAACAAATTTAGCGGGTTTAGTCCTCCCTGTCAAATGTTCAAACTTCGATGTATATCTGTAACACAGTTTTCCATCTGGTCTGTTGGTGAAACCTCTTACTTTTCTAGTGATACTTTTTTGTTTATTAACGGATTATGACAGTCTAACTAACTAGGTCTGGTCAAAAACAAGGTAATACAGTGCATTATTCTGGAATCCTCCTCCTCCCTCAAAAAAAGGAAGACATGTTGGTATAAATGAAGAATCTTATAGCAAGATGATTTTTTTTTCCTTTTTAAAGGTTTTTATTTATTTATTTTGGGAGGTGTGGGCTTTTGCCCTTTGAAATTTCAGCCTAACTAGGACTGTACAATTGATTTATATTTTGGTAATAATACAATGAAGCATTTAATCTCTTGACAAGAAAATTAAGCGTGAAAGAAGATTTATTCAGCTTATTTGCTTGTCTCCATTTTTATTTTCATCGTTTATCAAAATTCAAAAAAGTGACTCGTAAATTACCATAAGATGATGATATGACTGTTTTATGATAATCTTTATTAACTTCATGGTGCAATTGTTCTAGTGATGTGTTTAAAGTTTGATTACTTATTAATTTGGGCTTTTAAAAATGTATGAAATATTTTCTCACTGACAAATGATAGTTTTGCCAGTTTTCTTGTGGCTTTCCAGCTGGATAAATTAAAAGAACTAAGAGATGGCATTTTGGTACATACAGTCAGCTTGTTTTGGTTAAGAATTTTGAAATTTCTTGAATTAAAGTTTCTAGTTTGGACATGTTCTAATAATTTGTTCCATGGAAATTCTGAAAAAAAGCAATTTGCCTCTAATTCAGAACACAAAAAAAAATCCTATTGTCACTTTTTTTGTCCTGAAAAAATAGTCTGGTTTTAGAGATTTATACTCCTAGGCATTTGCCTTTTTAAAGACTTTAGTTAGAGTCAAGACCTGTCCTATCCTGTCCTGTCATAATAATACAATGCCCAATACGAGCAGCTTGTTCTTGTAATCAAAGATATTTCCATGGATCTATTTTGCAATACATTTGGAAATTACCTGTAATACAGGTTGAGTGGAGTGTATGACCCTGCCAACCCTGATATTCTATGAACATATAAGCCACCTTCAGTGATTCAGCTCCCCTTCTCCAAGGGGTGTCAGTGCACTTCTCCACTGCAGAAAGCGGTTTTGCATCAGCAAGATTGTAAGAATGCCTGGCCTGTGGCCCCGCCATATCTGTTAGTATAAAAGATGCTTTTATTCTGTTTTGATGTTTAAGTGACTGATGTAATCAGGGAACAGAAGAAACTCTCTGAACAAGTGAAAAAGCTCACCCAGCAGCTAAGGTCCTGCCAAGCCCTGAACCCAGGCTTTCTAGCCCCTGCAGAGGAACAGCTAAGTCAAAGAGGTAAATGATGAGGTGGATGCTGCTCTCTTCCTTGGGCAGATCTAGATCTGTGTAGGAGGCTGTTTTACCACTGCAGAGGGTCCTGCCCCCTCCCCCTGCCCCTTCCCTCCACCCCCCAAAGACGTGTTGCCTTTGTACAAAGGAATTCTCTAGGGCTGCGAGAATGGGGTTTCAGCTGCAGGTACTACTGGGGAATGGGGACCCTTGACAGGTGCAATTCATACAGTTTGTCCCCTGGGCCAATGTCCCCTTTCTGTGCTATGCTCCTCCACCCCTGAAGGGTTTCTCTGCAACACCTAAGCCTCTTGCTGCTATCCCAGCCCCTCCACTCTGTGCCTAATGCTGTTCTTTCACTCTTGCTCCCCACTACTGCAGCTGGTGCCCTTTACCCTTGCTGCCAATTTCTATCAACATCGCCTGCTTCAAGGGAGCATGAGAAGCAGCTGGTGCAATAAAGGATCAGGACAGAAAGAGCAGGGAGGGCTGGGGCAGTGGGAGGTGACTTGCATGCTTACCCTCGCCATCAGTTCCTATGGACTGCAGTGACAAGAGAAGTGTTGAGAGAAAGAGAGAAATTGCACAATGCCCCCAACACCTACCCCTCATTATGCTGCTGCCCCTTTCAGTCCAATCCACCTTGCTTTTATCCCTCCTTCCAGCTGGGAAGAATCTAGACTTTCCTTTGGAAATGGTCTTCCCTCCCTTCGTCCTGCCCCCATAGGAGCACTCAGCAGGAGTAGGAGGGTCTTCCATAGGGAATGGGGTTTTTTTTAACCCTAAAAAAGATTATGCCAATTGGTCAAAACTAATGATATTCCTGACACCTCAATGATTTTTCCATCTTGGAAGAAAAAGATGCTGAAACACTTAAAACGTATTGAAAGGAAACATTTTATCCCCGCTCTCCCTGTTTTGTTTTTTTTAATGATTCCCCACATGCCAGCTCAAAATTTTGAAATGAAAATAATTTGAGTTAAACTGATTGAAAAGGGGACGGGAGGAAAATGCAACCTGTAGAGCTAACATGCTCCATGTAAACTTTTTTCCCATTTCTCAGTGCTGAGGACAAACCCCAACTCTTTGATCCTGTTGGGGCAACATGGCAGTGACTGTGTGGCCTGTCATGTGCCCATACAGGTGAGGAAGCCAGCATCTGCTGTTCCCTCTATGGCCACAACTACTGTTTCTGGAGGGGAAAGGCCCGTGCCCCTTCAGAAGTGTGATACTAGATCTCCACCTCGTTTGTGGGTCGCATAAAAGCAAGCAGTAGATGTAAAAGAGTAAGGAGGGTGTGAAATCCCTCCATTTCTGATAGTAACATCCACAGCACAGGGTCCATAGTGGAATGCAGTGAGCTAATCAGTAGTATGTGCTTGTTCCAGGGAAGTGTCCAGCACGCTGGAGTCACAGAAAAGAAAGGTCCTATCTTTTTTCTCCTGAAAATAGAGTTTGGGAACAGTGTAAATCCTTTTGCATTACTCAGTCTGCTATGCTGATTACAATTGAAAGCAAAGAGGAGCAGGTGAGTGTGTTTCCTTGATTATATTCATGCAAAACCACCAGATGAATGAAACCAGAGAGGAGCAAGGTCCTGGGAGGGGGGTTCTGGCACAGCCTTCACAGGGTAATTCCAAGAGACGTATTCGGCATGCCTGTGGGTCTTTAAATTGCAGTACAAATTTGAGATGTCTCTCGAGGGGCAGGGTTAAACATGCTTGTCTTTAATTATTATATTTCCTACTAAATCTAGTGTGTTTCTCTTTAGTGGGATGTATTATTCTATGGTGCTATCTGTAGTGCATCACAGAATTAACACAGCTACACTGGCACTAGCCTTTCTGCAGGTGGAAAGAAATTATTACCCCAGAAGTGGGAGGGAAGGGAGATGAACAGTCATGTCCAGTCTGTTTTCAGTCTCCAAACCAGCCAAGGAAACATGTGGGATGTAGTAGGACATCAGTCTTCCCCCTCAGTGCCCTGATGCTCCAAGAGCAACTGTGCTTGAGAAAGTCTCTTCCAAAGCCATTTGCAGAGAGCAATGACTGAAAATCTAGCTGAGGGTGCCATCTAGGCTCAGACTCTTGTTTACGGTGATAGAGTCTGATTAGGATGCAAAAACATTTTTTTTTTTTTTTTGAGGAAAATGTGTTCAGAATTTAAAATTATTGACAGATCCCCATATACAACATGGGGCTGTAATCATACATAGCTGTACAATTCACCATTCTGCCCTTAAACCCTGGTGGAAAAGAATGAATCCAGGGCCCTCAGTTCACTCATCCTTCATTTTAGGAGCCCTGATGAGAGAAAGAAGTAGTTTTGCTGCCATCTTGAGGACAGTGTTCTCCAAATTAAAACATTTGGCCTAGTAACAAGTCCAAGACTTCCTGGTAATATATAGCAAAGCTGAGAATAGATCCCTGATCTGAGAGCATCAGAGCTCAGTGGGGAATTTAGCCTCTCATTCCCTCGTGACATTGTTGGGAGAGTGGGTCACACAGCCGTCTCCTCATTCTGGCAAATGTCAGCTGTAAGGTGCCCTGAGTGCTGAAGAAGGTGGTACGCACCAGTGAGGCTGACTGAAGGTGAAGCTCTTCATAGCCCCTATCATATTTTAAGCCTCTCAGGTTCTGAGCTGGCATAAGAAGTAATGTCAGCTTTCCATCTGACACATTTGTAGTAGTTAAACTAGTATAAATGACATATCTTCACTTAAGCCTGCTGGGGATATTTATAAACAGTCACAACTTTTGTAACTCAGATTTGATGTCAGGAAGATCCTCACAGCAGGTTTTCCCCCTTTATGATCATGCAGGCAGACCAATTTGCAGACATGCTGAATAAACACTGATATTACAGGGGGTCAGTTGTCTTCATTAGGAACTTGGAGGAGAAAGCAGTTATTTTATATCCTTCCACTACCCTAAAATGGCTAAACAGGTTTTAATGAAATGTTATTTATATAAAACAAAGACAGTTCTCAGTTGCATCTCAGCCTGTAATATAAGGTTCAAAGAGTTGGTTATGATGAAATGACAGGGCAGTGAAAGGAGCAGACGATGAAAACAGAAGCAAGACTTCCAGCTTCACTATGTGGATGATCTCTACACAAAGACTGACAGCTGTATTGTGTGAGGCATGCACAGCACTCTGCTAGTGATGTCCAGTCATTCATGCTTGCACACTGCCAAGAGAATTTATCTTTTTCTTTTACCCCGCTCTTCTGCAGAGTTTCATAATAAGGGAGTCATTTCTGTATTCTGAAGTGCGTCATGGCCTCCCATATTACTACCCATTCTGGATTGGATTGTCACACAACTCTGAAACTCAGAAGTGGGTCTGGGTGGACAGCACAGCTCTCTCCACTGGCCTGTAAGTCTATCTCACTAGGATATCCTACGCTCTGAACTGAAGTCCAGCACTAACACCAGTATGCGATTCATCGTGGAACTGAGGGAATTGGACAGTGCCAGCTAACTGGGACTGTGAACTTTACTGGGGATACAATGAATGACAGACCCCACCAGAGAATACAGGCCCCAGCTGGCTCCAAGCCCTGGCTTCTTGTAACCACTCATGCTCCCATGAGGCTGATATCTGAGCAGTTCTAACTCCCTGCATTTCTATGGGGTCTTTCATCCTGACAGATTCCTAAGAAACTAATATGCGTAAGTCCAAGAAACTGGTGCTAGACCTCTGGAGAAACAAATCTCACCCGAGCACCTACAATAGGGGAAGCCACTGGCAGTCTCCCTTCTGTTGGAGGCTGCAGCCAGATGCAATGGTGTAATGTTGGCTGGGGATGGCATGCTGATCATTCACTTCATCCTGCACCTCTGGGGGTCTGCTGAGCTCAAAGCAAGGGCCAGATCTGTGCCTCATGAACTCTATACCTATGTTCTACTATGGGTATTTCCCATTCTTCTGGGCTGCATGGGGGTGGGAATTCCCTCTCTCCCTTCCCCTACCCCTTCACCCCTTTTGCTATATGTGCCAGGGTTTCTTTAAGCCTTCTTCAGAGGCATTGTGTACTGGCTGCAGCCAAGGCTGGGGATTTTGACTGGGGTGTGGCAAAGTTCCTGCTGGGACTGAATCCCAGAGGTTTCTGGTTAGACGGTCTTGCCCCTCAACTCATGGTCAGACCAATCACCATATTTGGGATGAGGAAGGAATTTTACCCCATGGTCAGATTGGTATGGACTGTGCGGGGTTTTGCCTTCCTCTGTAGCAGGGATCTCTTGAGCATATTGTAACAACTTTTACAGCAGCAGGATGTTGGCCACCACAGTCCCCCTGATTTATAGATGGGCAGGTTAGGGTGTTATGTCTGGTGTTGTGTCAGAAGTGACTGCATAGTTTTGCTATGAATTCAGGCACGGAATATGTATGGGATCATTTAGCTAGAGATGAACCTGCCTCTAGCAGAGGGCTGGATTAAATGATCTATGGAGGTCCCTTCCAGCCCTTCTCTGTGAGTGTATGATATACAGGCTTTGTTACAGGAAATGCATAAGGATTACTGGACATCTTCAAAAATGTATTGTCAATCCCTGGATCACCTTCTGCTTGTTACTGCCTGGTGACCGACTCCAAAAACCCAACACTGCAGGGCTCTGGCAGAATCATAAAACCTTTATGTGCCAAAATAAATTTTTATCAATCTAAAAATGTCATTTAAAAAAAAAAAGGGCTGTTAACATTTCTCTGGCAGGCTGACATACCAAAATGAAAGAAAAAGATTGTCAGTGTTGAATCAAGTCAGTCAGAGATGACTTGGTGGGGAAAAGGAAGGCTGTTTGCTCAATTGGGCAAGATAATTTGCAGAACTAGATGATAACTGAATTTGTCACATGAAAGCCTTGGCCACCAATGGGCCTGATACAATTGTACATGGAAATGCAAAGGATATTTCCTTCACCCACCACTGAGCTGAAGACCCATCTGTTGATAATATTCAACAGGAGGAGGAGGAAGAAAGGAAACATTTTTCAATTGTAATGCCCAGGGCAATTTTCAGTGGGGGAAATTGTTCCTTGTGTTGAAGTTTCTCTAGGTTTAAGACTGAACATACCTAGTATTGTAATTTGAATCGTGAGATCGAAAGGATCCTGTGCTCCTAGATTCTCATGGAACAGATTTGGCTTTATGATGGAAAACATCTTTGGCCTTCTTTTAGGGACACTGCTTCAGCATCCCCTGCTACCCTTTATATAAGCACCCGGGACTCCTAAACCCAGTGCCTAGCACAGCCTGCTTGGGGATGCAACTATGAACTTCAAATTTTATCTTTGCATTCTAGGTTTTCCCTCCCAGACTCCAGTAATCTGACTCATCAGGGTGGGGCTTGTGTGTACTATCAAGCTGGGGCACCTAAGGCTGGAAGCTGCGGAGAAGGTCGATTCTGCATCTGTGAAAAGAAGAAAGATCCGGCAGGACAAGGTCATCTGAATTAACCCACCAGACTAATGGTGAGTGAGAATGGATCTAGGAGACTGCTGCAGCAGGCAGGGGAGTGTGGAGCTTGCACATGGAAAAGGATTACACATCAAACACTCACAAAAAGCCTGAGACTTTGTACTGCCACTTGCAGGGGAACAGCACAGACCTGAACTGCAGCATGGGCAAGTGGGACTGCCTGCTTGGCAATCTATTAAACCAGAAATACAGACAAATTCAGACTCTGTGCTGGTCACTTTCTTCTATCTTGTCTTGTTTCACATGACTGTGGGTGGGATACAATCTTGTCCCTGCAGTTGGACTCTGCTGAAGCCAGAAGAGATGTGACGTTTCTGCTTACATCACATCACTGGATCCCATTTCTTTGGCAGTTTGAGGGCCTGGATACACAATACATTGAACTGGTGTACTTTACAGTGGGTTTGTACACCAGTTTGAATTATGCTGGGATCCTACGCAGACAGGCAAGCAGTGAGCCGGGGTGAGCAGCAGGTTTTGAGCAAATGGGTACTCTGCTTTAAACTGTGGACACACTGTACCTACACCAGTGTAATTTATACCAGCATAGTTTTATATCTGTTTTTTCTCAGGATTGGCCTGCTCCTTTTTTACACTGACGTAAAGGCCAGCAGTCCCATACACATGATGTGTTAATGCTGGTATAAAAAAGCAGTAGATTTATAACATACACCCTTAAACTGGTGTAACTCAATTGAATCTGGAAAGATCAGGGATAAAACTGTACTATGGAACACTAGTGTTGGTGCATCCCATGAGAGACATTTGCTAAAGGCAACAGGCTATGACTACTTGTTTCCTCTCACCCCCCACCTCTCACCCAGCAGCACAATACAAAGGAAACTTACAATGTGCACAAGCATCTGCCCATTACCTACTAGTTATAATAAGTATTGGTGTAAATGTGCCATCTATCTCAGTCCAAAATCTTCCAGGCAGCAAGACACATGGCAGCGCCCACCACTTTCGAAGTGACAGCAGCAAGGCACAGAAACATGGAGCAGAGGCTGAGCCCAACGCACAGCTGTGGCCTGCCATTGCCTTTGCAAAGACTGGGGTGCCACGTTCCCTCCCCACCTTGGCTGCCCAGGACTGCACCTCTGGAGGAGCCACTGGGCTCTTCCTGGGGATGACACGGAGCAGGGCAAGGTGGGCACAAGGGTCCCAGGGGCTCATCCCCTCCAGCCTGGCAGTGCAGCTGAGGCTGGCCCTGCTCTGGGACCCAGCTCTGGGCCCTCCCAGCCGGTGTGCAGCCGGGGCCAGGGTGGGAAGGGGCAGCCAGGGCCAGGGCCGGCGCAACCAGGGCAGGTACTGGGGTCAGGAGGCGGCCGAGGCTAGCGCGGCCAGTGCTGGTGTGGCTGAAAGGCGGCTGGGGCTGGGGCTGGTGTGGCAACCGGGGCTGGTATGGCCAGGATTGGCATGGTCAGGGCCAGGAGGCAGCCATGGCCAGTGCAGCCAGAGCCAGGAGGCAGCTGTGGCCAGTGTGGCATCCAGGGCTGGCATGGCCAGGGCTGGGAGGCAGCCAGGGCCAGGGCTAGGAGGTGGCTGGGCCAGCGCAGCACCAGGCAATGCTGTTCCCCCCCTTGACCCTTTCCCCTTCCCCCTCAGACTTTCCCATGGCTGGCTTCTTCAGGGCAGGGGGCCCCAGAACTATTTCTTGCAGGGGGCCCCCAAAAATGGTGGGCTGGCCCTGATTTGGGGCATGTGATCCTCAGTGCTCAGTTTCTTATTGCTGCTGAGTGTTATAAGCAACAAGATGCACTGAAGCAACAAGTTGTGACCTGAAGGTGAATGTGAACCAGGCCAGAAGATGTCTCTCTCCCAAGGTTCCCCTCTTCAGCCTGGTGCCATGCTCAGGATGCTGCTGGTCCAGGTGGCGGTAAAGGCTGCACCAGAAACACAATAAAAAACAAGAAGAATTATCAAGCATGGAGGGGCCACATTTCTCCAGTTCCCCTCCACCCCAGTCAAAGCAAGGGCAGCATCAAATGGTAAGACAGGCCCTGAGAATGTGGCATCAGAGACCTAGGGCCAGTGTTTCCCAATATGAAACATACAGTCAGAATTATCCACTGCAACAGCCCTTATAGGTGCTGAATGACTGCATGACCCATGAGCTCGTCCTGGAACTGCAAGTGTCCAGGTCCTTCTACCATACATTTCCTCTTATCCAGGGTTTTCATAGGGATTCTAAGGTCTTCTCCCGCAGACCGCAGCAGCAACCAAATGCGTTAAGCATACAAGATGCATGAGGTCTCCTCTATAGTTCTTGTTTTTGCCACTTTGGCATTCAAGAACTGCTGCCCACTCCAGAACTTGGAACCTTCTTTTCAATCAACATTGAGAGTGTGGGGAAAGACCCCCAGCACCAGACAGGTATGACATTGCAGGGGGAAGGACAGCCGCAGAGTGCTCAACTTAACAAATCCCAAACCTTAGGGCTCCAGCACAAATCTGCTGCCCCTCAGTTTAATTAAATGTTGCAGCTGCCCAACTTTTCATATGCATAATAAAGAAGAACTGTGGAAGGTTGCCTGCTCTGGAATTTGGACCAGAGCCCAGGGGGCTGCCTATCCTTGCAGAGGCTGCACTGTTCTCCCACAGCGGGACCTCGGCACACAGTGGCCTGCCCGTTGGGCTGCTCCCCCACTCTCTTTGGGGCCCTGCACCTATGCCAATGACTGCCAGCAGCTGGGGGTAGTGAGTTGGCCCTGGAAGGCAGGCTGAATCAATGCCAGGGCTGGCAGTGAGTCTCAGGCAGCCTGATCCCCGTCCCCTCCTGCAATCATGGTCTCTAAAGCAGGCCCTACCGGACACCTTCTTGGCTTCTTGGACCATGGGTTAGTGGCTCCTACATGCCATATCTCCTATTCTGGGTCTCTCCCGCACCCCAGTGTCTCCCAATCAATGTGCGGTGTGGAGAGTTCCCCTACCGCTGCCATCCAGCCCCCATCACTCCCCCATGGGACTATTGGGGATGTCTCCACCAGGGAGGAGTCCCTGGAGCAGGGCTCTCCATGCTGGGGCAGGGATGGTAGCATGATCATCCTAGATCCAACATCATGGACTCCATGACCAGATCTGGGGGCCAAATCCAGTCCACTGAGGAATTTTGTCTGGCCTCTGGCAGGTCCCTCAGTCCTGCCTAGCCCAGGTGCAGGGGGCAGCCTGGGCCATGGCACATGTGGCCAGTCCTGCTACCCCTGAGCATGCAGTGGGACTGGGGTGGTGCAGCAGCTGGACTCCATTTCCCATCAGGCCCAGCAGCCTCCTTCCACCTGGCACTGCCATCAGACCTGGCCACACTTCCAGGGCACCTGACCTGTCTTCCCCACACCCACCACTGGGGGCAGGACCCATGTACACAAGATGCATGGCCAGGTGAATTGGATGCGGCTGTGGGCAGGTGAGGAGTGGTGAAAGGCAAAAATAAGGGTAGGTGGGGCTGAGGAAGCCCAGGATCTTGGGGCAGTGACAACATGAGGCCAGGGCTCTCAGCAGAACTGCAATCCACTGCCCACACACCCCTGTGATGGGCATGGGTTCCACAGGTGGGGGCATGTGGGGAGCAGATCACAGCTCTGCCCTAGCCCTGGGCCCACACTGTCACCACCTCAAGATCCTGGACCCAGGCCCAGGTGCAACTCCCCACCTGCCCACAGCCCCATCCCATCAGCTTGGCCACACGACCTGCCCATGTGGATCCACTCTCCATGGAGACCCTGGGGTCACAAGGTGTTACAGTGGGGCTGGGGCCTGGGGCAGAACTGTGATCTGCTGCCCACACATTCCTGCAATGGGAACCAGTTCTGTGGGCAGGGGCATGCAGGGAGCAGATTGCAGCTCAGCCACAGGCTCCATGATCCTGGCTTTGTTCACCTGTCCCACTCCCAAACACCACTCCCCTCCCGCCAACAGCTCCAACCCATATAGCAGGGTTTGGTGAGCTGCTGCATGGAGGGGTACTGACCCAGCTCACAACAGCTCAACAAACCTCCATGTGTAGCCTGTGGGCCCAAATAATTGTTCAACCCTGCCTTTCAGGCTGAATTTTTGCACTGTCTCTGTATGGGGATACCCGGAAGCTGTTCAGAAACTGCAGCAGTTGCATTTTATAGGACCAATCTGCCTGTACTTAATTACAAGAAGCACAGTTCCCTCTCCCCCATATCCCCCAGCTCCATCAGCTGCACTGGCTTCAAGGCTGCTCTCAGATATACCCCTACCTGTCACTTTTGACACAAAAAATCTATCAGTGCTTTGAGTCCTGTGGCCCTGGCACCCTCTCACATAATTCCAGAGCAAGTGAGATTAAGAATACTATTACTGGCTAATGGTTGAAGGAATCAAATATTTCTGAAACCTAGGACTGAGAAAAAAGATTGGAAATACCCTGCCTACAGCTGTTGGGGTCACTTTGCAGTGATCTATAGCTAGAATAGTTTTGAAGCTTTTTGCCTGGAGAAAGAAAATTGATTTTTTTCCATTGTTTTTGGGGTTTTTTTACTTGGATTTGTCCAGGAAATGCAGAAACTACTACATCAGAAAGCCTTGGCAGAGTGTGAATTAAAAAAATAACAGGTATTCAAGCATTGAAAGGAGTCTGGAAAACTAAACAGATTTTTCTGCATACTGCTAAAATTGTATCACTTTACCTCTCCTAGTACAGTGTTAATGGTACAGCCACCCTTAATATTGATGCTATTATACTGAGGCAAATGAACTTAGGCTGCCAGATCCATTTCTTTGTGTACAGGGGAATAAGAAAAATTGGCAGAAGGTACCTTCATACTCTTATGGTTGTGTCCAAGCTTGGGTTTTTTTAGCATGCCAGTAAAAACATCACCACTCCAAACTGGTTTAATTATCCCAATAAAAAAAAAATGTTTCTAGATTTGGTTTTATCATAGATCTCATTAACTAAGAAATAAATTTGTAACAAGGCACTGTTGATATCATAGTGTAACAAGAGCGGGGCACCCAGGACAGCTGCCCCAAGCACTGACTGACTTAGGTAGGGGGGAGGAGCAGAAAAATATCACAATCACACAATCCTACTGGCTTCATGGCAGCAGCCAGAAGTCACTGCTGCCTCCATGTGACCCACTGCCCCAGGTATCTAGGGCGTTTGTACACATGATGCCATTAACATGTATATGTGGCAAAAAAAATGTCACTGTGTGCGGCTTAATGGCATCACAGTGTACACAGGCAAGACTTTGGGAGGTTTTAAATGACTTTGCATTATTGCAAATTGCAACAATGCAGCTGTCACCTCACCCTCTGGCCCTGGGAGAGGCATGCAGGCTTCACAGAAAAAAAGATGCCTGCTGAAGGCAGAAGCAGCAAGGGACCCAATCCTTTTTTTGGCAGAGACTTCCTGCCTCTCCCTCTGCTGGGGTGGTGAGCTGCAAGCAGGCCAAGCAGCCCCTGAGCTATGGGGGAACCAAGTCTTTCCCTCTGTGATAACAGCGGTGCCCCCTGGGGCCACCCAGGTGGGCTGCGAGTAGGCTGGGTGCTGCCCCAGCTCAGAGGCATCACCCAGCTCAATCCAATTATTCCCCAAGCCCACCCACTGGAAGCCAGCCAGGCACTGCTCCCTGAGCAGGTTTGGGAAACAGCTGGATTGGGCTGAGTGCTGCCTCTGAGCTGGGGCAGCACCTGGCCTGCTGGCCACCCACCTGGGCAGCGCCAGGGGGCACTGCCACAGAGGGAAGGACCAGGGCCTCCTGCAGCTCAGGGGCTGCTCAGTCTGCCGGCAACTCACCCCCTGGCCACAGACAACCTTTGGCTCCAATAAAACAAAACACAAAGGATTGGGCTCCTCGCCATAGCATGACAGAAAAATTGAAACTTATTCTGTGCCCCACTGTTTCAATTTAGGGGGTATAGAATAAAACCTTGGGGATTAAAGCCCTGTCACATATACAAACGCCAGTAGCTGCTCTGTTACCCCTCTGGCTGTTGTTATTTTGAAATACAATGTTGCAGTGCTCTGGTTTTCACATTACTGACCAAAGTGCAGCACTCTCTCAGCACTTGAAATAGTGCTGAATAAAAAACAAAAACCTACCAGAAATTCAGCTGCAGTAATGATGCCAACCCTCAGTAGCACCACTGTGCAAAGAGCTCACAAGTTTCTATATTTCTGAGGGTGCTTCTACAAATTACTAATTTTATAGAGTAATCTTATGCTGATCAGATCTGTTCAGCTCCAATCCAACTCCCCCAGAAATAAGCAGGAACATTTTCTACCAATTGCAAAAAAGATGGAGGGAAGTTGGGGGAGGGGGGGGAATGCAGTGGGGGGCATTAAAAGTTATAGCTGAAAACATTTCTACTTCTAGAAACTTACCAGCCCCAGAAAAAATATAGCATATTGACTTTTATGCATCGAGTTTGGGACTAGATTCTCAGCAGAAGTAAACTTGTTTAGCTAGAAATCACTAGAGCTGCACTGATTACAAGGATCTTTCAATATTGATGCCAGTGTTTTTTAAAAAAAATATTTTTCTAAAGAGTCCGAAAGTCATTTAATAATAAAAAGGCAGGCTTCCTTGTACGTTAAGGAAGACAAATATGCAGTATGTTATTTTAGAAAGAGGACTTTCTAAAATCCTGGATTTCCCAAAAGGGGGTGTAGAAGAAGCACCTGGCATTACAGGGATGCACCCTTGTGCTATCAGCCTCAATTCCCCCCCCCCCCCCCCCCAAATACAGGTGGTGGGGAAACCTCCAGGGACTTCTTAGAAGTCCCCAAAGCAGGTGAAAATTCCCCCTTCCTTCCCGCTTTGTGCCCAGAAACGCTTTGCCTCCCCTTTCCTGCCTGCCACTGCTGCTTTCCCTGCTGTCCTGAGCAGGCAGGGAAGCACTATAGCCACTTCTGCCCACCCCAGCAGGGATGTGTAGGGGCTAGCCTCAGCTGAGAGAAACAAGGAACCAAACATTAAACCCATAGGGAAAAAAGAGGTCACAAAAGTTAATCCACTGCAAAAAGGCAAACAAGCCTGTGGCAGAACACTTCAGCCTCCCTGGACACTTCATTGCTGAACTCAGGATTGCTGTTCTCAGGAAGAAAAAATTTAAAAAACACTTTGAACGGAAAACTGCAGGACAAGAAATCATCCACAAACTGGATTGTGTTAAATATGGTTTAAAAAGGGAGTTGGGACTATGGATACTTATCTCATTACCTGGATTACTTTTTGTGACCCACTTTGTTCCTATGGGCTTAATGCTTGTTTGTTTGTCTCACTAAGCACTGCCCTCTCCTCCTCCTCTCCCCCCCCACCTCCACCCACCCCTTGTCTTTTGTATTCTAACTTCTCTCTCCTTCTTATACTTTGCTTTCTGCTTGTCCTTTCAAGCATCCAATGAAGTGAGCTTCAGCCCACGAAAGCCTGTGTGTTGTCTCTATATATATCTTATGTAGTTCATCTATAAAGGTGCATATCTTCTCTACCTTCCTGCAGCTACAGAGTACAAACAGATTCTAACTCATTCTTCATGGTAACACAATTTGGGGACAGATGTGTCAGACTGCTGATGACAAAGAGGTAAAGAAGAGCTAGAAATCCAGGGGCTTGGATTACATGACTGTTTGGGTCCTTTGTCAGCCCTATGGTTCTATGAATACGTCTTCTTTTCTTTTAAATATGGCTTCACTGATCATTGCATAGGTCTAGTGAAGCCAGTGTTAAAAAAGTGCTATCGTTCTTATTCTTCTGTGCCATTATAGAATACGTCATTTCTGGAACTGTTCAAGAAGCACACAAGGTATCAGCTGCTCAAAGGGAGGTTCATATTTGTGCTTTGTATTTTTAATGTTTCTATATGTCGGGGTTATGATTCTACTGCTTTACCTGCAGACATTTTGATATGTACAGAGCCAGAGAAAGTAAAAAGATATAGCCATAATGCAGCATGCATTTTGTCAAAACAGAGCAGGTCAAGACTCCAGTGTCCCCAACAAGCCAGGGGATGCAGAGGAAACTCAGTTGGGCGGACCAGGCCACAATGATGTAATGTAGAAGGATGCTCCAGGTCAAAGTATTCCTGATGGGGCATTGCCTTGCTTCCAGCTAAGCCCTGTGCTTAAATGGCCCAAAGGACTTCACATATATTTTGAGCTCTAGGGCTAGAGACAGAAATTACACACAAACCAGTTCAAATCTGTCGCACAGCAGAGCTAAGCACAGACAGTCAAAAAACCCAAGGCTGAATCAATTCAATCTTCGAGGTTAGTCTAAGCCACATAGGTTGAACCAATAAGCAAATGAACAAATGTTCACTTTTGATTCTGGGAATGCAGCCACATTCCTTCAGTAGCCCAGGACAGAAGCCAGGAGATACTAGAGCATGCCTCCCTGCTTGACTGAAGCAGACAGCTTGAGCCAAGGCTAGCCCATCCATCCTGCAAGGGGGGTGGTGGGGAGGTGCAAAGCATCCTAGGATGCTGCAGGACTGAGTTAACTTGACTCGGGAGAGGATCTGGGACAGAAGTTTAATAATCTGATTTAACCTAAAGCAGCCAAGTCTGGTACTATATCTACCCAGCTTTATTACCTTAAACTAGTTTTAGACATTTTAAAGCAGTTTATGTGCACTGAACTTCTGTTGTGTTACAGATTTGAGCTGGTTTCCAATCACTTATACCAGTTTATGTGTAATTTCTGTCCCTAGCCCAGAAGTTCAGTCTAATGCAGTAATGTGCAACTTTTTGGCCCCGAGAGCCAGATGCATGGGACAGGGCCCGTCTATGGGCCAAATAGAGCCCTAGAGCTAGCACCTCCCTCTCCCATCAGGATTAGGTCTTAAGGACTCAGCACTGCCCCCTCTTGTCCCCTGCACATCAGAATTGTGTCTTCGGAGCATGGTGCCACCCTCTCCTGCCCCCCCCCCCAACATATACACCAGAATGTCCTGGGACCCAGCACCACCTCCACCCAGGCCAGCCCTTTGCACTGGGATCAAATGCTAGATCCAATGTGCACGGCCTACAGGTCCCTATGGGTCTTTAGATTTGGCAGCAGGGGAGCAGTGCTACCACTCCCCTGCCACCAAATTTCCAGACCTGTGGGAAGCCCCACAGGCTGGATAACATGGAGATGTGGGCTGGGCTGAAGGTTGAAGCACCCCCCTCATCTAATGATTACGGTGCTCCAGTGTCTACAGACAGTGGTCTATAAGGCACTGATGCAACTGGCATCACAATCAGAGGCCTTAAGCTCTGCAGCCTGAATGACCAGGTACACCTATTTAAAGGGGGTCAACTGAGGGCAGCCTTCAGCACAAGTCTAGAGTAGGGTTTGAGCTTGCACTTCTGGAGGAGCAGAAAGACATCCTAATCATTCTTGCCACCATATGCCAGCATTTGGTTTTGCAGCCCCCACTGAAAACCAATAGCCCTCAGTCATCTGGCATGTTTTGAAAGCCTGAACCCTGCAGTGCCCTGAATTCTGTGGGAACTGATACTTACAAATGTGACCATGCAAACCCAAAGTCCTTCATAGTCCCACATACTGGGCTTCTCTATGCATGGTTCTTTTAAGAGGGATTAACATAAAATCACCATTTTTTAAGGTGCATTAATGGTGCACACATATGGACATGTGCCATTAATGCACTTTAAAAATGGTGAATTTAAGCTAATCTCAAGTATCAAATTTAGGCTGGTGTAGCTAAGTTGCATTAGCCCACGTGTAGACAATGTGCATCAACGCAGTGTGCATCAATGGACACACACCGCACTAATGGCCATTAGCATGGCTACACATAGGCTAATGCAACTTAGCTATGCCAGCCTAAATTTAATGTGCCTTAGCACATCTATGCTTAGACACACACCTACATTGCCCTAATGCACCTTGAACAAAGACACATTAAGTTTAGCCTTGCATAGACACACCCACTGCAAAGTAAGTAAAGTATAGTATAACAATACCTTCAAAAACAGTTTTGCTGAACATGTTTGAAATCTCAGTACTCTAAAACTAGTTAAAAGAGTTGCTTTAAAAATAAATCTATTAGGATTAGCTGAGAAAGGTTAGATTGTTTATAACTCAAAAATACAAAAATGAAAATCTCTGAGACAGGTTTTTCATTAGACCTCCTTGAGATCTATGAAATGAGCCATGACTGCACAATCTCTCTTCAAGCATCATTGAACTAAAGGTGCGTATAATATCCTGATTTGGGAAAATACATTTTTCCAACATTCCCTACCACAAATACCTAAAGAGATTTTACTGAATTTTTCCTATTAAAATCCAGTTCTGTCCAGCCTGGAAAATTTCAGCCCAAAAGGACTTGGTGTGAGAAAGTGACTGGTAGCTGAAGTAGCAGGTTTATATAATGGAAGTGGGAATACACCTGAATATAACAGTGATACGTGCAATAAGACATGATGAGCACTCAGTGATATTTAGCTGATGGTCTCTATCCATTTCTGCCTACATATGCTGGAGAGAATGTAGGGTCTTTCCATATGATCTTTTTCTCATGCAAACTTTCATGCAAAAAAAGAATTCAATACATTTTAAGAGTCTTCCTCTATATAATTATATTAAGTCCTGAGTGCTGCAGTTCAAACTGCTTTCCTTGGGAGATAGCATAACATAATTTGAAAGCTGCTGCAGGAGCTTAATGACTTTTTATAAGTAAATTTTACATCAAATCCTTCTATGTAGGTAAGTGTTGTTAGATAGATTGAGGAGGGTGGGGGGGGGTATAAAACCAGTTAGGATGAGATGAATATAGTACTCAGGAGAGGTCAATTAATGCACTATTTTAGGAATCTATTTTAAAATTATATTTCATTGGTTATTTGGAACTGCTGTGTAGCATCTCTGTACCCAGAATATCTAGCCAGCACTGTGCTTGTCACTCCATAGTGACAAGTTTTCAACTAAATGATGGCTTGTTACTGTTAACAGAACTGTCAGCAATTACCATAAACCACAGATTTGGGGCACATAAAAATATCACTGTTACACAGCTCCTTTGTCAGCCAAGGAAAATTGCTGCTGAGGAATGCGTGTGTCACACTGGAGCGAACACTGGGTGATGTGCTGTGGATCAATCTTGGTTCAAGGGATCTATTTTCTCTGTTGTCAGTTTCTACTGTTCTGTCCAACACCACACTGCAAGGTCACTGAGAAATTAAGAAGCTTCTTATGTTGCTAATGCTGTAGATTCAGAGACTGCACCTGAAATAGAGGGAGACAAACCAGAAAATACCAAGGAGGGGAGAGAGAATTTTTCCCACTCAGCTTCCGTGGGCAGGAGGAGAGGCACATCTGGGGGCGATGAGGGGGAAAGTTCTACAGCTGTACATGAATCCTCTAGCCATGATGACAAAGGGGAGGGCATTCATGTAATGGAGATCCAAATAGGTACTAATGTCCTGAGACACTGGCAGCGTGGCAGAAAACCTGAGGTGACTAGGGGAGAACTCAGGTGTCTTTATGGGAATGCCAGAAGCATGGGAAATAAACAGGAGAAACTGGCACTCCTTCTGGTAGACAAGGAATTTGATCTCATTCAGTTGACAGAGATCTGGTGGGATGACACATATAATTGGGCACTGGATATCGATGGCTATAGGCTTTATAGGATGAATCAGGTTGGGAAGAAGGGAGGAGGTGTGGCCCTCTATGTGAAACAGTGGTACCTCATCCTGCAGGTCATGTCTGATAGCAGGGAAGGGTCCCATGAGACACTCTGCGTAAAGATACAAGAGGGATCAGGAGAGGGAGACCTGATGGTGAGAGTCTACTACAGGCCTCCCTCGCAGGAAGAGGAGAGGAATCAGGCATTCTCTGAGGAACTGACTGAGGCAGCCAGCACTAAAGATATGATTGTCATGGGTGACTTCAACTAACCTGACATCTGTTGAGAGGACCATTCAGCCAGCTCCAGCAGGTCAGCCAACTTCTTGGCATCTATAAATGATCTGTTCCTGAAAGGTTGTGGAAGGGCCTACTAGGGGTAAGGCCACTCTGGACTTAGCACTGACCAAAGGGGAGGAACATGATAGGCAGGTACTCTGGGTGACAGTGATCATGATTTGATTAGGTTCACCATCCACCAAAAGGTTGGGAAATCAGTTAGTAGAACAGAAGTCCTAGACTTCAGAAGGGCAGACTTTGACAAATTCAGGAGCTTAGTTGGAGAGGCCCTCTGAGACCAGTGACTGGATGATTTGGTAGTTTAGGAATGGTGGTGCTTACTTAAGGGGGCAATTCTCACTGCCCAAAAAGAGGCCGTCCCTATGCAGACAAAAAGCGGGAAAGGAGCCAAGAGACCTTCATGGCTCAACAAAGTTATTAAGGAACTATTGAAATAGAAAAAAGAGCCTTACAAGCAATGGAAGAATGGCTCAGCAACCAGATAGGAGTGCACTTATATTGCCAGGGTCTGCATGTATGAAACACAGAAAGCCAAGGCAGGCATGGAGATCAAGCTGGCAACTGAAATAAAGGACAACAAAAAGTCCTATAGATACATAGGGAGGAAGAAAAAAAATTGGGCTCCACTGTGGGACCCCTACTGAATATGGAAGGGCAGCCAACGGTTGTTCCCCACAAAAAGGAAGAGCTCCTAAATACATACTTTATATCAATATTTCTGAAATCAAACAGAGGCTATTTACCTGTCCACAGGCCTGGGGTATATGGGGAAGATAACAGACTACATGAAATCAGTCCCAAACAGGTGAGGGAACTCCTACAACACCTGGACATTTTCAAGTTTGCTGAACCAGATGACCTGCATTCAAGAGTCCTAAAAGAACTGGCTGAGCTTATAGCAGGGCCACTGGTAAAGTTGTTGGAAGAGTCATGGAATTCGGGAGTGGTCCCAGACAACTGGAAGAGGGTCAACGTGGTACCTATCTTCAAGAAAGGGAAGAGGGATGACCATGCAACCTACAGACTGGTCAGTCTGACTTAATTCCTGTGAAGAATTTTTGAAAAATTTGTTAAGGAGGCCATCAATTACAAGCTGGCAACTGATTAGGCATCAAGTGGTAACCAGCATGGCTTTGTTGAGGATAGATCATACCTGACAAACCTAGTGACCTTCTGTGACCAGGTAACTAACCATCTGGATGAGGGACATGAGGTTGATGTCATTTACCTGGACTTCAGTAAAGCCTTTGATTCTGTTTCCCATGAGATTCTCTCAACTAAATTGAAGGGTGCTGGGCTGGACCAGTCTAAAGTGAGGTGGGTGGACAACTGTCTTAGAGGCTGATCCCAGAGAGTTGTAATCGATGGGATGGCCTAACCCTGGAGGGCCATCTCCAGTGGTGTCCTCCAGGGATCTGTGCTTGGACCCATGATCTTTACAATATTTATTAATGACTTGGATGAGGGAGTGGAAAGCTTAATGATTAAGTTTGCAGATGATACTAAGCTGTGGGGAAATGCTCGCACATCAGAGGATAGGGTAAGGATCCAGAACGACTTTGACAAACTAGTTGTATGAGCAGAATAGGATCAGATGAGGTTTTACAAGGAGAAGTGCAGGGTTCTTCATCTGTGGTGGTACACTGGCTGGCACAGCATCTTAATGGGACCTGGGGTTCACAAATGACCAGAAGATGGACATGAGCCAACAGTGTAATGAGGTTGCCAGCAGAGCAAATAGAACTCTGGCGTGCATCAGCCGGTGTGTGGCCAATAGATCCAGGCCAATAGATCCAGAGAGGTGCTCTTCCCTCTCTATTCGGCATTGGTGAGGTCAAAGCTGAAGTACTGTGTCCAATTCTAGGCACCACACTTCAGGAAGAATGTGGATAAGCTCAAGAGGGTAGAAAAAAGGGCCACCCATATGATTAGGGGCTTGGACAATAGGCCCTATGAAGAGAGACTCCAGGAACTGGGCCTGTTCAGTCTAAGAGGTAACTCGATAGTCGCCTACAAGTACATCAGGGGTAAATATCAAGATCTAGGGGAGCAATTCTTTAGGAAGGCACCTCAAGGGAGGACAAGGACCAAAGGGCACAAGCTAATACAGGTAAAATTTAGGCTGGATATAAGAAAAATTAATTTCTGCAGGGTTACCAGAATCTGGAACACACTCCCAGCAGAGGTAGTGTGGTCACCATCCTTGGAGGTGTTCAAGATATGGCTGGATAAGCACCTTGTTGAGCTCATTTGACCCCATTAACTTCCTGCCCATGGCAGAGGACTGGACTTGATGATCTTGCAGGTCCTTTCTGGTCCTTCAATTCTAGGATTCTATGACTCCATCCCAGGCTGCTTGGAAGTGCGTTGGAAATTGTACTCCAGCTGGAGTCTCCTCTTAGGAAAACAAAAGGGTCTGAGAACACAAAGGCAGCAGTCTATATTATCAAACATTGGTATCCAATTGTAGGGCGCCTCCATCAGCACAGAAGCAGGGTAGTGGTTCACACTGGTGCCAAGCTTTCATTAACTTTGATGGGAGCTGCCAGCAATAAACACTGCTAAAAAAGCTCTTTGTCACTGAGGGATGGAATTTTTCAAAGGGGTCGAAGCCATTGCTATCATTGAAATTCAGCAGGACTGAAGGACCCATCTCCCTTAAGTTGCTGTGAAATTCCCAACCTAACACCTTCATTGTGGTTGGAAGGGTTCAACCCAAAGACCACTGAATGTTTCCAATGGCTTCAGTGAGCTTTCAGTCAGGACCCAAGAACCTGTTCTTGGGCACCCAAATGTGAAAATGCTGGCTTATATTTTTTTGGAAGGAGCTTATTGACAGTTCTAAGCCTCCTCCAGGCTTAATAACATCACTATCTGAAAACTCTGCATGAGTTTCTGAAGTTATCCCCACAGGCCTCCTCATCACCATTGCTTTTACACACCTCATCAAAGCAGAAGTCTTTCTTCTCTGCCTGCTTTGTGCAGGAGCCTCATGTCTCAAATTAAAAGCGAGAAATGGAGCACATCCTGTGTGGTTTTAGATGGAACAGTGACAAGCGATTCATTCCTTCTCCATCTGGCTCTGCAAAAACCAGATGGTCAGACTAATTCTTACCTTGCTGGGAACTCATTCTGCTCTTTCATATGCTGGTGTAAGTGAGAACTAAATTCACTGAAGTCAGTGGAGCTAGCGCCTGCAGTCCTAAACAGGTGAGAGAGGAAACTTTAAACCCTTTCCCCCTAAACTCTTCCACTGCTTCTGAACAGTGACCCCTGATGACAGACCTCAGGAGACACACAAAGGTATCCTTCTTGCATGCTTTTGTGCATGGGTGTTTCCTATAAGCAATGCATACCATTCAAGGGACTGAATATTTCAAATTAAAAAGAAACCCAAGGAATTCTGGGATGATTTAAGAAATGTAGGCCCATTTTGGAAACTTATTGTGGTTCAATATAAAGATTATTATTGCAAGGAAATAACTAAGCTTGGAATATTGAGTTTGGACCATATAGTTATGGCTTCTCTTGTAGCATAGATGTGAAACATTGGAGAGACATAATTTTCAGAGTAAAATGTTTGGTTTGGAACATGAACACTCGCTCTCAACTGAGAGTAAACAAGTCCATTTAGACTGGACATGAGAAAAGTTTTAAAGACAAAGAAAAGCTTAAAATATAACATGAATGACCTCACTTGTCTATTTCATGAATTCCGCTCATGTCAATAAGCCGCCCACTACTGCTAACCATTGCATTGTTAAAAAACCTTTCACTGAAAGGTTTTCATGCTCTTCAGATGCCCATTTTTCTTAAGAGACTCATGACCAGATTTATTCCACCTATTAGGCACATAAATGGATTTAGTTGCTTAAGTGTGATTGTATTTCAGCCTACTTGAGGCCCTGAAAAACAGGTAATGCAAAAGATGACTGAACCCTTCTATTCCTCCCTGCTTTTTTGTGACTCATTCTTAACAGTCAAATGATGGCCTATTACAGAAATAGATGCAGTAATGGATTTGCAGGGACTCAAACAGGGTGGAATAGAATTGCACTTAGGAACCTAAGATACCCAATAGGTGGAACATAATCTGTTTGTTTGGGGAGTTTTTCTATCATTTCCCATTCAATCATCTAAAATGTTTTTCACACGATGTCTGCAAAAATAAGCGAGCATGAGGGCCTGAAATTTCAGCCCTCTGTGGGATATCAGAGATGACAAAACCCTGAGAATGTAAAATAAAAATGTATTTTATGCAACAAATATGGGGGAAATAAACCTTGAACTTCAGCTGATGTAAACCTGGCCCAGCTGTACTGAAGTCAGGTGCAGATCCAGAGTGGTTACAGTGGCTGCACCCCCTCCCCTGTCCTTCAGACTGGACCACACCTCAGGAATCTCCAGGGACCCCAAAGCAGGTGAGAATGTCCCCTCATTTCCCCTTCATGCTCAGACACATGTCCCTTCCCCACTTTCCTTCCTCCCTTCCCCCGCCTTACCTCCCCTCCACCCTCGTGCTGCTTTCCTGTGCCCTGGAGGTGGGGGAAGCTTCAAAGCAGCTCATATCCACTCTAGCTGGACTGCCTTGGGGCTGGGCTCACCTGGGACAGTGGAAGAAGTAGCTGCAATGGGCAGGGGGATGTTTCTCCTCCCTGCACCTGCTCCCAGCAGGAATGGGGCAGGGTGAAGCGAGTGAGCCCCCTCCTCCTCCCCCCCCATCACCACTGTTGCTGTCACTCCCAGCTGAACCCAGCACCCTTGCAGCCCAGCTGGAGTAGGCAGGAATAGCTCTGAAGCTTCCCTGGCCTCAGGGACAACAGGGAGTGGAAGAAGGAGAAAAGGGGAGAGAGAGGACATGACTGAGCATGGAGAACTGGTGGGGACTTATCTGCTCCAAGGACTTTAAAAAGTCTCTGGAAGTTCGTACTGCAGGGTCTGCCCTGCACCAATCAGTGAGGAAGGGGAAGGAGTCTGGGAACCGGTCGCAGTCACACCTGCAGCAGAGTTTGTTGCTGCTGCACCCCTATTTACCAAATCTTGGATCCAGCCCCAGCTGAAGTCAAAAGAGCTGAAACAGTTTATACCAGCTGTAGTAAGCAAACTCTGCATGACCTCAACTCCTCAGCAGACAGCCTGTCCATGCTTCTCTCCTGTGAGCTAATTTTCTCTCTCTTTCATAGGTCTTCCTTGCTACATTATCATTGTGGCTACTGGTAGCAGCACTGCTTTGTCTCCCTGATGTTCCTGCTTTGCCTGACAAGTGAAAATCTAGGGTGCCCAGAGTGAGTTTTGGAAGCAAAACACTAAGAGCCAGATTCAAAAAAAGAGATTTAAGGCACCTCAGTCCTACTTAGGCACCCAAACTTACGCTGCTGGCAGGACCAGATCCAAGCTGACTTCATTCCCTGCAATTATAATCCTTCCCAATTAAGTTCAGTGAGTATTGAAGCACTTAAATCCATTTGTGAATCTGCCCCCCAAAGTGAGTTCTTTCTTGAGAGGCTTTGGTTATTACTCTTGGCTGTGCCACAAACTTGCAGCATAACCCTGGGCAACCTACTCCACTCTCCATGCGTCCTCTGGCCTCCCTGCTAAATGGAAGTAATCATAAGCTGCTGACACAGGACCTGATCTCACAGCCATTATGATGTGCTTGTGCTGCAGACAGAAGTATGACTGCCACAGATACAGGCATAGCCTAGCATATTTTGATATAGCTAGTAAAAGTCCTGATAGCAGCAGATATGTTGAGGCATAAATGTGAGCATCAGCTAACAACCCAGCTGTTTTCCAAGGGTGCTTCTCTTGTCTAGATTGCACCAAAGCGCCTGCCACCCAATCTTCACTACTATCAGGCTAAACTAATGCTGGGTCAGTTATGTCTAAAGATCCTGCAGTCTCACATCCCACCACCCTGCAGTCAGACCTTAACTCTCCGGAGTGGGCCCACTGACAGTAATGAAACTCTATTAATTCCTCCTGAAAATAAGCACAGATGCAAGGGTGAAGTGATTACAGAGCAGCTTGCATCAGCAGAAGCCTGGATGACACAAAATGGGTCAAAAATGATGAAGAGGACACTTTGTGTCTTCTCTCCATCCCTGCCATGGTCCCCTCCATCAGCTATGGTTTGGAAAGCTGTTAGGGTTATGAGCAAACTATCACCAATTCACAGGCCCTCTCAGAGGTCGAGAGAGGACCAGGTCAGTTCTATTTTTTGAGGCTCAAAATACAATGCAATAATTTGTAATAAATGGTCTTTTTTTATTTAACAAATGCTTTTCTAGCTTTTTTCTTCTCCTTTCAATCCTGTCAGTGTATCTCTGTGTCTGTATGTATAACCTCATTTGGAGATAACATCAAATGTCTAAATTTGAGGCCCTCTGTGAATGAGAGGCCAGGGCCAAATGGCTCTCCTGGCCCCCCCCCTGTGATAAGCCTTGCCAATCCAGTCTTCAGCACTGTCTTCAATATCTAGTACAGGGATGGGCAGAATGCGGCCCACCAGACCAGTCTCTCTGGCTCGCGGGGCCCCTAAAAAATGTAGAAAATTTATATTTATCTGCCCCTGGCTGCCTGTCATGCAGCCCTCAGTGGCTTGTCAAAACTCAGTAAGCGACCCTCCACCCAAAATAATTGCCCACCCCTGATCTAGTATAATATTAAAGAAGTGTTACAAACCAATTTGAGGATTGCCAGCCTGTTTTTTTGGGTTTGTTTTTTTTTTCCTCGAGTAGAAATGAGGTTACATATTTGGAATAAGAATCTGATGTGGAGAAAGAAAGCTGACTTAGTGAAGTATTATTTCAATGAAAAAATGCAAACTCAACTGATTCAGAGATGGAGGAGGAAAGAACTAAACTCCTGGTTGGTGCTTAAAGATAATATAGGATTTTCTAGGACGCAAGGATATTTGGAAATGCTACCAAAATCAGTAATATACATATCCTTGATATCTCCAAGGATTGTGCAAGAGAAGAGCATTTTACTAATAAGACAAATTTCTTTACTTCTGTTGGATTGTTTAATCCTCCTTTGCAAATGTTCAAACTTCCTGCAATCATTCATCAGAGGGTTTTTTTTTCCCCTAGTGAATCTAGCAAGACCTTTCACCTGTACATTGATTGCTGCTTTTGGTATTAATCAACTCTGTGTAAAAGACTAACGAGCTGAGTTTGGAGAAAACAAGATAATATATTTGTCTTACTGTAGCAAGTTCAGGCTCCAGGGGCTCACACACCCTAGTGATCATCACACAACTCTTGCCCTGCTCCAGCTCTAAGGTACCCTCCCCTGCTCACTCTCCTGCCATGCCTTGATGTATTTAACTGATGAAAAGGAAGGCTGCCTAATGGGTCCCAGAGTAAGCCATCACTTCCCTGATGGTCAATAGGTCCCTCCCAGACTGTGCCATTTCAACACTGACTTCATTCTAAGTGAGCCCTGCTGGCCAATCCATGCCCTCCCAGGGCACCTGTAGCCTTAAGGGATATTCATTGCCATCAACCTCCCCTATAGCCACACCCCTGCCTCACACATGTTACAGTACAATCTCTCCCTTGTTTGGGCCGAAGCCTTCTCAGCCTTTGTCCCTTCTCTCTAGTTGGAACATCTAGCCTGGGCACGTTGTGCTGGACCTGGCTTCTGGGTACCAGCTCGTGTCTCAGTTACTTCATCCCTGGGCCCATCTCCATTCTGGTTTGGGTGCTGACTACTTGTCTTTCTTTGGCTTTCTCCAGGCCCCTTGGCCCCATCTTGCCTGGGCCTCCTGTCCCCATCTCCACTCTGCTCTGCTCTGGGCCACGAACCTGCTCTGACTCTGTCTGCCCTGTCTCTGCCCTTCTCTGGGCACTAGATTCCCTAGCCCTGTTTCTGCCCTGCTCTGGGTACCACTGGGATCTCCTCTCACCCATAATAGTCCCAAACCCTAGCTCCCAAAATGAACTGAAATAAACACACTGGCTATAATGCAAACTAAACCTGCACTGGGTCCAAACATCAACAGCAGCTTACTGTCAGAGCAGCTATACCTCCCCTTGCTCTGGGTTGTATCTTCTCGAGTGCTTTCAATGCTTTACTTTCATTGTTAGGGGATTCCAAGAGCCAGCAGAGCACCCTTCCTACATCTAAAAGCTGTTCACTCTGCAATTTGCTAAAATAGCCTGCTTGACCTGGCTCAGGCCCAGGGATTATATGCTGCCTAAGCCACCCCCTCCTGGTCAAATGGTGCTCCAGCCCCACAGTGGTTTCTCACTAGGGCCTGAAGGCTGATTGCTATGGCAGCTTATGTCTGCTGCTCTTGCAGTCTCCCTGCAAGCTAGGCTCTGACCTACTGGCCTATTTCTTTAGCTGCCTATTCCCTTGCAGGCAGCTCCCCACAGGCAAAGTTCTCCTGACTGGTAGGCCTGCGCGAGTTGGCAGTGCCTATCCGATCCAGAGCTCCAGACTGGGTTTCCACCTCAATCTGGCCAAAGTGGCTCCAAAGCTTTGGAGCCGCCTCAGAGATCCAGCCATAGGGTATAATGGGGAATCAATGAAATATCTATAACTTTGTTGTTTCTTGTCCGATTTGGATGAAACTTGCAGGGATGGTAGCCTCTACTGAGGCCACAAAACCTGCCAAGTTTGAAGAATATCAGTATAGGGGTTTGGGAGGAACTGTACTCCACATTCTTGAAAGCCAAACTCATGTCACAGCTGTGTGTCACACCACAGGGAGGTGAAAACTGCAGGGCTGGTAGCTCTTACTGAGGCCACAAAGCCTGCCAAGTTTCAAGAAGATTGGTGTTTGGGCTGAACTGCACCTCAAGCTGCGGACAAGCAAAACTCGTGCCATGGGTGACACTGCGTGCGTTAAGGTGCAGCGGGGTGACAGCTGCAGGGATGGTGGCCCCTGCTGAGGCCACAATGCCTGCCAGCTGTCGAGGAGATCGGTGCAGGGGGGTTCTGGGGCCCTGCATATAGTCTGCAGGTTTGTCATTGTCTTGAAATAGAATAGTTTTTTAAAAGCATATTATTAGGTTTATAATAATTTGGATTTTTAAGAAATATTAGCTTTATAGCTGAATATAAGGCATGACCTGTGGCCTAGTAATACAGCTGACCACAAGGCAGAATGATAGCTAGGCCTTTGCTTGTGTCAAGTAATCATTTTAACTACAACAAGCATTTTCTGAGTTAAAAAGTGAATCTGTGTCTGTGTGCTAAAAAAAAAAAATCAGCTACAGCTAAAAGTAAGATAAGACAGAGAAACCATTGTTTGAGCTTACTGGTTGTGTCCTTAAAAAGTATCTTCTACTGTGTAAGGTTTTGCTAACATAATGTTACTGTTACTTAACTTTTAGCTTTTAAAAAGTGCTAGTTCAGCTTAATAAAAATATGCTGTTACAAAGATTTATAGAGCACCGCCCCAAATATTGCTTTTTGTTAACCATATAGTCTTGCTTTGTTATAAAAAGTATAAAAGATCGCCTCACCCTTGAGGGGGGGCCATTTTGCCTTTTGCTGGCTTTATGGTCTTTGCTCAAGCAAATAAACAGCTGTCTTTCTTTACCCGCGTTGTCTGTCAATCAAATTACAGCTAGACAACGGACCTTAGGGAGGTTTCTCCCACCACATGCACCCCTAGCTGCTGATGGACAAAGCTCATGCCAAGACTGTGTCTGTCTTGGGCAGTTGATTGTCTGTATTGAGTCCTTCCTCTCCTTAGCCTGGTTTTGTAGGTAGTAATTGATGCTCCTTAAATCGTTATGAAGTAGCTAGGTCCTGTGTATTGAGCTGGTCCCTGGTCCCTGAGTGAATCATGATTGATTGATTGGTAACTGGGAACACAGCAGTTTAGCAGCCAGGCCTGCAGTAGTGTCTCCCCTCCCGCCCCAAGACAGACACAGTCAGTCCCACAGCACCCATGGCACCAGTTTAACTTGTCAGCAGCTTGAGGGGAAATTCCTCCCAAACCCCTGCACCGGTCTTCTTGAAGCTTGGCAGGCTTTTTGGCCTCAGTAAGAGCTACCAACCCTGAAGTTTTGACCCCTCTGTGTTGTAACGCATAGAAGTGACAGGAGTTTTGCTTTCAACAATTTGGGGTGCTGTTTACCCAAAACCCCTGCAACGATCTTCTTGAAGCTTGGCAGACTTCATCCTCTCTGCATAGTCTACCACTCCTGAAAATGTCATCCAAATTGGACAAAAAACAACAATGGTATAGATATTTTATTGTTTCCCCACTATACCCTATGGCATGATCTCCTAGGCAGCTCCGAAGCTCTTCGTGAGCTCCGAACCGAACGAGGCAGCGCTTCAACCCGGATATGCTGCTTCGGACCCAGAAGCATCTGAAGCTTCTCCAGATCTGAAGCTCTGTCCGAAGCCTCGCACAGCCCTAGTGACCGGCCACACGTGCCCTTTCACTGTAATGGACAGCTCCCTGCCTAGGCAGCATTGTTTCTCTGCTGCCTATCTTCTTGCTGCTAACCCCTGCTCCAGCCTCTACCTACTGTCATTTCTCTCCTTATATTAACAGGGGCCTGAGGCTCTGTGTTACACCTATATGTATGTATAAATTCCCCATACTTCCAGCTACTTCTCAGGACACAACAGCTCATACAAAGATTTTTTTCTTGCTGGTTACAGCAATTTTTTTTTTTATATGGGTTTTAATGTTTTGTCTTTAAAAAGCAGATGATGGGGTCAAGATCAACAATGTGCTCTTCTTGCAAAAAAGGCAATGAGCATGCTGAGTTCTATTAACATGAATGTTGTTTACTTGCAATTTATCCACTCTATTCAGCACTGGTGAAGCCTTATCTAGAGTTGTGTGTCCAGTTTGGGGCACTACACTTCAGAAGAGCTATAGGCAAATTGGAAAGAATTCAGGAGAGAATGACAAAAAAAGATTAAAGGTCTAGGAAATATATGTTATAAAAAAGCTTGGAAAAAATGGTATTATTTAGTCTGAAAAAGAAAGTATTGAGGGAGGATTTGATAACAGTCTTTATATACCAGAAGGGTGGTTAGAAAGAGGATGATGATAGAGTACTTCCTGGAGCTGCAGAGGACAGTACAAGGCATAACAGTTTTGAATTGCAACAAGGAAAATTTAGGCTGGAGATTAGGAAGAACTTTGTAACTCTGAGGTAGTTAAGTAAAAACAGGCTACTTGAAGAGGCTGTGGAATTTCCATCTTTGGACACTTTTAAGAGCAGGTTAGACAAGCATCTGTCTGGGATGGTGCAGACAGATCATTCTGCCTTGAGTAGTGGCTTGGACTAGATGACCTCCTCCTTCCAACCCTACTTTTCTATAATTCCAAATAATTTATTGTCCTCAAGAGAGAAATTCTGAACATAACAATGCACTGGGTACCTGTTAGGAACTGGGGCATAGGCAATTGCAAAAGGTCACCTGACAAGCAGGGGAAGTTCAGGGTCAGGGTCTGGGGAGCAAGGAGTCAGAGCTGAGGTCAGGGTATGCCAGAAGTCGGAGCCAGAGTTCCCATAAGCAAGTCAAGGAAGCACAGAGGGGTCAGGAGCAAGCATTACAATCTTTGCCCACGTAGTTTACTGCTGGCTGGGGCCTGATTTTAAAGGCTGGAGTGGGTGGGACATGTTGCTTATGGCCTCAGGGAACGGGTTGTCCTGTTTTCCCAGTTAGAACTGACTGCGACTGGACCCAGGACACTGATCCAGGCTTAGTGCAGGTGAACCTGTTTTCCTGCAGCCTCAAGGATTGTTTATCCTGAGCATTGGAACTGGCTGGGCCCTGGTCCTTATCAGAGTTTATTGTAGTACCAAAATGTTCAACAATCAGTCTCTTAACAAAAATTAGGATTACTTTTTAAAATCAGATGAGACATTTGCAAGGGACACAAACCCTCATGCATCTGAACACACACTACAATCTAACTAAAAGGATTAGGAAGGAATGTTCTCTGTATTCCTTACGGCTATTCCATAAGCATAAGGTACTCAGTCTCTTATGCTTTTCTTAGTTTCATCTGAGTCTGGGTGCTCTTGGAGACCCAATACTAAACTAGAGCAACTGTGGATCTGTTTCAGGCTGGCAGTGCCCGTCTGGTTTTTTTTATCCTCAGTGTTTCTATTCATAGCATTCTTAATTATCTATGCTAATACTTTATAAATGACAATGCTTTCTAGTGATTGCCTTGTACTGTATTTTTGCTATGGATATGGAATATTTAATATATTAACGTATTTTTTATTTACTCAGAGTTGTTTGGTGCTCCTTTTCCAGAAAGCTCTTTCCCAATAGATGTGTTCTTTGATTGTAAGGCTTCATCCATGCCCAGGCAGTCTGCGACTTGGGGCTCCCCAAAAGGTAATTCCAGGGACCTGTACCCCTATACTTGCCTTTCAGCAATGGGCTGGAGAGGGGGGCCCACACCAAAGAGTCCTTTGAGCTGCTCCTTGGGTTCACGGCACCACAGGAAGCTGTTCAAGAGCATGGGTCCTTCTGCATTTCAATGGGCTGTGTTGCTCCTGGAGAAGTGGTACAGCATTGACCTCCACATCTGCTTGTTGGCTTTGAGGGGTGAACTGCAGCTTTCATCAGCATACTGCACCCCAGAATTCCTAGTCCCGATCCCTTTGTCAGCTCTGCTGGTCAAAAAACTGCTAAAAACTTGGAGGAAAGGTCAGGCCGATTTTGGCTTGGGCCTGAACTACAACTAGTGCCCAACCACACCGTTTGGTTGGGACAAACTACAAAAGAGACAAGAGGAGGCCCAGGCCTATCACACTTGGCCTAGGTTGGGCAGCAAAAGCAGGCCAGACCTATACTGCACTGAGACTTGGATCAGCAACAAAAGTGCCAGGTCTCAGCCTGGCTCAAACTGTGCCAGGCTCCACCCCTGGTCCAAATCTGCCAGCTGAACATATAGCTGGGCTTCAGCCACATAGCTGGGATGGAACGCAACAGCTGTGAAACAGCAAAAAAGGCCCAGGCCTATGGCTGCAGCCTGGATAACCAGTCTCAGCTGCATCACTATGCTGGGATATTACAATTACAAAATAGAGGGGGCCAGGCCCATGTGGCCAGTAACTGCCAGCACCCCATTCCTGGACAATCTGCTCCAGGGATTAATACCCCAGTGGCATTATCCCACTCAAGAAAAAAAAGGGGAAAGAGGGAGGGAATAGGGGTCTCAAACTCCGAAACAGACTTTCTCTCCTTTTACCTGAGGCTTTCCCTTCACATAGTTTTTTCTTGCTCTCCTGTGAAGTGGGGCAACACACCACCCTCCCCCCCCCCCCAACAACATGGGGAGCAGTTTCTCTGTCTCCCAATTCAGCTGTGCACCTCTTAGCAGCCCCAGAACAACAACAAAAACTGTAGCTGAATTGCTTTTATACTTGGCATGACATCACCCAAGCCTTGTCCAATTAGGGAGTGCCAGGGTCCATTCTCTCTCTTATTCAGTCTGCCTGGAGAAACTTCTGCTTCCTCTGGCCAATTAGGCCAGAGAATTTTACATGTTTTGCCCAGGTAAAAGGCCCAACTTTCCATGACCAGAGCACATGTCCAAAACAACAGGGGCCATCTTGCCCACATAAAACACATTCACACATACACACAAAAACCTCCACAATATACAACAACCAAAAACCTACACATTCTACCATACACAACTCAAGTGCATGTGGGTGTTGCAGTGACATAAGTGAGAAGAGTGTTATGGGCCAAACTTTGGTTCGGCAGCCACTCCAGCAGATAAACACCCCTTCAGGCTATGGGAAGGAGATGCTACTACTTCTCTTTAAACAAACAGGAGGCTTAAAGAATGGGGAGTGGGTGGAACTGTGGCAGAAATGCCACCATCTGTGTCTCTCTAAAGAAATCTCTCCCTGTCAGCTTGGGACATTGGGGTTGAATTCCTAAGTGACTGGTGTAGGAGACTTATTGAGGGGTGGGTTTAATTATACCTAGGAGGCCCCTTGGGTCAGCGGACTAAAGGAGTCTATCCTTTTTGGCCCCCGACTTAGGGAAGTGCCCCAAGTTCTTGTATTGGGTCGAGTACCCATAGGACTATTAGGCCTGTGTTTCCCCGAGGACACAGGACCCAGACAGTCCCTTCTCGGGGTGGTGGCAGCACACATTACCCCCAGACTCTGCGGTGGGGCTCAAAAGGGGGTCTGCCAGGGCTTATGCACCCCTGGAGAGACACGTGGAGTCCGGAAGGTGGACGGGCATGGTGAGGTGGGAGGCTCAACACAGGAGCTCCCCCTACTGGCCTGCCACACGAACCATTGCCAAATGGACCAGCTAGCAGAGGTGTCTTAGATTGGCACTGTTGACTCCATCTCTGGAGAAATGCAGAAGCTAGGTTCAAGACACTGACTTTTCAAGTCACAACCCCCTTCCCAGGTAGCTCCAATGTGTAATAGGAGACCTTATTGCATTATTAAGGGAAAGAGGGAATGGACCTTTTAAGCCTGACTGTTTTACATGGAGCCTGGAAGAGGTGTGGGCCAAGGATGTATAAACCCAGCCCTAGAACAGAAAGGGCAGCCCAGCCCAAACAAGAGGACTGAGAGAAGCACTGGCAGAGGGATAGTGGGTGAGTAGGCCTCCTAGAGACTGCCACTGGGGTTATCCAGCAAGGACAGGCCAGTTACCCCAAGGGAAGACTGGTTATTGTTTGAGAAGACATGAGTTTGGTTTATACTTGGTCAAAAAGCCGCAAGGCATATGGTAGCTTATATGAAGAGCAGAGAGGATACTGTGGCAGTCTGATGTGTCGGTGCTAGGCTTAGTACATTGGTTTGAGGGGCATTAGCCCTGGGAGATCACTCTGACCACCAGCTATAAAAACACTGTGCATTTTCTGTGGATTGGCCAGTGCTGGGACTGTTACAGTGGGTTACTATGAACCTAAGTGGAATTAATAGTGACGGAGCTGGTGGGTTTCTATTCGCAAGCTGAGAAGAGATGCATGCAGAATGTATTTAAATGGTGCAAGAGCCCAGCTTAGTACTAATTAGTACAGCAGCCTGCTGAAGGAAACTAATTGGTAGGCTGCTCTAGCCGTATGGGTTCCTTATACATTGTGTTAACTAGAAATTCATTCACAGGGAGAAAAAATATGCTTTAAAATGAAGACCTGACAGGTAGCACAAAAAGGGGAAGAGCTGAAGTGGACTTTTCCTTGTGAGTTTGGCATTGGCTATTGACTAGTCTTTGAACTCCCAAACTAGACTTCAAGTTAAAGTTAATACATTTCCAAGCTCAGAAAAAAAAAAAATAATTGCTGAAGTTTTCACAAATTCAGAGCTCTGTAGCTGCTTTTGCCTGCTGAGTCCTCTCTGCTGAGTCCTGCTGCAGTCACTCTTAGCTGTCTCTCCCTAGCATTCCTAGGCTCAGATGGAGAGCTGTAGGCCAAAATCTAGCCTGAAGTATAGGTATGAGAATAGGCAGTATGCTTATGAGTCTGATTCTCATTCACACTAGATCCCCTTTGCATAGCTTTAGTAGTATGAAGAAGGGGTCAGCAACTTGCAGCATATAGGCTGGATCTGGCCCACAGACCCCGGGGACTTTGGTGGTGTTGCACAGGTGGGGGCCTTCAGTGGCTGGGGCCTTCACCCAGGCAGCATGAAAAAGCCATGGTAGTGGCACTTAAAGAGGGAGTGATGATTGTGGTTGTGTTGGTCTTGGTGCTCCAAAATGTTGCCAACCCCTGGTATAAAGTGGTACTTCAGGGAATGCAAATATAAATTTTGGCTCACTTTAAGGCTACCTTTTTCTGTTTGAGTGGATTAAAGATGCCTTTGTGTAAATGCGAATTCGAACCCTTCAAAATTCATATCTATTGAACAGACAGACAAGGTTTTTTGGGTGAATCTGATATCTTTTATTAAACCAACTTAAGTAGCTGGGGAAACAAATTTTAGCAAGCTTTTTGGTTTAAAAAAGGGATTTTAAACCTGAAAGGTTACTAATTTTTTTTTCCAACTATTTAAGTTGGTTTAATAAAAGATATCAGATTCACCCAAAGAACCTTGTCTGCCTATGTCCATAGACCAACATGACTACTGAATACATTTTCTTCAAACAAGGCCTTCTATCAGATCTTAGGAGCTATGATGTTAGTCATGTTTAAATAAAACAGATTCAAGCATCTTCACATAACTGGGTGTACCAAAGTCCTTAGCAAATAGTATTAACTATTGTTTTCATTGTTACATAACTCAAAAATGGCTAATTGGCTTATACTGAAGTGTCCCTTTAAAAAAAATATGTAGCCCTAGGCTGAAACTTGGTCCTGGCAATTTTTAGCTCTAAACATTAGCTGCAAAAGCAGGTTTATGTACAGGAAATGGGGTGTAACCTCATGTATCGCTCTTGTATCTATAATAAGGCTTGTGATGATATACAGTGCTGGGAATTGATGATATGCTTCTGGTACGTTTTAATCGTTCACATCCACAGGAATGGAGGGTCTGAACTTTTGCTTGGCAAGGACGTTATTGTAACAAGACTTGTATCAATGCTCTGAAGCTTGTCAAGGTCCTCTGTATTGCTGAGCATTCTGGATTGGAATGGTGTGCAATTCTAGAATCAGGCCAGGAGAACTCTAAACCTTCCTCAGTCAGGGAGGGCGCTGGAAGCACAACAGATTTCAGGGGATCACACATGAGAAAACAGGAATGGAAGTATGGGTCAAAGGTTAATAAAAAGTGCTCCAAGGGGGAACATCACGCAGAGCCCACCAGCCAGCAACCATTTACCCCTGAGATGTGTCCAAGGAGAAGTGGGCATTGCCCATTGAAACTCTGCCCGGAGATGTGTGTGGAGGAATGAGAAGAAAATGGCCCCATAGTCATCCAGGTACCACCTCGTTCCCTGGAGCTCCTTTGTAGTCTAGTAGATGATGAGTTTGATTGGTACTGAGCTGGGACAGTTGTGTGTCCTGGGACTGAGTAGTTCTGTGGATACTTTATTCTTCCTAGATGTATATGGATTATGAGTTTGAGATAAGGTTAGCATTTGGAGTATAATCAAACAAATTAGCTTCTGAAAGTGCAGCCAAGTGACTCCATAGCAATTATCATAGTCATTTAACACCAGGAAAGTGGCTTGGGTGGCAAAGTCAGCCAGCAGTGGCCTTCCACACAAGCCTGGAGTGAGCTCAGTGGAACCATGACAAGACACCTTAGCCACCCCACTACCCCATGCTTTCCCTGGGGAAGAAAATATTCATCTTTGCGGAATGGCTGAGCAGGTAGAAAGGCCCCAGGGGCTACAGGAGTAAAAGCCAAGACACCCTGAGCCAGATCCTCAGTGAGTGAAAATTTGCCTATGAATGCCTGTAGAGTTACACTGATATACACCTGCCTAGGATATGGTTCCATGTCTTTAAAACATGATCCTGGTCCCTGTCAAGTGTTTGTATCCTGCTTGTTGCTGCTGTGCAACTTCAAGCACTTTGAAGATCTCATTTTGCCTTTGTGCCTAAGGCAGTGAGGTGAGTATGGGAGGGAGAGTGGTCTTGAGCACCTCTTGTTTGTGAAGTCGTGCACAAAATAGCCAAACAAGCTAGCCGCGGGCAGCCATCACATTGTTACATCCCCTTGCAGAGGAAGCAGCTCAAGAAACCAGCTGAGCTCAGCTCAGCATCCCTGCTCTGAAACCCCATTCACACCTCCACTAAAGGCCTTCTGTATCATGCATGTCAGGCTGTGGTAACGTATCTAAAAATGTTCACCCTGAAACTAAATGCTTCCTGCATGGTTTGCGCTTCAGCACCTTCCCCTCCATCAGTGCCTGTCCCCAATTCTATTAGCAGCACACCCTGACAATTACAACAAGGAGACTTGGAGGACGACGCCTCCCAGTGGTGTCACTAGCAGCAGGCACCACTGAGGCAGCTGACAGCCTGGAGCTTCAGAGATTAGTTCCCAGTTCAGGGAAATGCCACCAGCTGGGAATGAATGAAGGGCAGACAACCATGTTTAAAAGGCTGTGAGTATATCCTTCCTAAAAACAGCACAACCAGAGGAGTCTGATTCATAGCTTTCTATGGCTAGGAATAGACCTTGCATTTGTCTCTGGACAAGTTGTACCTATGTTTTTCCCAGAACAGAAAGATCCCTGGATCGGTGTGTACACACATACCCCTTCTAATATGGTTTAGTGAGTGGCTGAACACACTGCTGCTTTCTGTCTTTGAATCAATGATGTAATCCTGGGGCAAGCATTGAGATGCACTTTACAAAGTCCCAGGACAACTGTTTGTACTTCTTATCTTGTGAAAACTTTTAGGATTTATCCAGGAACAGTGGACATGGTCATCCAAATGCCAGCAGTTGGTCTCATTTTAATCGTAAATGCAAAGTCTGCCTATAGCCTCAGTGTACAAACTGAATGCAAAAACAGACACAAAACATTTGTCAACCTGGTGCAATCTGGATTATGCCTGAAGTTCTTGAAAAAAACTCTTGCCAGGGAGAATGATCTTTTATTCAGGCTTGAGCCTCTTCTGAACTTTGGCATTCGGGCTTTGTCCTTCTCCAAGAAGCTACTAGAAGTAGGAATCAGATAGTCTCCAAAAAGAAAGGAGCCAGGCAGGATGCAGTAGGATGCAGATGCAGTAGGAGGCAAATTAAAGGCACTTGTTCTGAAAATAGTATTATAATAAGCTCAGGTGTGGAAGCACAAGGGCTAAGTTCTATCCATCTAACAGTTAGTAGCCCAGGGGCATATGTTTCCAAAACTTTGATTAAAACCCAACAGATCTATGCCTCATTTGGGAAAGAAATGCCACTGATTTCTTTCTGGCTGAGAGCTGCAGGAAGACAGTTTTGAACAAACATACTTCTAGCACCATCCATTTACAAAACAAGCTTGAAATAAGACATGCAAAATAAATTATCTGACCTTTTGAGAGAGCCAGGGAAAGTAATTAGAGGTGGAGAGCTACAGAGAAAGGCATAAAACCAAGCATAAAACACAGAGTCGAAAAGTCAGTATAGAGAGCAAAAACTTTGATTAAACAAATGCCTTGGCATACTGAAGCACCTAGCTTGGTTTTGCTAGAAAACTCCAACTCCCATATCTGATTTGTTGGGACCACCACATGAGAGAGACATAGAAGGATGACCTTACAGCTAACATTTACCAAGTGTGTTGTTAGATTAAAAAAGTAAGCAGTTAACATGGAAATCATTCCAAAAAAGGCATCAAAGCCAGGGAGGCAGGACAAAAGAAATGCCATAGCACAAATGCCAAACAGGTACTCTGCTCACAGGTAAGACAGCATGTTAGATTCTCAGCTGAAAAGACCAATAAGTAAAGCTTTTTTCCCCACTGGAAAGTTCTGTTTCATCAGAACTTAAACAATTTTGGAAAACATCAGTTTCACTGTGTGGCTCAGTACAGGCAGTTACTGTGCTGTGCTTTAGTGACCTGTAGCATGGTGACCTGTAGACACAACCCCACATTCCAGACCTCTGTGCTAATCTAGACCCTTGGTGATGTACATCCTACATGAGAGTCCTAACAACTGGCCAGCTGCATCTTACTCACAGTACATGTGGGAGCAGGTAGGTAAGGAGGTGTCTGCCAGTTTAGTGTTTTTTTTTTCCTGATCCAAAGTTTTAAATTTCATTCTGCATTAGAATGAAAGCAAGTGTCAAAGCCTTCCCATTGTTCCTCAAAGCAGCATCGTTGTTTTCCAGCCAGCCCTGAGGCAACCTACCAAGTCACAGCTGTATGAAGGGTCTGGTCCCATTAAAGCTAAAGGTAAAGCCCTAATTAACTTCAGTGGGGACAAGGCTAACAGCTGCGCAGCTGTCTTATTCATATTTTACGCATTTTCAATATGAAGGTAATTATGCTCCTAAAGTGTGGGATTTAAATGCCAGTTTTGAAGGAAAGGACCAAGGAGTTTAGTTTGGCCATAAAAACAAACCAGCACAAAAATATCTTTTCAACTCAAGCTAAAGCAATTTTAGCAGTGCTGCTCTGAACAATCAGGCCTGAAATCCCTGGTGGTTCTAGCCAAAGGTCAGGAACTGGGCATTTCTCTGAGGCAAATACATAAAATATTCCCAAAACACTTTAAATATATGGCCTCTTCTGCTTTAAATCCTGTAGGGAATAAATTATATTCCAGCAACCACTTCAAAAGTCTCTGCATAGATGCTTCATAATAGCATATACCAGAGTGCAAGCTACATACATCCCCTATACCCAGGATAATAAGCAAATCTCTCCCTTTCTACTTCTGTTCTATACAACAATGATTTATACTGCCATAATACTAACAGGAGCCAGGCAGGGCCATGTTGGGTCCAATATCCTCCAGACATTAACCAAGGGACAGTCCCTACCCCAAGGATTGGGTCCCTTTATTTTACCAGAAAGATTGATGGATACCTTGATTACAATGTATGCCTTACTCCTTCAAATAAGATGCACTTTTTAATACAAGCACAGGAACATAGTTAGAAGGAAACCCAAAGATCATCTAGTCTAAACCTTTTCTCAAGGCAGGATTATCCCTGACTAAACTATCCCAGTCAAATGATTCTGAAACCTGCTCTTAAAAACATCAAAGGATGGGGATTCCACAGCCTTTCTGTGTAGCCTGATCCAGCATTTAACTGTGCTCAGTTAGGAAATTATTCCCAACATCCAAACTATTTAGTGGCAAGTTTACAAAAAAAACCCCTTTCAGCTGACCTACAAAAAACCTCTTATATGCACCATAGATGTGTCTTTATTTACTATTTTATTTTTCTCTTAAATTAAGACTCAGAAGTTCTGAGTGGGTACGTCTAAACAGGCCTCTTTTAAGTGGGCTTAGCTTAAAATCGCTATTTTTAAGTCACAGTACGGGCACGTGTACACATGTGTGTGCCTTTAATGCACCTTAAAAATGGTTATGTGACTCTAAATTTGATACCTGCACAAAACAAGTATCAAATTTAGGCGGGAATAGCTAATTTGCATTAGTGCATGTGTAGACGCGCTAATGCACATTAATGCGGTGTGTGCCAATGGATACACACCACATTAAGGTGCATTAGCGCATCTGTGCATGTGCTAATGTGACTTAAGCTATTTTCACCTAAATTTAATGCACCTTAATGTGCATTAGTGCATCCACATGTTGACGTGCATCTAAATTGCCTTAAATGCGCTTTAAGCAAAGGCACATTAAGTTTAGGCATGCATAAATACATGTGTAGACATGCCCAGTGTATCTTGAATTCAAAGGCACCTTTTCTTGTGATGAAATCATGGTCATGAAAGGGTTCCATAACAGAAGGGCAAAGAAAGAACCTATTGGCTAGGAGCTGAAGTTGAACAAATTCACATTAGAAACTGGGTGACCACCAAGTTCAATAAAGACATTCAGGCATGAATAAGAAGAACGAAACAACAACATCCACTGAGGATCAGTAGGCAAGCCTCTGCAGACATTTTGTCTCTCTAACCAACTATTACTTCCTTACTGAAGGAACATCTCACAATTCCTAACTTTTCTAAAATAGGGAGCATCTCTTAAATTATAACTTTTATCACTACATTGGGCACAAGTTTTAAACCAGTGAGGGTGACTAACTATTGGTGGTAAATGCTCTGTCTCAACTCCAACCTCAATACTTTATCAAAGATGTGCTTTAGCCAAATACAAATTATACCAGGCTCAGTACTGATGGAACTGGGTGCAATATAGTGGTCCGTATATTATAGGAGGTCAATGATTCTTTTCAGCGTTGAACTCTGCAGGCTCACAACCCTGATCACATACTGGAAATCCATGAATGCATCTATTTTTGGAACACCCCATCATCTTGCCTTTAGGCTACAGTCATAGAAAAGCAATGAGGAGGAGGACCCACCCACCTTTTGCATTAACTATTTTTCAGAGACTCAGACAGGAGTCATATTTAGGCACCTAAGGCCACTTATATGCTGATAGGCAGAATAGAACCTGAGACTATGAGTTTTTAATAATAGTTTATTTTATTGGGATCTGAAAGCACCTTAACCTAGTGCCTTTTCAGTCCGAGGGAACATAAACGTCTGCTTTAGGATGTCTCTTTGATATGGGCTACCCAAACACATACTTTTGTAACTCTGCCTTCTTGTATTTTGTATGCCGTACAATTACCATTTCCATTTCCTGTCTGCTTCTTGGAGAAAAATAAGTAAAACACCCCAGGTTTCACTGTATACTAATGCTTATTTTCCTGTGGCTGCTTACTCAGAGAGCTTCTCTAAGCCAAGGCATCCTTCTCCATCATTCTCCTGGGAGGAGGAGAAGTATATTAGAAAGTTTGCCCCAGGCACCACAGCTTTGATTTACAGACTGGAGGAGTTATCCATCACCATGGATGGGGAAGCCATAAATTAGAGATCGACTCTCCTGCTGTGGGGCAGGTGAGATGGTTGTTTGTAGTAATCAGGGCTGCTTTCTGCCTTTAGTATCCCCACATTGGATTTCCACTGATTGGGTTTGCGATAAGCAGCTGGTCTGTGTGAAGTTGGGATTTGGATAGCTCAACTGCTGGGCGCAGAAAAGATAGGAGGTAGAATATAAGGTAGATGCATTTCATAAGCAGGAAAGGTTGAAAGCTTAATATTCTCTCTTCTTCACAGATTTGTTAACTAGTTTATATTTTACCCAGGCTGTGATTAACAGGAGGCAGCATGAAATACAAGAAATGTAGGAGTAGTTCCTGGCTCTGTTACCAATTCCCTATCAGACCTTGGGTAAATTGCTTGGCCTCTCTGCATCATAGTTCCTCATACATACATTGGTGATTAGCAATCATTTCTGTACCTTGTCTATATAGACTGTTAATACTGCAGTGAATGGAACATCTCTCATTCTGTGTACCTACAGGGCCCGGCCTGTTCTCAACTCCTCTTCAGTACAAATAATGGTGAGTAATGATCAGCTGAGTTTAGATGCCAGAAACTTGTAGACCAGTGTTATTTTAATGTTTCCTTCCTTAAAACTCTTATGGATTTTAGGGAGCTTTTTAAATTTTTTTACACTGTTTTTAAGGCAATATTTAAAATATTAAAACAACCTTCCTGTGAAATAGTTACTTATCCTATGACAATCATTTAGTTTATTTAGCAAGTTACCAGAGATGGATTTCCATAGGTTTGATTAATTTTTCTATTATACCCCCTGCATTAAAAACTCATTGGGCAAAAGTGCCTTCGTTTTAACCTCCATGAAGCCACAAAGTAATATTTGTGTTGTTATTAGAACAGTTAGTGTCGTTTTTGCTGTTAGGAGCTATTATTAAACCTTTTAATACAATTTGTGTTAGCTGTATAATGCTAGAACTTGTTTTAATTTTATGCTAGAGCTAGTCTCATTTTTGCCCCCCTCTGTAATAAAGGTTTGTTTTTTTAAGAAAATTCAAATACTAAAAAATTGCTCAAAATAGAAAAATGATGGTTGACAATCAAAACAAGTAGGTTGAAAAAGGATATATTTAGGTATGGCAGGGCTTGTGTGGTGGTTCATGGGAGCAGTAGATAGGGTACCTCTTACCCCAAGTCCCTCTAGGGACCATACTCCATGATTAAACTACATTTCCCATGATGCTCCACAACCAAACAATTCTCCCAGCCACAGCTGAGGCCAACCATTTGGACAAGGTTGGAAAATGTCCAGGCTTCTCTCTTTTCTCCACTCAACAGAACTATGCACACTAGAGTTTTAGTCCAGTCTGCAGCACAAATCTTGCTACTGTTCTGATTCTCCATTATGCTTACAGAAGTATCTGATGTTCCCCAGTTTTTTTGAGCTCCATTATGACTGGGTTTATTTTTTCTCTCTCAGCACAGTGTTTTTTTGCCAGGAAGGAAAACAAGATGGGATATTGCTGTAAGGGAACACTGATCAGTTTAGAATTAGATTAATTTAATGCTGAGCTACCTGGGAGAGTTTGAGAGAGCCCCAGAAATATTAGAAATGGGGGAAAGAGATGAGCAGCTCCTAAGGGGTCTAATAAACTGTAGGAGAGGAATGCTCCAATTTCAGTCTTTGCAAATTATTAATACAATACTGGGGGCAGGCAGAAGCAAGAACAGCACTCCAGTGCAATCAGAGCAGTGACAGGACTGTTTTAAATCTATTATAGTTGGAACAATTCCTGTAGCCCTTAAGGGTGGCCCCTTTCCACCCTGACATCCTTTTGTGTCAGGTCATAGCTGGGTTTACAACAGCCAAGGACTCTCCAGTGCTGCCAGAAATCCATCTCTGCCTGATTAAGATGCTTTTAAGGTCCTGCTTCAACCAAGCACTTAAATGTCAAGTATGTGAGTGGTTCCACTGAAGCCAATGAATGTACTAAGAATCATAGAGAAGTAAGGCTGGAAGGGACCTCAAGAGGGTATCTAATCCAGCCCCACACTCAAGGCACATTCATCCCTGACTAAACTGTCCTAGACAAACATTTACCTAATCTGATTTTGAAACTTCCAAGGTTGGAGACTCTCCAGCCCCTCTAGGGAGTCTACTCAATGCTGAATAAGCCCTAGAGTTAGAAAGTTCTTCCTGACATCCAAACTAAATAGTCCATTACAATTTAAAATTGTTACTTCTTGCCCTTGCCCCAGGGGCATAACAAGGTAGCTGTATGCCACATGCAGCAATGGAGTAGGGGCAGTGCTGGCAGCTGCATTGCTGGCTGCAGTGACATAGCCAGCTGTGGTGGTGTTATTTTTGTGCACCCCCACTCCCCAAAGGCAGTCCCTGGGCAGCTGTACCAGTCACTTCCCCCCACCCTAGTTGCATTACTGCCTGGGCCCTGTAACCCGCAAAAATAGGCTGTCACCATTCTCTTTATAACCTCACTTCATTTATTTGAAGGCTGTTATCAAATCCCCCCTTTGTCTTTTCTTCCCAGACTTAAAAGTTAGAAATTAGCTTAAAGGACCCTGCTATATCTCTGTATTGCTGCTGGAGTGGTTCAAAGGCAACCTCAACATCAGCCCCTCTATGTTTTGGCTAATATTCATAATTTTTTAATAAGTCAACAACCTATCTTCTGGTTCTGGTAATCCCTCCCCCAACCAGGCCAATGAAACTGGTAAGAATTCTCACATGCTGGGGATGAAGCTGCAACATTTTCATAATACTAAATTCCATATTGGGCTATAGAAGCAAAGCAGTCACAGCTGGTTCTCCTCTGGGGCAAGACATCCCAAATCAAACCTGTGCAAGCCTCCAAGAAGGCAATCGAGCACATGTTATAGATGGTTTGCAGAAGCAAAGAGGCCCTTCTGGCTGTTCAAGAATAAAAAATCTCTCCTAGCAACTTCAGCTGTCTATTTTATGACTGGGAAGATTTATTCTTTTGGAAGCTGCTCATAAATATCGGCGTTGATTGGTATTGAATAGATTTATTGAAGCCTTTGTTTTTCATACTACATCTACTAAGACTTACGCTGACATCTGCAAGAAAAACAGACAACACTGAATTTTGGCCCTCATTCTGTGCAGCAGCCCTTTAAGTGCCTAGATTCCTTAATTATTTTTACACCCCACCAAATCAACATTGTTTCTGGCTGACTTTTGTCATGAAATGGATGTGTTTGTCTATTTCAGAGGCTGAGACCCTGATCCATAGACCCCAAAGATGAAGGGGAACCACTTCATTGCTGCTCACAGAACTCCAGAATTTTGTGCAGGGCAACATTACACTGCAGAATGCCTGGAGAGCTGAGAGTTTTCTGCCTTTGCCCTCTAATGGGGGCAGATGTCCTGATTTGTGCAGCCTAGGTAGATGCATGACAGCACTTCCCTGAGCTCTGGGTTGAAGTACAGCAAGGAAGGAGGGCCAGTTGCTACCAAATGAAGTAAATGCAAGAGGCTCAATAGAACTATGCTGATTTACACCCACTGGGAGCCTGGCCCTGTATCTTCAGCTTGGCATTACTTATTTATGTACCAACTCCGTTCATCAGTAATCAGTCCTTGGCTCCCCTTGGATTTGCCTCTGTACCCAACTGGCTCAATCAGCAAAATTCCCACAAGGGCTCAGACACCCTTTATATGCTGGAGTCATGTGCACAGTGCTGACTGCAGAGTGTATTTAAAAGGATCTCCCCTTTAATGATTCAAGCCTCTTGTGGCAGCAAAGAGTTTTGCTCCTTATCTTAAGCCAGATATCTAAGTTTTTATCCACCTAAAAAGACTAGTCTGAGTACTGCATTGTCCCCTTTTGCACAGTGCTGGCAGAACAATTTGTCTAGAATATTTAAATAAAACTGCTAAAAAAAAAGCCAAACAGTTAATACCTGGCTGGTGGCCACAGAAGTACGTTTCATGTTTCAGAGAGAAGTTGGAAATTCTGCCTGAGACTCAGATGGGGCTGCTTATTGAGAACAACCGGGAGTATAAGAGGACATGGAGTTGAAGTGGCACCACAAGGCAGAGAGATTCAGGCTGCCTAAATACTCTTCCCCACTGCCCACCTGAATAGTGCTGGAGTATCATCCCCCAGCTACTAGACTACAGTCAGGGCAGGGCTGTGCCTTGCCCAGGGCAAGAGTCAGGAGCACCCCAGGAATGGACCCGTGCATCAGAAATGCGAGCCCTAGTATGGGAATGTTTTGCTGCCGGCCTCTCCTACAGGCCCAGCCAGGCTGCTGACACACAGTTTGAGGTGCAGCCACAACAGCTTCTCCCAATACATCTGTCCCAGAGGGTGTGGTGACCAGTACACAGTGTCCGCTTGCTGCTCTAAGCCCAGCTCCATGGAAGGCTGTACAAGGGGGAATCACCTTTTACTGCTGTCTGGGTGCTAGTTTCAGAGCTTGATTCAGCCTTTAAAGCATGGGGCAGGCAAAGTCCCAATTGGGCCTGCGGCCGGCTCCATTTCCCAGCAGCCCTGCCTGCGTTGCTGCAGACAGTTTCCATGGAGACCCCAGGAGCGGTGGTACCCTGACAGTACAGGGCCAGGGTTTTCATGGACTGGCAGGGTGCACAGCTGGGCAGGGCTGCCCCATGGCTGAGATCTTGCAGCAGTGACAGCATGGTCTGGAGCCAGGGTAGAGCTGCAACCCACTACCCGCACAGGCAGGGGTGTGCAGGCAGTGGATTGTGGCTCTGCCCTGGCTCTGGACCACGCTTTCACCACTGCAAGATCCCAGACCCGGCCCAGAGCAGCTCCCTGCCTAGCCATGTGCCCTGCCAGCATTGTTGGGGCCAGTCTCCATGGAAACCTTGGCCCCGCACTGAAACGGTGCCACCACTCCAGGGGTCTTCTTGGAAAGGTGGCAGTGATGCAGGCAGGGGCTTCTGGGAAATGAAGTCTAGCTGCTGACCAGATCCACCATTTTGCCCACCCCTGCTTTAAAGCATTAGATAGAAATTTCATAGACTTAACTTGTAACGAGTCAGTGGGGAAAGCTGGCATTCTAGCACCAGTAAGGATGTACATTTAAGACCTGTATGACTGAACTCAGCACCCAAGACCTATTAGAGGAGCCACCCTGGCACAGAAAACCAGTTAACTAAGGACTGGATGTAGAATACAGTTTCCAAGTGAGTAGGCAAAACTTAAGCGAATCATGGCTTATTTCTCTGCTACTGGAAAAACCTACCTCCTCTTATAATATAATCTTGCATGTTATACTAATTCCTGTCCTGATGTGAAGTCTCTACTCTCTGAGACTACGTTGGAAGACAATGGGCCTAATCCTGTAATACCCTAAAACAAGTTTGGGGGATTGTGGGCTAAGGAAGAAACACTGGGTTTCAAATAGTACATCACTATTGTAAAACCAGCTTGTTACTGTTGACCTCACACATTCGAAAATGATAAGCCAAACCCCACAGATTCATGACATTCTCTTAAAAGAGATGAGATTTTAATTTCAAAGTAGATTTAAAAATTGCCACCTGGTTTTTAAGATTGCAAGGTATACATTTCTCTACCTCCAGAAGGGCTGGATGCTTTTTAAATTTAATTAAAAAACCCAAAAAGTTAGAGTCTCAACATCTCTTATTAGACCACCTCAAAATTGAGTTGGTCTAATAAAAGATATCGGATTTACCCAAAAAACTTGGTATGCCTATGTCCTTAGACCAACATGGCTACAACCTACACCCCTGAAAGTTAGAGTGTTACGTTTTTAAAACGAAAATGTTAGACTCTTTCATTCTCATACTACTCTAGGAGCTGATGACTTGTGAAACTCATGATTTAGTCACGGGATTTGGCAACACTGTGTGGTGTCATGGAAAGTAGATTGGAAAGGGGTTGTTAGTGTTAAGTCTGCAGTCAGGCAGAAGGCAAAGCAGGGTGGCCTCTTAGGCTAGGGACAGACATTACACAAACCAGTTTAAGTGATTAGAAACTGGTTTAAACCTGTAACAGAAAAGATGTTCAGTGCACATAAACCAGTTTGAAAATGGCTGAAACCAGTTTGAGGTATCAGACTTAAATGATCTCAGTCAAACCAGTTTATACAATGTCTGTCTCAGATCCTCTGCTGGTTTAAGCTAAACCAGATACTCCCAGCATGCTCTCTGGGCTGGGTGGGGCTCTCTGGTCCACAGCAGAGCTGGCCCCTCCCCTCTGCTCCTTGGCTGGAGCTCTGGCACAGACTTGCAGGCACAGCAGGGTCTGGCTGGCTTCTCCATGCCCCCCCTACCCCCCCACCCCCGCTTAAGCAAAGATCCCTTCCCTCTCTCTCCCACAGCACAGACTGTAGCCAGCATGTGGTATGCTAGCTAATGCTAAGTAAGGCAGATAGGACAGGGTCCTCTTAGGGCCTTTTGGATGTAAAAAGCAGCTCAGATGGTAATGTCCCTGCATTCCTTCCTTTGGAAAAGGCAGACAAGGTTCTTTGATTATCTTTTATTAGACCAACTAAATAGTTGGAAAAAAATTCTTAGCAAGCTTTTGGGTTTAAAATCCCTTCATTAGGCTGAGGAAGCATCTGCAGTTCGTGTGTATACTCTTCCTGGATAGAATGAATAGTAAAGAAGCCAGAGGCTGGTATGCATTTTCCTTTGGAAAAAGCTGCTTAAGAAGAGCTTGTAATAATGAGCCAGGCTTTGTTTGTTGATGGGGTGTTAAATGCTGACAACAGAGCTGATAAATGCTCTATTATAAAGGGGTGGGGGGGCCTCCCTAATCACAGTGTCCTGTCAGGCCTAGCCACACACCCCTCAGCTCAGTTGTGTGGAAGGGAATGGAGGGCTGCTCTAGCACCCCCAGCTTCTAGCCTGAGCCACTGCAGGCGTGTGCCTGCATTTCTGGGATATCTGTCTGGTTACAAAACTGATTTAGCCTAGCCAGGTTAGACTAACCTGCGAAGATTGAATCAATTCAGGCTCAGGCTTTTTGAATGTTTGTCCCTAGCCTTAGAGACAAAGTGGTTCACAGAGGCAGAAGGTTTTGTAGACAACCTAATTCATCAGATAGTTTTCAACTTGGATTTCCAAACTCAAAGGCAGAGCAAACTTGGAAAATCTATCACTCCCTACAAGGTTATTATGAAATGAAAAAGGATCAGTGCATCCTGGAATTTCACTATATACACAGTTCTCCTCATCAGCATAAAGAACCAGCAGCAAGCCTGCTTCCCATGCTGCTGCCACTGTTGGTTATCATATAACTTCCTTTTTCAATTTGGTTTAAGATCCCAACTCTGGCCAATCAAAAAAAAAAAAAAGGTTAAAAGATCATCATGTGATTACAGACCACAGAACATAGGGGTAACCTCCAGCCTCTAATGTAGGAAGTAGTAGTTACTGCTGTGTAAGAAGGTGGCTACAGAGACAAAAAATGTCCCCTCACCTATTGTAATGCAGGGTTGCAGGGTAGGCCTGCTCTGCAGAGTAGGTTGCAGCTGAGAATTGACACAGGTGTCTATGACATCAGATGTAAGTAAGTTAAAGATAAAATACGGTAGCTGCTGAATTTGAGGAGTCAGTCAGTTTTAGTGAAGAGAACAATACATCTGGGAACATGAAAGAGATTTATGCTTTCTTCCAAGCACACAATGCACAGAGTAGGAGGAAAAAAACCCAACTTCCAGCCACAAAGCTTTCCTCCAGTATGTTGAAGTTGATGCAAGAAAAGTATAAAATACAGGCCTACTCTGGTAGGATCCAGGTGTCGCTGTGCCAGTCCCCCTCCCCCAAGGATTTGATTCTAATGTCAGCATTGCTTTGGCTGCAAATAAAAGTCCCTACAATGCAGAAATATTTTCTTCCTGCAATTTTTCCCTTCTCAAGGCCATAATATCACTCTTGCTATGCTCAGCTTTGCATCTGTCAGCCCAGAAAGGGGACCATTGTCACTAAGCAGCAACCAGTAATGCAGTTAATGTGGGCAAGAGCTGATCAATGTCAGAACTAAGGTCCATTAGACATTCCCCTCTCAGCTAACTCAGCCTTCAGCATCATATGTTTCTGACAGCAAATGGAGGATGCCTTGTTTACTCTAAAACAGAATTCCTGAAGAAAGCCTGGGGACAGATGTAATGGCTCTGGCATCTATCGCTTGGTGGAATTGCAATCCAGTTTGTGGGCTGGTTAGATTCATGCTATTGACCTGTTCTGACACAAGTGTCACCCATCTGCCAGGCAAATAGCAAAAGCCCAAGGTCTCTCAGAGCATTAGCGATTGGTAAGGGGCACACGGGGGTGCATGTGTCCCCCGTGATGGAACCGGTGCCCTCCTGACGGCCAACACCGATGCTGTTAGTAGGGTTGGTGCTCCCCCTGACAGGGCCGCTGCCATCGGCAGCTTCTGCAGGTGCCCGCCAGATTCAGGAGGCACCAGTCACTCATGTCTCAGAGTAACTTCTGGGTCAAGAAGAAATTGCTGGCATGGAGTCTGGATATTATTATTAGCCCAATTTAATGTATTCAGATTTGCCAATGATGGAAAAAAAGCTTTGCATAACCCATAACTAACAACACAGAGAATCAAATCCTTGCCCACCTATTTGGTGCCTATAAGAATGATTCTATTCCACCCATTCCAATGCTCTCTTGAGTCCCTGACAAAACATTAACAAGCTTAGTTTTGTAATACACCAGCAGCTTACCCATAAGACTGAGTCACAAAGGGTGTGTCTAGATTTTCATTTACACTGGCTTAAATTTTACTGTACAGTTAATTACTGGATAGGCTGGAGTCTACACATGCAGGCATTAAAGCACATTAACAATGTGTATGGACTAAGTTAGTCCCAAGGCAGTCCACACACATAGTGTTACTGTGCAGTAAGGCACCTACTAGTGCATTACTGTGCAGTAACTAATCAGACATAAATTTGATTACTACATGATGCAAATATTAAATTTATGCTCAAGTCAGCATAAGTCACCATATTTACTGCATAGTATGGGCATGCATGTATAGATATGCGCCCATACTGCGCAGTAATTTCGGTTACTGTGCAGTAAATGTGCATGTGTAGACATACCCAAAAGAAGCAATCCACCTTTGACAGTAATGGTTTTTCATGGAATTTGAGCAGGGTGGAATACAATCATATGCAGGTTTCTATGTCCATGTATGCATCCAGTAGGTGGGACAGAATCTGGCCCAGTGTGCCTCACCAAGAGTAAAAACTTGCTTGAAGCTAAAGAGAATTTGGAAGATGTGTAACAGCACCACCAGGTGACACTTCCCACACATCTATATTGGTTGTTATTCAAGGCTAGAACTGAAAGTGAGTTATTATATACATTTAATGACCTATAAGGCATCTACATTATCTGTACTGAGTCTTGTGATTAAAACAGCAGACTAAGAGTTATCACAGATCCCAGCTCTGTGACAGACTTCTGGATTAACCTCAAACATGTATGTCAAGTACCTCACACAGTGGTAGCTTGATTTCCAGCGGTGCCTGTTGTCACTTTACTGCCTTGTGCCTCAGTTTCCCTGACTCTGAATGGCAGTAATACTGCTGAACTCCTTTGAGATAAAAAAGCAGTGCATAAAAACTACGGATATTATTGGGGTCTACTCTAATATAGATATGTATTCTCAAAACACACTTTGCTGGTCTTAACCAAACATGGATAGCATGACCCACATGGCACAGAACATGGAGACATGGTCTTAGCTCCAACATGACAGCAACTTGGATGCCTCACTTCTCTGGGTCTCTTTGTTTTAGGATGGGGCTAATGATACCTATTAGAATTAAAATCCCATAATCCAAGGCAGTGTGCAAGGTAGTGTGGCAGACACTTTTCTCATCTCTAGAATGGAGATAAAAGTGGCATAGAAAGGTAAGATCTCTCAGGCAAGCATCAATCCTTAGGGGATTCATCTGTAGCTGAAGAGCTATGGCACTCCTGATTGTAAAAGAGCAGGACTGTGGCCAGCCACATCTCTTCATCTTTCTGAGCTTTAACTTTCCAATTCTGCAAAACAAGCCCTATGTTATTTGTAATGCTTGTTAAAAAGTGGATTTTCCCCCACCTCCTTGAACAAAATGTTCATTCTTCCTCAACGACTTCAACAATTTTTTGATTGAAATTTTTTCAGTTTTCCAATGAAAATTGAAAGAAAAAACGTTCAATAAAATCAGATTTTTTGGAAGTAAAATGTTCTAGTTTCTAGTTAATTAAAAACAGCAAAATGCATCTAGCATGAACACTGCTATACTAGTGTAACACCCGCACATACTTGGTTGTGCATTGTTGTTTTTTTTTATGCGTGTGTGTTGTGATATGGGCAAGATGGCCCCTGTTGTTCTGGCCATGTGCTCAGCCCATAGCAAGCTGGGGCCCCTATCTGGGGGAAATATGTAAAACCTTCTGGCTTCATTGTCCAGAGGAAGCAGAGGATGCTCCAGGCAGACTGATTGGGAGGAAGACAGAAATGTGTCCCTCCTGGATTGGACAAGGCATAGGTGATGTCACACCAGGTACATAAGAACAACTCACTAAGATTCTGAGGCTCTTTCTCCTGGAGTTGCTGAAAGCTGCACAGCTAGGTTGGGAGCCATAAAACTTGCTCCCCATGGGGGAGTTCTCCCTGACTCTTTGCTGAAGAGGCAACCAAACACTATTTGAAAGGAAAGCTTCAGGTAGAGGCAGAGAAAGTCTGTTTTGGACTTTGAGACTCCTATTTCCTCCCTCTTCCTTTTCCTCCCTCTTTCCTTTCTTAAGTGAGTTAATACCATGGGAGTGTTAATTACTGGAGCAAACTGCCCAGGAACAGGTCCTGGTAGTTACTGGCTGCAGGGGCATGGCCCCCTCTGTTTTGTAATTGTATCATCTCAGCATGGGGTATAGCTGAAACCTGATGTCCAGGCCACAGCCATAGGTCTGGGCTTTTGTTTGCTGCTTCTGCAGCTATGATATTTCAGCCCAGCTGTGTGGTTGAACCCCAGCTATATGTTTAGGCCTTAGTGTGGTATAAGCCTGGCCAGCTTTTGCTGCCCAGTTCAGGCCAGGTGAGGCAGGCCTGACCTCATTTAAAAAATTTTCTTTTTGCAGTTTCTGCCCAGCAGAGTTTGGATTGGGGAGTAATCAGGTGGGGTTAGCCAGGAATCGGGGATACTCTGTTTACCACGGTGCCCCTTAGGGTTACTAGAAACAATGGCCATAAACTGAAGGATTTATGTTGATTATTAGCAGATTTAGATTGGACATCAGGAAAAAATTATTTACAGTGAGGGTTGCCAAAGTATGGAATGGGCTTCCAAAGGAGGTGGTGCTTTCCCCTACCTTAGAGACATTTAAAAGGAGATTAGACAAGCACCTAGCTGGTATGACTTAACCCCAGCGTTCTTTCCTGCCCAGAGCAGGGGGTTGGACTCGATGATCTAATAGGTCCCTTCTGACCCTAGAAATCTATTAAATCTATGGGACTAGGAATTTAGGGGTGCAGCATACTGATAAAGCTGCAGTTAACCCCTCAAGGCCATCACATGGAAGTGGAGATTGCCCTACAGAGTCACAGGGAGCAAAGACGGACCCCTTGCAATGCAGAAGGACTCATACTCTCTAGCAGCTTCCTGTGGCCCAGTCAACCCAAGGAGCAGCTCAAAGGACTCTCTAGTGAAGCCCCCTGTTCAGCCCTTTGCTGAAGGGCAGGTATAAGGGTTCAAGCCCCTGGAACTGCCTTTTGGGTGAGCCCCAAGTCCCAGACTGCCTGGGCATGGGTGAAGCCTCATCAAGAGGATGCAATCTATGAACTAGGGGTTGTAGTTGGTAGTGTTTTAAATTATTTTTAGGGTTTCCTTTGTTTTCTTTGTCTTTGTTTTCAGTAATAAATTTGTTTTCTGTGTTAACACTGCTTTTGAGGAGAGTGGGGGTTTTTTTTTGTTTTGTGGGGTTTTTTTTAATGCGGGACAGCCTAGTAATTTATTTAGTGTTTCCCAGGTGGTCTGGGTGCGGGCTTGAGCCAAGGTAAAATATATTTAGACCCCAAATTTTAATCCAGCCCTTGTTGTTGCTGACCGGTGCCCAACAGAAGAATTATACTAGCAATGCTATGCTGATTACAGGTAGATAGAATAACCTGTTCCCTTCCCCTCTCCACCCCAAGCTATCACAGGAAAAGGGCTATACTGGTGAAAAAGCAGGATTGACAGCAATAATGCTATGCCAGAAGAAGTCTGCAGTGTTGATGTAGCCTCAAGTTGTGCTGTTGAACCTCTGGACCATACAGATTTTGAGAAAAATGCCTCCCCTTCCCCAAACTTTTCAAGATTTGCAGGAGTTATAGTTTTGTAGACAATTTAAAAAACACTCAGATGTTGGAGAAAAATGTTTCCCCAACCAGCTTCAGTCAAAAACATCAACATTTTTTGTAAAACTGCTCCAATTGTGTAGAAATGTTGCCAATATGAAAGCAGTGAAATTTAGTTTAAAAAAAACACATGTTTCATTCATGCAATCAAGGAATGGTTGCAATATCATGCCACTTATTACTCTTTAAAAATGCAGCTCTATAAAACTATATTCCTCTGTAGTAGGGAAGGGTAGCAAAATATCTTTATCCAAAATGGCCTTTGGCCAGGATATTAACTTTAATAACTTTAGCTGGGATTTTCAAAAGCACCCAGGTGATTTAGAAGCACAGTTCTTATGCTTAATGACTCATGCTCCTAAATTATTTAGGTGCCTTTGATATATATACTCACTACTAAACCTTGTGAAAATGGAATTCTTTAACAAGCAAAGTGGATTGGGTTTTCAGTGTTCTCTCTCCTCTGAGTCAGGCTGATTAGCTGATGATAACTGATTAGACCTGCATAATGTACAACACACTTCAAATAATCACTCCAATTTTCTTTGCTTTCATAAGCCAGAAAGAGATAAGGGTCTGACTAAGGCACTGAAACAAAGAATCTAAAACCTGAAAACATAAACATGTGCACACTCCCCACAACAAAAATCTAAAAATTCTATACCAGAAAATGACATTAAAATGCCAATGAAAGGAATTTCAAATTATTCTGTGATTCCACACCTATAGAATTCACTACAGAATCCAGATCTCTATAATGCATAATGTTCTTCCATAATATAAAGCAGCCAAAAAGGTAATAATGAAAAGCTGCACTCTGAATTTCTAAACTTAAACTTATTTCTAAACTTAAAAGTCACATCTACACATTCAATTAATGCATCTGAACTTTCTGCCCAGAAAATTCAATCTTGTTAAAGCACTACCAGGCATGCATCTGCTCATGTGCCCGTCAGGAGCAAATTTTGTCCCAAGGGGAACAGTTCAGTTTGGAGTTGCTCCTGCCCTGCTCTAGCCCCCTGGGTGCCCAGGGTGCCAGCCCTAGACTCACAGGGTATATGGGGACCAGCCCTAAACTCCACGGGGTAGGGAGTGTGGTGGGCCAGTAGGGGGCACTCCTGCACTGAGCCACCCACCTCACCGTGCCCAACCAAAAACCAATCCTCAAGTGCTTTCCCTGGGGCCCCTATGTCAGGCCGACCACCTTCCTGGAGCACACCTGCAAGCCTGGGGTAACCGCTGCCGCCACCCGGGCTCTGGTCTTTGTTCAGGCCCTGTGCCCCCTGGGGTACACAGGCCTTGTAGACCTTGAGGGTGCTTGACCCACTGTGAAATCTTGGGGTGCTTCCTTTAACCCGAAGCTCAAAACAATAGAGGCTAAGTCTACACCCTCTGACCTGACTCAGATCACATATGCTGCAACCCAGGGAACCAGATTGACAAATAGGTGAGAAGACTGAGACAAAGAAAGGAGAGAGAAAAGCAGGTGGCGGGGAGAGAACAAAACCTAAAAGCGTGAGTCTGGAAGAGGATTTTTCCACTGAAAGAGCTCTCAGCTGCAAGGAAGCTGCCTACCAGTCACATGGAGATTGAGACCCATCCAGATCTCTGTGGGGCAGGGAGAGCTGTCCCAGCTCTGTAGACACCTGTGACTGTACAACTGGGAGACAGCTGCCCTACAGCCAGAACAGCTCTCCCCACCCCACAGAGATTGGGATGAGTTCTGATCTCCACATGGGTGGGAGGCAGCTGCCCCCTCCCACAGAGATCAGGGTTTAGCCAGACAGCAGTGGCAAATTGCTCCCAGCCAGGTTCTACATGTGTGCTCTGGTGCATTAGTTAATGCACTCTTTTTCTAGTACCTGTATGTATTGGTACTAGCAAATGGCACATTAGACTAAATGTGCAGCAGTTGACATGTACATGTAAATGGTGATGCTTTACTGTGCATTACATTATTCCCATGCTCCTCTATGGTGTGAGACTTGGGTGACATATTGAAGGCATCTTAAGTGCCTGGAATGATTTCATCAGTGTTGCCTCGGGAAGATCCTTCACATGAGATGGGATGACCACTGCACCAATGCCAGCATCCACTCTGCAGCTAACATAACCAGCATTGAGGCAAAGATCATGAAACATCAACTCTGCCTGAATGGTCACTGTGTGTGGATGGCTAACACTCATCTCCGAAAGCAAGTTCTCTTTTCTCAATTTAGTCATGGTAAGAGAACCCACGGAGGACAGAAGACGCACTACAAGGACACCCTGAAAGCATACTTTAAGAAGGGTAGCATCAACCCTACAAATTGGGAAGCACTAGCTGGTAACAAGTATCAATAGTGCTGCACCATACCTCAAGCTAAAGCCCATTTATAAGAGTACTGTCATGCTTGGGAACTCAAGAAATGGCAGAGGAGACAGGAAAGCATATAACATCCTGGCTAACAGTTGTGCCCACTACCCCACAAGGCACCACCTGTCATATCTGTGGAAAAATTGGAAAAACTTGCAGAGCACAGATTAGACTCCTCAGCCACCTTAAAGCTCACCTGTAATTCCCCCCTGGCAGACATCTTTGTATTGAGGGATAGCTGATATATTAGATTAGTCTAATGACCAGTAAAGCATCTCATGTAGGTGCACCTAAAAAGTGTTCCATCTTTTTTTATTTCATTTTGAACTAAACCCTTTAATGGGAACTAGCAGAATTGGCATCCTCTTAATATCAGGTGCTCAGGAATGAATAAATACAAACCAAACAAAAGATTATTTAAGTTTAAACAACAATGCTTTTATCCTTTAGGTTGGGAAGAAACACTCTCAAATATGAAGCATGTGCAAACCTGATTTTTCAGATAGCTTCTAAAAACAACACTAAGAGAAGTGTGAATTGTGCCACTTGTCTCAAAGGAGTCTTGACTCTAAAACCTAAGGGGAATCTAAACATCAGTAGCATTCCAGTTCATGATACTGGATCAGTACCGCTATAAAGAAAATTGCCTATTTCGGAAATTGACCCCCAAGGGGCCAATAATTTGGCCGATAAATGCCCATGCTACAGGCAGCCGTCGCAGCACAGAGCAGAGCTGGCAGCATGGAAAGCTACCTCCAGCTAGTAAGTCAGGAGGGAAGGGGGATGGAAGGGGAATGGGGGGGCGCATCAATGCCCCCTGCAGTGAGGGTGGGGGCAGGGGCAGGTGCTGCCCAGCCAGGGCAGGGGGCTGCAGAACAGAGGCACAGCTTGTGGGGTAGGGGCAGCTCCTGCCACTGCTTGCACCCTGGGAGGGCAGGGGGGCATGTGCCCCCAGATCTGCGTGGCATGGGTGGGCTGCACCTGCAGGGTGGAGCTGGAGCTAGCAGTGCATGGGGCTTTTCTTGCTGGGGGTTGGGCTCATAGTGGGCTCCAGCAGCATGGGAGGTGGCTGCAACCACCCCAGCTCTACTCCCAGCCCCGCACCGCCACTTAGTGCAGCCCCAGCTGAATGGCCCACCTCCACCCGAGTGCCGGGAAAAGCCGCGGCTGTGGTGGTGCAGGGCTGGGAGTGGAGCTGCAGTGAAATTTGGGGAGGTGGCAACGTCCTCTCAGCGCCAGCCAGAGCCCACTCCGAACCCAGCCCCCTGGCAAGAAAAGCCCCATGCAGCACCAGCTCCCACTCCACCCTGCAGCTGCAGCCCTCCTGTGCCGATCAGGGGGCACACACCTCCCCTCCACCCACCTGGGGTGCAAGCAGTGTCAGGAGGTGTCCCCACCCCACGAGCCGCACCTCCATCCTGTGCCTCCCCCCATGGCCCAGCTGAGCAGTGCCTGCCCCCTCCCTCACTGTGTGAGGCGTTGATCTTCTCCCCCACACCCCCTCCCTTCCCCTCCTCTCCCCTTTCACCACACTGGACTTATCAGCTGATGGCAGCTGTATCAAATATCTGATCAGTATCAGCTGATACACTTCCTTAAATATCAGTTATCGGTATCAGCCCCCAAAATCTCTATTGGTGCACCCCTATCTATAACTGAGTGGCATTTTGTGGCATAATCAAAATGTTATGTTTTACTTATTGAAACACAACAAATACACATTAGCCAAACAGTCTTTCTAAATCTCAGTTTCCAGAATTGCTGTTCCATTAAGAAACAGGGTCTCAGAATTCTCTCTCTGATTCAGAAGGGGAAAAAAAGTTTCAAAATGTCAAAATTTCTCACAAAACAAATGCCACCACTATTTCCAGCCTGTACACATATTTTCTCCAGTTAAAAAGAGATTAGAAGTTATACTAATACATTGGGGGTCTAGGGCTGTAGTATTCAGTTTAACATTGAAGCAAAGCCAAATATGACTTCATTGTAATGAATTAAAAACAAGCTGCAGGGCTGTGGAATAGGAGCTTCATGACCAGAAGCAGCTCATAGGCATGAGAATTGCAGACAAAAGCTGGCTTAACTGGTGGAACATCAGGACCATTAAAAAGAAGAGGGGGTTGTTAACACCTGTGTAATAAAGAGTTTAGAAGGAGTTGAGTAGATTACAATGACCCATGAAGTCAAGTGATACCCTCAGTGCTGCCCAACTAAAAATGCTGCTGCCAGACAGTTTGTTTTAAACTTTGGGTGAAGCTAGAAACAAGGAGGGGTATAAGTGTACCAGTGCACCCCCCCTCTCCCTCTCCCCTGCCACCCAGATCCACCCCGGTTATAAATGAAAAAATCTTTTATTGGAAGCAAAGGTCCCACCCTTAGACTTAATGCAAAGGCTGCTGAAGTCAAAGTAAGGATTTCCCATGACTTTGGATTCAGGGATCTCAAAGCACCACAAGATGCCCCAGTTCCTACAACATAGCATGCAGGATATAAGTAAAGGAAACCTGGGGAGATCTGCTGTAGTGTTGAGCCCTGACTTGACAGACAATGGGAAAAAAAGGGCTTAAAAATTAACCTAGGTTGGAGAAGCAGCAGCCAAGCTGAGGAGAGGTGCTGGGAAGGCTTGGCTTCTGTCTGAGCAGATAAGGAAGGAGGAGGAGGGACAGCAGAAATCTCTTCAGGGAAGTTTGTGTCTTTGTATGCTTGCATGGCATGTAGGAAAAGAGGCCTAAGCCATGCAAATAACAGCCAAAATCAACAAAGGTGAGACTCAGCAGCCACAAGGGTCAAAAGGCAAAGTCATCTGTTCCTTCGAAGGAATCAGTGTGTTCATCCTGCAGCGGAGGAGCATTTTACATAAATCACTAGCTTTTCCAGCTTCTTCTCTCACTCTACTAGTGCAAGTATCACCGAGGTGGTAGATGCAAACTAGAAGGAAAGAAAAACATATGTACATTCTGTGGGGTATGGATGGGAGCATAGGAATTGACCTCTAAATTGACCTCTGACCTGTTCTTCCCGTACTGGCAGTCTATATATCCTTTCTGCAAGAACCTGATCTTCATTTCCAACTTTGTGGGTGAGAGACTGTGTTACCATTACTTCTTTTTAAAGCTGGGGTAAGGATCTTGCAGTTGGGAGGCTGGAGCCAGATGAAAAGGAAAACACTGCATGTACTATTGCCATCCTGTCACTTTAGATTCTGATCACTCTTTCTTTAACACTCTTGTCCATCATCCAAGTTGAATTAGATGACAGGCTTGAAAAGCAAATTGTTTCATTGATTTTGTTTTGGTTATTTTACTCTCTGAATACATTACCAAAGCAAACAGCTCTCCCTCTCACACTCAAATTCCCAGGAATTACCCCTGGATAGCTTTGCTCTGTTTGGCTACTACTCTGGGAGACTCCATCTGAGAACATGCTTCTTCCCCATTCTGGTCCAAGGTCAGGGTTCAAAATACAGGGGGAACTTCGGGAGGAGGTGGCTGAGCCACCCCATAAGAAATGAGAGCTCCCCATAAGCCTGCCCCCCAGCCCAGTAGAGATAAGAGCACTGCCCCCCCCCCCCCCCCCCCAAGAAACAAGAGCCCCTGGGCCACCCTGTGCCTTTCTAAGCAGCTCAGATGGTGGTGGAGGCTCCTTCAAGCTTCTGACTGCCACTGCCACAGACCCCTGCCCCCGAGAGTCAGAGTTTAATTCAAACCCTGTCCAAGGGAACTGTGCCACTATTTCCAATAAAACCCATGCCTGGCCTTTAGAAGGGGCCTCTCTGCCTTGGCTCAGGCACCATCCAGCACTTTTTCCCTAGTCCTCCCACCCACTGACCACAAATATATATGTAATCTGATAGCATTTACAGTGACAGAGCCTCACCCAATGTAAGTCATCATGGATCCATGCCATCTTAATACAGTGATGCTGAAGGCACTCATACCTTGTCCCTTGACCAACTGATCATGCCTATGGATGCCCTCAGCCCACAGAGTTCAATTGCACTGAGCCCCAAAATCCTCCATTTATGACAGGATGTTCCTGCTCTTTGGAACTACTTCAGGGCAACCTTTTCTAATCTGTTCCACTCATGCCTATCAAACTTGACTTGGTGCAGTAGCCTTGAGGAACAGTTCTTGCCTTATAGTCTAGTACTCTTTGTCCTTAGAGTTTTATTTGTCAGCTATCTGTAAGGGAGGGCATGAGTAAATTGGTTTGTTTGTGGAATGTCCCCTTCACCTAAAGGAAATGATAAACCAGTACTGGTTTCAGTCTATACCCACAATCTATCTAGGACACCCTTTACTAGACTGTCTGAGCACTTTATTAAACCACACAGAAGCCCTGTGAAGCAGGGAAACGATGCTATCCCCATTGTATAGATGGAGAGTGAGGTCCCAAAAGGTTAAGTGACTCCTCCAGGTACCAGCAGAAACCACTGGCAGAGCAGGGAACTGGGCCTAGATCTTTTGAATATTAGACTAGTACCTGGCCATTGGACTGTCATTTCTCCTATTACATAGTGTTGGGCCAACCCCAAGAGCTCTTCAACAAGGGAAGTAGTTCAGCAAACCAGGAGTATTGTATACCCTTTTATTACACTAATGTTGATTCCACCATCTCAGAATGCACAACAGTCAACATGGTCTTGTAGAAAAAGATCCTCTGTGCAGTGACAAGTTTATATTAATCTCAGCAGGCTCTGCTGATATAGACATTTAGCCCTTAGGTTGTTAAGTGGACATTTGTTTATACATCTCCATTATGGCCACAGGCAAACCATCAGCAGTCATGAGGACCAAGCTGATGGTAGATACATCTAGCAGGTGATGTCATGTTGACAGTGACATGTGGTGGACGTAACCCAGCTTCCAGATAACGCACTCTCCAGTACTGGAACTTCTGTTCCTTGCATCTCCACACAGCCAGACCCTCTGCCTAAAGACAGTTGGGAAAATGGGCAAGTAAGGCTGCATCATTTTTTTTGTGCCTCAAAGAGGTCCCCAAATGTTATATGTAGTCATCCAAGAGCAGAATAAATACCTTGGCCAGCATTGAAAAAAATAAGCCTTGGCTAGTAGGTACCACACAATTATATCCTGTCCTCTTAAAGTTCTTACTTCATGCCTATCACTAAGGTATCTGGTGCCCAGGATGCTGAAAAATTGGATAGGATGCAGAGAAGAGACATGGAAATTATTCAAGGACTGGAGAAAATGCCTTGCAGAAAAGAGATCAATAGATGACTTGATTATGATGTACAAGTGCCTTGAGGGTGAGCATGTATCACATAATAAAAGGCCGGTCAATCTACTGGGAAATGGCATAACAAAAATTAGAGGACTGGATGTCATATGTAGATTAGAAATTAACAGATTTTTTAAACAGAGACTGATTAGCCACTGCTCCTGCAGAGGAAAGGGGCTTCTCCTTTTCTGTCTTACAAATGCAGGTCTTCCTAAAAGTGCTGCTTTAGGTAAATTCTCTAGCCTCTGTCACAGAGGAAGATCTGTTGCCTCCATTTTGGCCTTCATGATCTATGGATGCTTCCCATTGTCTATTCATATGATTTGGGTCAGTAGTCCGGGGTGCTCATCTGCCAGCCCACAGGCCTGATCTGGCCCACAGAACTGTGTCATCCAGCTCAGATGCTCCCCACAGGTCCAGCAGTGCCCAGAAGTCAGGGAGCAGTGGAAGCATTAATTGTCATGGCTCTGGAAGCCACAGAAGCCACTCCCTTGCTGTTAAATTTCTGGACTCTATGAAGAGTCCCACAAGCCAGATGACAGCCCCACATGCCAGGTCAGTGCATAAGGTCAGATCTGCTATGCATGGGGCCACTCCACAGCCAGAGCTGGTAAGCCCAGAGTCAGATCTAGCTCCTGGAGGGTTGCTTCATGGCCAGTTCTGATGCATGCCTTGGGTTCAACCCAACATGCACAGGTAGCTCTATGTCTGGATGTGGGCATATAGGAGAAAGCTCATCAACTTACCCCAAACAGGGTCCAGCCCTCAGAAAAGTCCTGTGCCAATCATCCAGCCCATGGGCCAGAAGTTTGGGCACCACTGACTTAGCAGTGATGTTAGCCACTGAGGCCCCCCCCCCCCCCACTCAGTGGGAAAATTCTTGTGGCTTATGCCAATGGAGTGGTAACCATTAAGAAGTGCTAGCATTTTAATGGCTGTTTCTGAGCTTCCAGAAGTATGTGGGGACAAGCAGAGTGTGAAAGTTTAAAAAATAGGGTGACATGTGGGACTCTTTCACTATCCTATTCAAGTGCTGCACAGAATTAGAGCATGACCTGTCTCTTCAGTCAGATCATCTATGTGATAATGTATTCCTTGTGTCATGGGTACAGCTGCCTTCTCCATCAGTAAGGAGACTGACCTCCTTTGCAAAGCACTTTGACAGTTTCTGGTTAAAAGTGCTATAAAATAGCATGATATTAATCAGACAGAAGTCTGGTCTACAGCTGTTAGAAATCCACAGGAATTTCCTTGCCAACTCAAGCACCAAATTGAGGTCAGATGAAATGGATCTTTTTAGTGTCTGGCGCGCTTTCCATGAGGATTAATCAGTGACCCCCACAGTATCCATTGTTCTCTGTCTATCAGGAATGCTGCCCCTTTGGGAAGTCAGCTGTGTTGCTGCTTGCAGCATACAGGATCCCAGTGTCTTCCAGCAAGAATTATTCAAGTTCTGATTGAAAAAGTTTTCCACCATAAAATGGAGTTTTGTTGAAATCAGACAGATCAGAGGCAGTTTTGCTGGCCTCTGTTTCCATAAGGGGTTGGATAGGAACCCCGCAAAAAATCCAGAGAGATGGTCCAGCATGTAAAGTCCTTGATCTCCCTCTAACTTGGTGTGTATCTAACCAGGTCTGGATTAAAAGGCCAGAACAAAAACATATCCATAAATGTATATGTAAGCTTTTCTCTAAGCCCCATCGGCAGTAAGGGAGGAGTTCAATGACCTATGGGTTCCTTCTGGAAAAATAACCTCAAACGTTAGCTCAGAATCCTGGGAAACAAAATTTCCTGCCCTGGGTAATTACTTGCCAATTACTTGGGAAGCTCCAAGCCCAAGGGTTTGAAGTGAAGAGAAGTGTTTCATGTAGAGGGAAGATGAATGCAGTTAGGAAAGCCTGATTAATAAATCAGCCACATTAGGGCTAGGGGCAGACATTACAGATAAACTGCTTTAAGTGATCAGAAACTGGTTTTAACCTGTAACAGAACAGAAGTTCAGTGCACATAAACCAGTTTCAAAATGGCCGAAACTGGTTTAAGATAGACCTGGATGAATGCAGTATGAAACTTAAGTGATTTAGGTTGAACCAGTCTATCTAACTTCTGTCCCAGATCCCCTCCCAACTCAAAGTTAACTCACAATCTCCAGCATTTTGGGATGCTTTGCACCTCTTCCACACACACACACCCCTCCCCTCCCCACAGTGTGGGCAGGCTAACTGTAACCCAAGCTGTCTGCTCTAGCCAAGCAGGGCCAGCCCCACTCCTGGACTGTCACAGACCAGAGGCAGCGAAGCCTTTTTTCTGCAGCTCTGTACCTGTCAGCCTGGCACGTTTGGCAGGGGGGAGGCAGGGAAACAGAGCCCTCCCCCCCCACCACACTCCACCCCTGGCCCTAAGCCCTGGTGTGTGCAGGTTTCCCCCACCTCCCATACAAGTCCCTTCAGCCTGGGGCCAGCCCAGAACCCCTTGCCTTAGTGAGGATTTACCCATGCAGGCAGGGAGCCCCAGGACCTGCTGCTGGTGCAGAGGGGAAATTCTCCCCTCCCACTCCTCCGCATAGTCGAGCAATGGCTTAGCCCCACCCCCACAAGTGCAGGGGTCGGGGGAACAGTCTCTCCAGCCCAGGGCTAAGCCAGCACCAGACAGTGTCCAGTGCTGAGGGTGGGAAGAGGAATTACCCCTCTGCATGCTCTAGCACCCTGGTCTTCTAGTATGGGCCACTGCAAGATTCAAGATTCAAAAGCAAACATCAGTTCGCTTCATTGTTGGTTCAATCTACACAGCTTAGAGAAAACTATGAAGATTGAATCGATTCACTCTCTGGCTTTTTTGACTGTCTGTATTTAAACTAGATGAAACTACTGCCTGCAGGCTGTCTCAGAAGAGCCTTAAACCCAACCCGCACATCTCCAAGTGACTAACTAGGTAGGAAGACACTCTTTCTCCCATGTTGATTTGATGTGTGGCATTGAAGGCATCTGAGTTTTGGGCTGGTCCATCTCCAGCTCCTGAGGCCCATACTGTTCCAGATCCTCTTCCTCAGTGGATGTGACTACAGCTCTTGGCCTGGGCAGGATGGCCCTCAACAGAGCCCCTCAGCTATGCTGATGTTCAGCACAACAGAGGGGGACCATAATGTCTCTAGAATCTCAACCAAGGCCGTACCACATGGCACATGGTACTTTCTAGCTTCTTATGCCTTGTCTAGACCTCCTGTGCTCCAGCCCTCCAGACTGTAGCTGGCTCAAGGTGACCTCTAATTCTAAGTACTTTTGATACAACTCCATTAGCCAGCAGAAGAACTTGGTGTTTCATTAACCATGCCATCCAAACTCAGTTGTATATTTAAAAGGAATACCTCATGCTGTCAGGGAACTACTGGAGCACAACTGAGGCCTGGCTTATTCATAACCATTCACCAGCTGATAGTGCCAGAGACTGCCCTCAACTGCCAGCTTGTCCCCCTGGTGATCTCTAGGGGTGAGTCTGGATGAGTGTACACATGCCTCTTGCGGCATCTCAAACCAGTCTGAGATGCTGCAAGAGGCATGCTGAGAACAAAAAAATATTTCCCATGCTGCATATTTGCAGTGTGGGCTCTAAATTTGATACCTAGATTTCCAGGTATCAAATAAATAAATAAATAAATAAATACAGCCACACCCTGGAAAAAAGTGGGGTAGGGCACGGTTCCCCCACGTGCCCTGAGGCAAGCCAGGGCTTGGGCCTCCAGAGGCATTCTGGCATCTGGCCAGAGCATCTCAATGGTGCCCCAGCTGCCATAGCATGCCGTGTTCATATGCGAGGGGGGCAAGCAGGAGTGGTGCAAGGCAGTGTGACCCAGGTGCTGTCCCTGGTAAGTAGGGACTGGGAGTAAACTGTGGCCTGGGGGGGGGGGAGGAGCTGTGGGCCCTGTGGGGGTGGGGGGGCTGTGCACCCTGTGGGGGGCAGGAGATCCACCCCTCCTGAGCACCCTGTCCCACATGCCCTCCCTATCCACAGTCCCCTCACAAACCACTCATAAACCCCACACCCCCAAGCCACCCCCATATGTCCCTCACCCACATACCTGACCCTGTGGGTAAGGAGTGAGCAGATTGGGGCGGGGAGGTGGGTGGGCTGTGGGTTGATTGTGAGGGGCAAGGGTAGGGACAGGGGCTGCAGAATAAGCACCGTAACTGATTGGCTCTTCTCTCCCACCTGACCTGCATGCTGATCCCTCGAACAGGAGATCCACGTCTGATAAATTCCCATCAATTCCAATGAGGCCTGATATCAGCAATGACTTCCTCCGCACTGAATAAATATCAGAACAGAGCAGTTTGTAATGCAGACAATTAGGATTAAGAATGCTAACGCCATATCTTGGAAAAGAAAACGCATGGTAGAATTGCTGCCGTCTATCACAGGAAGTGCTAAGTCACTATATGTTGTACAGTGGTGTGGCACAGGCCCCGCTGAGCCAAGAGGTGAGCTCAGCAGAAACCTTCCTGGGGCTAAGCTTTGGGGATCCTGCTATGAGTTTCATTGTTATTTAATACTGTTAGTGGTTTATGGGTGACAGGGTGTTCAATGTCACATGCAGGGGAAGATATGGCCCTTGCCTGGAATAGCCTGCTTTCCAGGAGTGGGTATTTCAGAAGCACTAGAATGATTTCGTTTATAGAAAGGAGTCTAGGAAAAAGTATGAGGGAGCCCCAGTGAATGTTAATTTGAGCCCATGATTCCTTCTCTCCTCAGCATCTCTGAGCAAGTCCAGAGCAGCACTGATTCTGCAGAAGGTGAGACAGGCATCCAACAGCATGGGTAGGTGTCAGCAACCTTGCACCCAACAGTAACGCCAACTGACGGCTCCAAAACTGAATAAAGATCTCCATGTTTTCCTTGCATGCATCCATTAACCCGTGTAACTGGAGGCTAAATATAACTATTATTGTTCACAGGGAAGCTTAATTTCAGGATTAGGAAAAACACAGAAGAGGTGAGCTATTATCCACTGAGCATTTTCAGTAGATTGATGTCATTCTGAAAAACAAGTCTATAGGAGCAGTCTCACTCCTAATTAAGTCAAAAGTCAGGGACATAAGACCATTGGTCAAAGGTTTTGTTTTATTGTCATTTGTTCCACCCACCACTTTTCATATTTAGGAGCGTGAATTGCATGAATTACTGAAGTCCATATTACCAGCACTTTGCATCTTCTACTTCTCCGGCATTAGCACGATGACTACTGACAAGAACTCATCCATCAGGTTTTCAAAGGAGCCATCAGTATTTGTAAGGAAAAAAGACAATTTAAGAATGATCATGGAAAGCAAGAAATGTCACTAATGAAAGGCCAAATGAAATCTCTCTAATGAAAGAGCAGTCATAAGCAGAATCAGGGCACATTCACTATTACTTATCGTCTCTTCTGATTATGTGTCCAACAGAAATCACTCTCTTTTGGTTGGGGACAGTGCAATTTAATTGGTATCCAGATAGCTTTGTGTCCTACAGGCTGCATTTAAAGAAGCCTCCTTTCCCCTGAAAGTGTTGAGAAAACATTTCAATAATGCATGAATTCAACACACGCGACACTGGAATCCAGCAATTACATGCAATGTAATTTCAGGATGCAGATATACAAAAGGTCATATCCTCCTCAGGTGTAGATTACAATTGCTTTAGTCAATGGAGCTATGCTGGGTAATACAATCTGTGCATCTAACCAATAATATTTATGGCTCCAAATCTTACATTGATAATATCTTGCTCTGCTTTCAGCTTTGCTGGTTCTGGTGGCTTTACTTGCAAATTAAGGAATATTCAGTGTCAGGGTGGCACAATCTGGTCCCTGGAGAACAGTCAATCTGTGCCTATACAACACCTAGTGCAAAGAGCTTTGATTTTTCTTGTGGTTGAAACAGTATATTTTTCGCTTTTTTTGCTTTTTTGGATGGTAAAAGAATCCCGAGATGTACTGTTCCAACCCACTGGTTTTCCTTCTCTCAATTTCTGTAGCAGGAAGATTGTAATGATTTATATGCCTCTCCCTGGCCTGTGATTAATTAGAGTGTGTTGAAAATGGATGCATGTGTGGTATGCCTGGATAAGTCAGGTGGAACAGTTTATACAGCTTAGCCTTGAAAGGCCATGAAATATTCATTATGTATTGCTTTTGCTACATTTAATATATAACATCTACCATTAAGAGTGGAATATCTTTGAATGTTAAGGAGGCCTTGATTAATTAATCTCATGATCAAAACAATGAGGAACAGGAGGGGACATGTTAGCCCTCTGATGGAAATCAGTTCTTCAAACCTGGGTTAAAAACACAGCTCTGTTTTATTTGTGATCTCATGGCCAACCTGTGCTAAGATCTGATTCTTCTCTTACTAAAGGCTGGTGTATATATGAAATCATATCACTTAAAACTACAGACATGTAAAGCTAGAGTTTTGGCTGAGAATCAGGTCCAGTGTGTCAATAGTTATCTTGACTATGAAAAAAAACCCTCTCTCATTCAGATATAAATCTGCATTGTCTCCACTGGAAGCACTGCAGTTCCCTTACTGTAAAGCTGTAATATCCCAGCACTGAGCCAAACTTAAGGGAATTTTTGGCTTCCCTCCATTCCCCTCTGGTCAATCTTGTGCTGTTTGCTTCATGACCGGCTCAAACAGAAGAAAAGCCAGCAGTCCATGTGGTGAGGCTAATGAGAGGACCAACAGTATGATGAGGCTGCCAACAGGGCAAATAAAACTCTGGCATACATCAGCCAATAGATCCAGGGAGGTGCTCCTCACTCTCTATTCAGCATTGGTGAGGCTTCAGTTGGAGTACTGTGTCTGGTTCTGGGCACCACACTTTAAGAAGGATGTGGTTAAGCTTGAGAGGGTACAAAGAAGGGCCACCCATTTGGTTAAGGGCATGGAGGATCGGCCCTATGAGGAGAGACTGGGCCTGTTCAGCCTGAGGAAGAGAAGGTTGAGAGGTGACTTGATAGCTGCCTACAACTACATTATGGGGGTGCATCAAGAACTAGGAGAGCAGCTATTCAGGAGGGCACCTCAAGGGAGGACAAGGACTAATGGGCATAGACTAAAAGAGGGTAAATCCAGGTTGGACATAAGGAAAAACTTTTTTCTCTGGAAGGGTCACCAGAATCTGGAACACACTCCTATCATAGGTGGTGTAGTCACTCTCCTTGGAGGTGTTCAAGAAGAAGCTTGTCAAGCTCATCTGAGCCCAATAACTCCCTGCTCACAGCAGGGGACCAGACTTGATGATGTTACAGGTCCCTTCCAGTTCAATGTTTCTATGATTCTGTGACCCTTAACTTGGTGAAGGCAGTTCTGGGCTCAGTGTTCACCTGCCTCCATGCAGGAAGCTGATGTTACAGTTTGCGCTCTGCACTGGGGAAAGGGGTAGCAGAGTGCTACTGGAGATCAGGCCCTCACCTTGGAGCTGTGATGGCCAAATGTGAGCAGGCTGCGAACATGGGAGGTAGCTCATAGGCCAGGATACCAAATCAACTCCACTGGAATTGTAGGTTGTCACATAAAAAAGTGTCACCTGATTTTGCAAAGCCCCGGCTATGCTTCATGAAAATTAATTTCTTTGTTGGGCAAACAAATACATACCCTTCTGTACTTGACTTTTCAATCTGTCTGAACATTTTTAAGCTGCATCTTTATTATGAAAGTCCAGGTAGAGTATTATAGAAATATGGCTTTCAAATACTCCTTGGACTACCACCACAGAGGGGAAAGCCTGCCTGGATGTCAGTGGCGTGGTGAACTGGCTTCCTGGCATTACAATTGCCTACACATGGGTATATGCACTTTGAGAGCAATCCAAGCTCTAGGGAGCTGAGGAAGTTTCATGAACCTTTTTGAGGACAGAGAAAAGGAATGCCATTAATTACTACAGTCCACAAACCTCATTACAAGACCACATTTTGACTCAGACCAGTTAATAGGGAGCTTAAAAAATGATTGTCTGTCTATGCCACCTCTAGAACAGCAGCACTGGTCACTTTTGCTCTTTTCTGGCCACACTATTAAGATCTCCCCCTTTAAGGTGATAGAGTTCAGAAAACTAAGAAGCCAAGTTCAGGGCTCTGACCCAGTGTAGCCCTTCAGCTCTCTGCTTTCAGAAGTAGCATATCCCCTCTTTCAGGAAGGAGAACTCAAGTTAGGGACCCTTTATTAAGAAACTAAGGAGTGTCCCTTGCTCTTTCCCTGAGACATTTTCTTGCTTTCTTCGTTTCATATCAGCTTCTCCAACCACAATTGCTCTCCTAGCCTGCACCTCAAAAGCTTCCCCAGAGTTGCTCCCAGCCCCTCCGCAAGCCAAACCCATTCTGTCTGGGCTGCAGCCTTTTATACCAGTTGTTTCCAATCACCTCCTTAGTCACAGCTAGGGAGGTTAAGACCCTCTCCATTAAACCATCTTAGGCTGCTGCAGCAAGGAGTATCTATCCTGTATATACTAATGCCTCAATTTCAGTGCCTGTGGGTGAATTTCCAGGAACGTGGGTGACTTAGAAACGCACAGCTCCTTGAGAGTCTCTCTTTGGAATCTCTTACTCATCTTTAGCCACTGAATAACCTGTTTTACAAAAGTACCTGGCAGCTCCAGCTAAACTCAGTTTCTCAGAATTGAAAGAAGCAGGGGAAAATCAATTACAATCAATAGGAACATGGTGAAAAATGACCCAAAGAAATACATTTTTTTAGACAGAGGGTAATCAGCTTGTTTAACACACTGGCACATAATAGCACGGGGACCCAGATCTTTGTTTAGCTTATGGCAGAATTTCCAGAAACTATAGACACCTGTGATTATAATCAGTGGACCTTGTTTTTATAGTAACACACACAATTTAACTTCAGGCTTTTGGGTGTTAACTGACAGAGAACAGGAAGGAATTTGCCCGTGGACCATTTTCACGCATTCTTTAAAGCACCAAGTTTAGAGCTGTGTAAATAATTTGGGAAGGGGAGTTCTCTTTTTTGTGGGGGAGTGGGGTTGCTAGAAATTATCTAAAATTGGAAAAACAGCAAAAACAAAAAGTACCCCTGCTATTTTAGCTACACCTGTAACAAAGGTATTTGGGATTGTTTTGGTAAACCAAAAAGTAAAGAAAAAAGTTTAGATTGAATAAAATGTGTCATTCAAACCAAAGCAAAACATTTTGTTTTGAATGTGAACAGTTTGTAAGGATTATTTTCTTGCATTATTTTCTTGCATTTCTTGCATTGAAGAACCTTTCAAAATGAAATGCATTTTGAATCAAAGTCAAACCATGTAGATTTTTTATTACTTTTTTTCCCAACAGGACAAACCCAGCAAAACTGGCACAAATCCAGTCATCAGATTTACATTTTTCCATTAGAAAATGTTCAGGCTAAAAACTTTCCCCCAGCCCTAATTTTATTGTCACTGGAGATGGGGCATTAGGCTTAGTGCTCCAGTGACCTGACACAGGTTGTTCATAATTATAGGCATCATTATGTGCTGCTCAAGTTAGTGGTGGTATTGACTTAACAGGAATCAGCTCCTGCATGAGTGTCTCTGAATGGTCTTGTGATAAGCTGTAGAAGTTTGGCTAACTGAAAAGCCTTGGTAATAAGGAAGTAGCTTGTTCTGACACACAGCTGTGTCATTAAAAAGATATACTAGAGTGCGCAGGCCTAATTCTCTTTGAAGAGACAACACTACCTTATAACCAAAGCCCAATCAGCTGTGTCTTGTTCCTTTCAATTCTCTATTATCACAGCCTTTTCTGGAAAATGCCTTTTCATTTGTGCTTCTTAAGCAGTAGCAGAAAAGAACATCAGAAGAGAAGTAGTATCAACACCACTTATATAAATGCTTTATAAATGTATATGGCATAGGTCCTTGTTCTTGTGTGAAGAGAATTTGATCTGATATCAAACAAAGGGCATATAGAGTTTACTGGAAACTCTGCTGACTCTTATAGGTCTCACAGAAAGGAAAGAAAATAAAATTAATCTTAAAACTTAAAAAAATAAAATCCAGAAGAATATTATATCTGGGATGGTATTTTCTTAGAAAGGTATTTTAAAGTGTATGCGTGTGTGTGTTAGTGATGGCTTTTCAAAAGAAGTAACCAAATGAACAGTTCTACAGAAGCATAAACTAGTGGGCGAATAGGTTTGAAACAATTCCAGTGATTTTGTTAAAGTTGGAGGTATGATAAATACTAAATGTAGTGTATTTGGCTTTTCAATGATATGTTGACTTACAGTATATTATTCTGTCAGCAGAGGTCTCTATGCGCTTCTTCATTCTCCAAACAGAATATTGTCCCTGGTAAACAAAAACTGGAGAACAAGCTGCGTGGAGACTTTATTTATTTGTGTTGGTAGTTTCTATGTTATTTGCCTAGTTAGCATCTCTTGTTTAAAATGGACTGTGATTGCATATAACTGAACAATACTCACCCACTCAACTTATCGCTTGCCATTGCTTCCCTGTAGTGGTGAATGAAATCTGCCTCTGTTATCTGTGACATATTTTGCAATACCCTGCAGTTGATGGCTTCTTGAATGAACTTTACCCTGGGCACTGTCTCTGGGAGCCCACAGCATTAGAACTCATTCCAAGAATGTGCTCGATGCAACCTGAAGCAAGGCCAGTGGCCCCCCATGTAGATCTTTCATCTGACAGATGACATCCTGGTACAATTAAATTACCAGCTGTGAGTGGCACACAGAACTGGGAAAGAGGTGAACTAATTTCCTTTTTGATGTCTTCTCCAGAATGGAGCTTTGACCCAATTTCTGAGTAGTAGAAATTTCACTGTACTCAGTGAAAATATTTTCACCACATTCTCTAGTGACCAATTCTATATCCTTTAAACTTTCCTGATCTGATATACTGTCTCCAAGGTGTTTTCCAAGGTCCCCAGCACATGCTTTGTACTGTGCTGTTTTTATAATCTCAGTGACAATAACATGGACAGCCAATTATTACACGGGCATATAGCTCCCAGAGTTTAATGCCTATTTTATTTCTGTAACAGGCTGGTAGACATGAACATGTGCTTGCCAGCTAAATCACACATATTCAGAGATGTGGATGGAAGCCATGTGTGTTGGCTGCAAAAAAACTAGAGATACCACTGGAAAGACTTGGGAAAAGTTAAGATAATTGGGGCCTCTTACTTAGAGAGGACGTGATATAGAGAACTATGAGTAAGACAGAGAAGATATAGGAAGCACTGCTACCCCTTTCTACTTTTTAATGCAGGAATGAGGGAGCTTCCGTGAACTTGAGAAATGCCAAATTTTAAACTGATGAGAGGAAATGCTTTATTGCACAATACACAGCTACCCTGAGAACTCATTGCCACAAGATCTAATTAAGACAAACAGAAGGAGTCAAAAAAAGGTGGGGAGGGTTATTGGGCTGCTGCAGTAAAAAATGAAAAGATTAACATGAATTTTGGATGGGAGAAATCCTCATTATTTAGGGTATGAGGTGAACTATTGAGAACCTACCTTGCAGGCAAAGATCTTTCCTGATATCTCACATTTTTTACTGCAGGATATTACACGTCTTTTTACTTCCCTATGATCTTGTCACTGGTATGCAGTCCAAATCAAAGTACAGAAGCAAAGGTAGGCATTCAGGCAGAGCCTCTGCTACTGTCCCCTGCAGAGGCCAGAACAGCTCCTCACTTCACAGACCCCAATTCCAATAACTCTTCTGAAGGAATGAAATGGCAGCATCTGGCCCTAGCATAGCTCTTGTGTCACTTGGGTCTCTCTCATCCCCACTGAGAGATGTGGTGAAATGGCCGATTAAGATGTCTCATGACTGATTCAGATGCATGAGTATGATTTGTGCCACCCCCACCCAACCCAGCTGTGAGTGGGTTTGGTGCCAATGGTAGCTGGAGATACTACTGCCACAGCATTCCCTCCTGTCCTTTGGCCGCTATAAAACCTGTGTTCCTTTCTCAAAGCCATGAGGCAGTTATCTGATATTTATTTGGGAAGTGGTGCTATACTTTCTCTTAAATTTGCCATAGTCTTTAAAATTAATGAATGAATAAGTAAATCAGTCTTTTGGTTGTTATTATTGTTGCTGGTTTTTTTACAAACTGATATCTGTTAACTTTCATAGAGTCATAGAAGTAGGGTCGGAAGAGACCTTGTAGATCTTCTAGTCCGACCCCCTGCCGCGGGCAGGAGAGAAAAATGGTCTCAAATGACCCCAGCCAGGTAAATGTCAAGCCTCCTCTTAAAGACCCCCAGGGTAGGAGCCAGCACCACTTCCCTTGGGAGTTGGTTCCAGATCCTAGCCACCCTGACTGTGAAGTAGTGTCTCCTGATGTCTAGTCTAAACCTACTCTCTAGCAACTTACAGCCATTATTCCTTGTTACTCCGGGAGGCGCTTGGGGGAACAAGGTCTCTCCCAAACCCCGCTGGTTCCCCCTAGTAAGTCTATAGATGGCCACCAGGTCCCCCCTCAGCCTTCTCTTTTGAAGGCTGAACAGGTTAAGGTCCTGTAGCCTCTCGTCATAGGGTTTGCCCTGCTGTCCTCAGATCATGCGAGTTGGCCTCCTTTGGACCCTCTCAATGCTGTCCACATCCCTCCTGAAGTGCAGCGCCCAGAACTGGATGTAGTACTCCAACTGTGTCCTGACCAGTGTTGCATAGAGGGGGAGGATCACCTCCTTGAGATGCATCTGTGGATGCATAACAAGGTACGGTTAGGTTAGCCCTACTGACCGTGTTCTCGCATTGTCGGCCCATGTTCATCTTGGAGTCAATTATGACTCCAAGATCTCTTTCTGCCACTGTGCTTTCAAGAAGGGAGTTCCCCAGCCTGTAGGTATGCTGCTGGTTCCTACTGCCGAAGTGCAGCACCCTGCACTTGTCAGTATTGAATCCCATCTTATTTTCATTTGCCCACCCCTGTAACCTGTCCAGGTCCTGCTGTAATCTGTCCTTCCCTTCTAGCATGCCCACTTCACCCCAAATCTTGGTGTCATCTATGAATTTAAACAGGCTGCTCTTCACCCCGTTGTCCAAGCCGCTAATAAAGTTTCATAACCTGTTGGTGAAGTATGCTGGAAATATGAAGTTCCATGCAGTGAAAGCCAGCCCCTCTGGGGTGGTACACAGCAGCTGCTAAGCAGCACACAATGACATAGCAAAAGAGTTTAAGAAGATATGAAAAATACACCATTCACCCAGAGTATTGCTCAGACACACAAAGGCTGCATGCACTCTAACAGCCCCTCAGAGTGATCCACAGATTACTAGCAGTCAGTTAGGCTATGTAAGTGGGCCCCAGTTAGTACATAGACAAAGCATGGTGTGGTCTGTCTCAACATGTTCACAGTGAAAAGTCTGATAACAAGGCTGCAGTGATCCATGAGCAATATTGAGTGTTAACAGTAGGCTGACCATATGGAAGTCCTGGAAATTTGGGACATCATCTGGAACATGCAGGACACTGCCCCACTCCCCCACTGCACTCTCACAGGTCAGCAGGGCTGCGTGCTGGGTAGGTAGCAATGCCTGCCTGCCTGCCTGCAAGGTGCTCCACACCACTCCAGCTCCCAGCCAGACTGCACCCTGCACCCCTGCATTTCTAGGGTGCCCATTTATAACTCCCAACAGCTGATTGGTACTAGCCTGTGAGATCCAGGACCGTACCAGCTAAAATGGAACACATGGTCACTTATTAGCAACCCATTAGTCCCAATTCTCGAGAGACTAGTGAGCTGGTATGTTGAAAAGAATCTGCTTTTTGGTTGAGGTAAGCTGGTTGACATCCATTTGCAGCTGCACTTGATAAGAGCAACACACACTTAACAGAAACATTTCCCTGGGAACCCTTTCCCTACTAGGTATTCAGATGATACTCTCTATAAAAGCAACAGCTTCATAGAAGCATCATAGTGTTGGGACTTCATGTTGCTACTACTAGGCATCTGACTGCATTATAGCAACAGAAATAATAGAACATTATGAAGTTACATAATAAATAGAGCATCAATAGTACATAAGAAGTAATGTAATACATAACACATGCTCCCCCTGCTTCATCTATGCCCCCCTGTCACTTCTTCCCCCATTCTCCCTCCTTCACCACTCACCCTTTCCCCTGCACTTCCCCATGCACTGTGCTCCCCTTGCTCCATACTTCCCCATGTTCCACATTTCCCTTTCCCTGCACTCCCCCTGTTTTGCAAGTCCCTTCCCCCACAATCCCCTGCCACCCTTTCCCCCTTGAACCCCCACATCACAGGCCCCTTTCCCACACTTTCCCATGCACCTCCTAGCTACTGCATGAGCCACTCTTGCCCCATTCTGAGCTGCAGCAGCAGTTTGCCTGACCTGTACTTGGATCTAAGACAAGGGTTTTCGCCCATGCTGAATGCAGAGGGGAAATGTCATCTTAGATTTGAGTAGATACGGTATTATATGTATTAATGAAGCACTACTGTAATATTATAGTATAGTATAACAGTAAAGCAATAATACAGGAGTAGCTGTAGACATACTAGTAGTAACAGCATCTAGGGGGCTCCATTTTGCTGAGAGCTGCAAACACAGTCAGTGACAGCCTGTGCCCCAAAGAGCTTTCAGTCCAAAAAGAGGTGGGTGAAGGATGTGGGGGAGGAAATAAAAATGATGTGACTAGCCTGAAATCACCCAAGAGCTCTGTGGCAGAGCAGGGAACCTGAGCCAGCCACAAGGCTGCCTTGCAGAGATGCACAGTCCATACCATGTTGGAAGTGCAGTGTTGTACAACATGTGCAAGGCACTGCATTGACTGAGTGAATCGGAGAACATGAAGACAGGGGGAAAAAGCCCAGTGATAGCAGAATAGCATCTGAGAGGAGGCTATTGAATTCTGTCCAAACACCTCCTGCTCCAAAGCATTCTTTAAAAAGCAACAATTGAAACTATAAGTGATGGGGTGAGCTATGATCATACAAGGTAAAGAATCCAGCATACTGGTATAGCAAGGCACTGAAAAAAACTATCAACTAGTATTTCCCTAGGAGATTTATTGAATAAGAGAGGTGAAAGTGCATGGGCATTGTGTTACCATTTCAGCATTCCATCATTCTTCATTGCTCTTATTAAATAGGTGCAGCATGAAAATGTCACATTAAAGATAGCTTGCAAACATTCCCTGGGAGAGAGAATGTGGGTTAGCATATGGAGTGTTTGTCAGACAGCAAGAGCAGAATTGTGTTAAAAGCTTATTGTGTGTGTTGTTTTTGAACTGAAATGGAGAGCAGGCCATCTCCTTGTCTGGCATGGATTTGGACTGCACTGCTGACATGGAAGTGATTGATTTCGGAGTGGTGAGACTGATTTCCGCCAGCTGAGGATCTTGTCCAACTTTTTACATTTTGGAAAGACCATAAAAATCCACCCCAGCCTCCTCAGAGCCTTGCATTAGTCATGCCTCACACCATTGCAAATGCTAGTTGAAGTAAAAGCATACCCCTAAGAGCACCAAGAAGCTCTCCGTTGCTGACTGACAATAAATATGCAATTCAGTAGAAGGTCAGTTATCTGAAGACAGCAGCAGGAAGTGGAAACACTGAAACCTGAATAACCAAGGATGTTCAAGTGGCTGGTCACTGGGCATATCTACATGTTCATTAATGTGCATTAGGTAATGTGTATTAAATCTAGTACCTCCACTGTGAGGTACTAGAAAAATGCCTATTAGCCTATTTTCATGTGCATTAGCTAAAGAACACTTTTTTGTGCTTTAATGTGCATTAAAATAGGCTAATGGGCAGTAAAGCATATGTGTAGACATGCCCACTGAGAGCCATGACCCTGTTTGGCTCTCCGAGACTGAAAAGAACAGTTAGTTTCATGTTGTTGGTCCAAGACATGAACCAGTTGTGTAACTAGGGCAGGGTGACCACAGAAGTTTCCAGCTCTAGAAGGGGAAGGTGGTGGAAAAATATCAGCTGCCACCACAGTCATGCAATTACACTGGTGGCAGAGTGGCAGCCAGAAGTTACTGTTGCCCCCATGCATCCCACTGCCATGGCATCCAGTTGCTTTGTTACACCTCTGACATGAACTACAAGCCTCTATCATGACCCTGTGCAGACTGTGGTTTGGAATTGTGCTTTAAAGAGGCTTTCTAGACACAGAACATTGAGGAAAGACAAACAGATCCAGGTATGATGCATTTGGATGTAACAGCTGCAAAGCTTGCCTGGCTGCAAGTCGAGTGGGTAAGTCGTCCTTAAGACTCTGCAAATCTTTGCAGAGGGTACATAAGTTTTACCAGACAGGATGGTATGTGTTGCATGATGTATGTTTCCTATTGGAGTGTTTAAATTGTGATCAGGGCCCACATTGCAAACTGGGGGCTCTGATTGGCTGCTACTGAGCCATAAAAGCTAAGGGAGGGAAAAGAAAAAAAAAATTTAGAGGAAGAGAAGCTCGGAGGAAGAAAAGAAAGAGCAGACTCTAGCCCTGGAGAGAGGGAGCACAGACTCAGCCTAAGCCAGGGGAGACCAAGCTGAAACTTGCCCTGGGAGCAGGCATCAGGATGGGGTAGAACCTGTGTCATCCCATGAGAAGCTGATTCCCCACTGGGTTTTGTGCTGTGCAACCAAGGACATAGGTGCCAGGGAAAGAGAGGGGAGGGGTTGGTAAGCAAGGCTGGTAGGCTTGCTGGGGCTGAGCAAAGCAGCAGAACCCTTGAACAGTTAATGGCCAGGCTGTGAGTTGTGTCTGACTAAGACCCTCAGGTGAAATCTGAGCTGGAAGACCTGCAGAGGGAAACCCCTGTCTTCTGGTGGATGTGCTGGGAGGGGAAGACAACCCCAAGAGGGAGTGGACTGAAAGAAAACAAACCAGCATGGGTGTGTAAGGGGACATCTAATCACTTGTGTTTTCAGAAGGAAACTGAGTACAAGAACAATCTGCAGTAAACAAACGGAGCCTATTGCCTGCAGTAGCTGTTTTAGAGTTTGTTTCACTGTGTTACCAGGAATGATTAAAAGACCCCATTTTCCCCTGAGCAGTAGAAGCCTTGCCTCTGCCATCTAGTGGTGGATCATAGCTATAGCTGTGTTGGTATTTAGTGTTATGGGAAGTGGATTGTGCCCAGGAGGAAATCAATTGGATTATGGGGGAAACAGTTTTAAAGAGCTATAACAAGGTGAATTTAGTTATTTAGGTTGTTTAACACAAGTAGGATCACCCAGTGTGCTGGAATTAGCTACCTAATTTTGTAGTTGTGAAGTTTATCTAAATTGTTAGTTTTGTTATTAACTATTGTTATTATATTGTTGTTTATTTATTTTTTTGTATATAAGTTGGTTGTGTATAACAAAGAATAATGTGTTCATTGGGTTCAGAGCAAATTCATGGGCAGTGAGGGTGAGGGACACACCTCTCCACAGGATACCTCAATCAGTAGTCTCCCTGAGGGGCTCGCAGGTCTACTGGCACCTTGAGGACCCAACATCCGGCGCATCACCTGGCTGTAGCATGCTGGCACAGGTTACATAGAGAAAAGTAGGTTGGTGGTGGTATGATAGCAGTTTTTGAGTATTTGAAAGGCTGCCATAAAGAGCCAGGAGAATAACTGTTTTTCCCTCATTGCAGAAGGCAGGATATGAGGCAGTGGGTTTAAGTGATGGCAGAGTAGATTTAGATTAAATATCTGGGGGGAAAAAAACCCTCCCTCACTGTTGGAACTGTAGGGCAGTGGAAAAAACTTCCTAGGGAAGTTATGAAATCTTTGTCACTGGAGGTTTCCAAGGAGAATCTGGACAGGCATCTGTCTGGCATGGTTAGAAACAACACATCCTGCATCTTACCTGTGCCTGCAAGATCTTTTCCATCCCTGAAATTCAACAATTCTCAGTTGAGATGTGTGGATCACTGGAGAACCACATGTTATCTTGAGCAAAGGCAGCTGGCACTGCATGATAGAAAGGAGATGCCCCTTCAAGCACCTTGGGCTCCAAGCAATTACCAAACATCAGAATATTGAAGACAGGCCTGTGAATGCAAACAGGACTACTCAAGGGTAGTATTTAGGAAAAATAAGGGTGTCAGACTCTTGTGTACACACACACACACACACACACACACACGATAAACTTCCATATGTCTGTAGCCAAAACACATAAATACCAAGTCAATTCCTGTACCTTTTTTTTAATCAACCTAGCTACCAAGTCCTGAATGATACCAAGAGGCACCCGCCATGCAAAAAAGTAAACTGAAAAAAACTTGTTTTCCATGTTAAATTTATAGGCCAGCGCCAGCTCTGTCTCAGTCTCTCTTTGATTCCCTAAAACTTGTGGTACATCATAAATTCATCCACTCTAATTACTCACGGACTCCACAGTTCGCCTACCGTTGCCATGCTGTGCTCCCAGAGGATCCATAAATCAGAGTAATGAAGGACAGGCTGGTCTGAAACCCCACAGTAGCTATTTTATTGATCTAGAATAACAGTATCTCAGTCCAGAGACAAAAATGAAGAGCTACACCGCAGCAGCAATGACTGGATTCAAAGAGAGTGATGGAAGCAAGGAAGGAAAGGAAAAGAAAGAGCTTTGGAAGCATTTGATCTACTTGAGATGATGCTGCCTATTGTACTTGTGCACCATGTTACTACACTTTAAAGTTGATATTGTAGCATGACTGGGGCTTGCATGTTGGTGGAGGCACGCAGCTCCCAGTTCAGCAGGGAAAATTGGTATGTGCTTAATAACATGCATCTGAGCAGTCATGAGGGGACACAGTTAAACACATTGCTAGATCAGGCCCAGACTTTTGGCACTTTAGAGGCTCTAGCCCTTGGAGCACAAAAGACACCACCATCACATCTTCAGCTCCTTGGGAAAGGTGTTACACAGACAGCTGAGCAAACGTTGTTCCTGTGCATGGTGGTTCTTTACTAAGTGGGTGAGGCACAGTAAGGTCAGAGGAGAAATATATGAAGCTTAATAATCTCAAAGACCTTCCCATGGGAGCTGGGCTCCTAACTTCCTTAGCCCCCTTCCAATACCCAAACCTCAAACCAGAGTAGGTTCCAAAGCGGAGTTTTGCTGCTTGCCCTTGTAGCTTTTCTTTATGCCTAGGTTTTACAGAGCCCCTTACTTCAGTAGTTTTAAAAGTGCTTTAGAAAGGAGGCCAGCATCATTAGCCCCATTTTCCAGATGGAAAAAACTGAGTCACGGGCAGAGAAAGTGACCTGGCCAGGGTCACTCAGCAGGACAGTGGCAGAGCCAAGACTTGTACTCATGTCCCTGAGTCCCAGGCCAATGGTCTAAAAACCACGATACGTTGCCTCTATTTGTAGTGGCTTGAAAAGAAATCAACACCCACGTTTCCCATAGAAAAATGCAACATTGTTCATACTGAAACATTTTTTGTTGCTTTTGACCATATTTCTGACAGGGAAATATTAAACCATTTCATTTCCACTTTTTCCTTTCATTTTAGTAACAGTAAAATAGTTTGTTTCAATAAGAAAAACATGGCTTATTTCCATTTTCTCAATTTCATTAATTTCAAGTTGGCCTTTATACAATTATGCAACTTTAAGCTGGCTGCATTCTTTAGCACAATACAGTCCCCAATGACATTTTCATATTTTCTATTCCTACTAATAATTTAGGCTTTGAATTGCATTGAAATCATCTTGTTGTTTAAACACTTCATACAGAACATTTCCAAATGCACTCTTCATCTTCTCTTGCTTGCAGGGCTGAGAGAAGGCTACATTAATGGGATTAGTTCCACTATCATATAAAAAATAAATGATCAGGATATAAAGCCCTGCCTTGTATCATGGCAAAATATTGTCTTGCACTGTTACATGTTGCTTTGCTTTTGTTTAGTTTCTTTTCATGTTCAGCACACATTAACAACACTTCTATCTGCATATATTTATAGTCAGCTTTCAGGAAGAGACTTCAAGGGTTGCACATGTCATGGGCTTGTTCAATACTGCCAATTATTTTGTAAGGGTTTTCATGTTACTAATTCAGAAAAATAATGCATTTTTTTAATTCTTCAAACATTACATGACAGTCCTTTCCAGCATATTACTTCTGGGCTTTCAGTATGAAAACTGGAAAATTTTGACCCAATTTGAAATGTTTTGTATGAAAAATTTGTCTTAGTCAAGCAGCCATTTTTTAACCAAAAATATGTTTTTTGGGGGAAAAGAATAAATTGGCTTCAATTTACATATACAGGTGTCAGCCTTGCTAAATCTGCATAGAAATTTACTAGCCCAATTACAGTGGATAACATTTTCCAAAGTAGTCTGCTGGCTTAGGCCCAGATCCTCAGAGACCTATTGGTACCTGCCTGCTACTGCTTTAAATCAGTCCCATTGATTTTGTTGGGAATCAGACACTTAGGACCAGATCCTAATCTACATATTAGGTCCCTAAATGCAATCCTGTTCCACCCTGTTCAAGTCCTGAAAATGCATTTAATTCCATTACACACCATCTTCTCTGACCCTTAAGGCTGAGTCAGAAAAAAGCAACAATGAGAAACAGCCCTCCCCCCCACCCCTACCTCCACCAACCTGCCCACCCATCCACACAGATCTTTTCCATTAACTCTTTTTCCAGGACTCAAGCCAAGTGCAACAGAACTACACTTAGGTACCTAAATCCACCTACACATCCAACAGGTGCAATCTGACCTTTAAATATTGTTTGTGGGCTGGGCCTGAGATGCCTAAGACCCACTGACTTTCATTAAGAAACTAAGCTCCTAATTCACTTCTGAAATGGGACTTTTGTGCATCGGGCTGAGGTGCTTTAGAGACTTTTACCAAGTTTCTATTACTTCACCTTTATGGTGCTTATAAAGATAGAAACATGGATACATCCAGCATCACGGTGACAGAAGGTCAGCCATGCTTCTTGGGGTGGGGGGGTGGTGAGGCCACCGTCCATCACTGTGATCCTGGATGCCAGTGAGCTCTCAGTGCTCATCAGCAAGTCAGTGCAGCTCCACATCTTCTGTGAGCTCTATGAGCTCACTGGTGCAGCATCTACCCAGAGTACCTTCATTAAGCTCCAGACCCTGTTTCTGATTGTTCTTTCTCTCCTTCCCCCTGCACCTTCCCCAAATTCACTAGCAGGGGAAAGGAAGTAGTACACAGCCCCCCGACTCTGGGAAAGCAGGAGCTGAGCCTCCTGCCCCTTCCATTACCACTCTCCCTTCTTTTCCCCCGCTGCTGAGTTGTTAGATGTCAGAGGAAAAAGAAAGAAAAAAGTGAAGAGCAGCAGACTCCAGAGCTGCTTGAAAGTGGGGATTCTGAGAAGACTCAAGCTCACAGAACTCAAAGCACATTTGGAGCTCTCAGCAGGAACTGCACTGATGTGCTGGTGAGGTCTGACAGCTCACTGCCCATGCAACACACATCCAAAGCGGGGGAGCATGATTGCACCACCGCACCCCCTCTGGATCTGCCCCTGGAAGGTTACAACACTTCATTCACCCACTGATAAACACACAGCCTTCTCTTTATGAGCTGGCAAGCAGAATTCTGCAAGGCTGACGCATATGCATGTGCATCCAGGAGAAGCTGGATTCTCAATTGGTTTGTAACTCCTCTCAAGTCAATGGAGCTACACTGATCCACACCAGCTCGGGGCACGGGGATTCAATCTTCCTTAGCTGAACCCACCCAGTATGTATTATGCTTACACATATGTAGATGGTACATGTTCTGCTAGCACTGAGTTCAGTGGAGTTATGCTAGCAGGTATACGGGGCTTTTAAACATCAGAAGATATACATTCCCTGAGCTGATGCCATTGCAACTCTACAAGCTTGTGCCAGAAATTAATTACATCAGCTAGACCTGTGGTATAAAACTGCCCACTTTGAGACATGCTCCACTACAGTGGGGAGAACAGGGGGCAAAGGTCTTTAAAGTGTAAAATTGAAATCTTTAATGACTTGATGAAAAAGCACCAGAAATGAGCAGGATGAGCCCCTCAGAGACCACTTCAGCTGCTGTTTTCTGAGCCAGGCTCTCTTTTCTCCTTCATGTCACCCTGGCTCTGAGATAGGACACAGCTAAATCTCATCCAGGTCTGACATGTTCTGAGCTAAGCATGGATGTGAGTATAAATTCTCCTGCCTGCAGTTCCTGCCTGTCAATCAACTACCATTTGCTGCATGACAGCCCCTATTTTAAGGGGGAAGAGCAGGGTTGAAATTATTCACTGCTGCTTTAGAAGAGCAGCTTTCATTTTTGTTCAGAGTGTGGTGGTAGGGGGAAAGGAAAGGCAGTTCCTTGGTGTAGAGATTAAGCTGCACTTTACTAGCAATTGCTTTTGAGCACACCCAATCAATACAGTCTGAAATACACCTTTGTTTGAGAGGCCAGCATTTCACTCAGAACAGCACTTCCGAAGAAAGCCTCAGTTGCGTGGGGGGGGGGCAGACTTGTCTGAGGTTGCCAGCATTAAAGACTTTCTGTTACGTAGCAAAACTTTTCAAGCATGTGTAAATTGCAAAGTTGCTGTGCCAGGCAGTGGTGCCCTCAAGCAGGCCATGTTGCTCTTGGCAAGCTACCTCCTAAACTGGGAGCAGCATTCCTGCATTTGTGCGGTGCATAGGGCAGGGTAGTTAGCATAGCTAAGTAGCATGATGTGTCTGAAGGCACAGCTGCCTGGCATGGTATGTATTCAGTGTCATTACACCATTATGTTTCAGCACATGTGGCCCAACATGCTTCATAAGCCAGGGTTTTCTGTCCTGCTGTGATATGCAGTGCTTCCCCCTTTTTCCCACTGAGCACAGCCAGTTTCCTGACATACCCAGTAAAGACGATGTGCAGCCTAATGCATTGACCTTCATACTGGGTGTCAGTCAAAAGATGTGGGCTGTATCCCTGCCTCTAACAACGCTTTCCATGAGTAGTCACTTCACCACTGTCCCGTCCTGTCCTTTGTATGGTTAATTGTTATGTTTAGCTGGCAAAGACAGGTGTGGGGAGCTGTACCTTTTAGAACAGTGGTTCGCAACTTTGTTAAAATCAAAGCAGCACTTGGAAAATGCCAGCTTTTTGTTTTTATGCATTTCTTAACTACAGAAAAATAACAGAGCAATTTGGTGTTACAAAGAACTCAGAAACACTACAACAGGACAAAATAGTTTTGACACTATGGATTCCTACTTGAAATATCTGGGTTTATCTTGTGAGTTATGTGTAAGTGTTTGCATACCTAGCAGTGCTAATGTTGCATGGCACTCCATGGCACCCTTAAAAAGATGTCACGGCACCTCAGGAAGCCCTGACACTCTAATTTAAAATCACTGTTTTAGAGGGTCTAGCATGAGCCTGCTGGACAGGGTGGTTGTGCTGCTCAGGGACTCGAATGCCACAATGCAGATCATTAAGCACCCAGACACTGACAGACAGCCTGTCTCTGAGTGATCATTGAACAACATACTATCTCCAGGGAGCAGGGAAGAAGTAAGGCTGAGTCAACATCACCTGTACTGCAGCATTCCAGAATAGGGCTGGCAACCTCTGGCTCCCAGGCTGGATCCAGCCTGCAAAATATTTGGATCTGATCTAGGAAAGGCTGACCCAGCCTGGAAGACTTGGTAGCATACAGATGCACCAAACCTCTGCAACATCCTCCTCCCTGCTGCTCTATGTGCCTGTTTAGCATCACTGCACAGGGGCCAGGTATCTGCAGCAAGGGAGTTCTCTGGAGTGGGGTAATGCCTCATTGCAGCATCTCTAATGCAATCCAGAGGCTGACTGCCAGACTGTGTCCCTGGCTGGAGCAAAGGCAGATCACAAGCAACAGGGATATATTCACAAGGAAGCGACAAACTCCCAAACGACTCCTCCATGGAAATCATGCTTTGGTAGATCTGATGTCAACTTATTGATTCATAGATTATAAGGCTGGAGGGGACCTAGGAAGATCATGGGGTCCAGCCCCCTTGCACTGGCAAGAAAGATGACTAGGGTCAAGTGGCCCCAGCAAGGTGACTGTCTAGTCTCCTCTTGAAGATTTCCAGGGTAAGCGACTGCACCACCTCTGAAAGGAGTTTATTTCACAGTCTGGACACCCCAAGTGTGAAGAATTTTTTTCTTAGTGTTAAGCCTGAAACATTCTTCTAAGAGTTTGTGGCCATTACTCCTGGTTTTCCCTGGTGAACAGTTGCTCACCGAGCCCTTGATGTACTCCCCTAGTACGTACAGCAGTAAGCTGCTGCCAGGTCCCATCTCAGCCTTCTTTTCTTCAGGCTGAAGAGTCCCAGATCCCTCCGCCTTTCCTCATATGGCTCACCGTGTAAGGCTCTGATCATACGGGTCACCCTTCTTTGGATTCTCTCAAGCTTCTCCATGTTCTTGTTAAAGTGCAGTGCCCAGAACTGGACGCAGTACTCCACCTGCGGTCTCACCAGTGCTGAGTAGAGCAGAAGAATCACCTCCTTGGATGTTACTGTTGTGGACTATTGTGTTGAGGCTTTCAGGAACTTCATAAATACACACACTGTCAACAAAACTTTGCTCACCAGACTGATTTTTCCAGGCTCTTACAGCTCCATCTGTCACTCCAGCCCACAGGGCATAACCTGTGATTGTTTCTGTTGAGGCCTTCAGACTTTTTGAACTACAGCTTATCTTGTGTGCTGAACAGAAAGCTTTTAGGAAAATTCTTAGGCCAGTTCCAAGTTTACATGTGAATTACTGCTTATCTTTCCACATTGAAAAAATAAATTGCAGACCTCTGTTTTACCCCTTCACAGTCATCAGAGAGTGAAATCAGGGACCATTAGAAACTGGCCTTATCTGTGCTCATTTTCATTACAATTTAGAACATATTTTATGCACACCGAGCCATATCCAGAGCTGATGTAAATTAGCTCAGCTCCATTGACTCCTGTGCTGACACAAACAAGCTAAGGAACTGGCCCTGCCCAGCTAGGATTGCACCTGCTTAACCAGATTTGAAAGCCGTGCTCTTGTACATGGACACACTCATCAGAACAGGGGACCTGCAGGGGCTGTATGGAACAATTAGCAAACAAGCACACTGCACCCAAGTCCCTTTAATCAACAACTGAAACCAAGGTAAGCAACACGGGACTGAAGGCAAGTCAATGAAGCAACCATTAAAAATCAGGGAAGTGATCCTGGGAATTACTCTTCCACAAGCCTGTCACCAGTAGAACAATGACATTAATCACGGTAGGAAGCATTTTAAATGTTAAGGCCCTGTTTCTAATTTATCATCAAGCCAGTTTACACCATTCTACTCATGTAAATGGGTCATAAGTGGGAGTAAGGCCATGCAGATCAAATCTTTGCACAGAAGCTGAACCTTCTTTCCTTACTTGCATTGCATACAATGTTACTATATAAGTTATTGCGAATAGAAGCTGTTAAGAAGCAAAACATTGCTGTGTGTATGGGTAACAGTATGTGGTCCCACTTAAGTCCAGGAGTGCTGCCTTTATTTTTCACTTAGAAGTTAAAGGGGCTGATTCTTTGCCATCTATTGGACATCTAAGCAGACTTAGGGGTTAAATGTGATTCTGTTCCCTCTGTTAGAGTCCCTGAAAATCCATGAATGCATTAGCTTTTGTAACTCACTGCCGTCATCTGACGTTTAAGGCAAAGTCACATAAAAGCAGCAAAGAGGGGAAATACCCATCCACCTTTTGCCTTGGCTGTTTTTCAGGGATGCAAGCTGGGTTTTATAGAGTCATGCTTAGGCACCTAAATCCACTCATGTGCCTCATAGGTGGACAAGGATATGGCCCATAATGTATTGCGTGTGTGTGTGTGTGTGTGTGTGTGCGCGCGCGTGCATGCGTGAACAACTGGAAATGTAGTGAATGGAGGAAAAATGAAACTAATGGGTCAGATCTTCTATTGGCTTCATTTACCCCAGCAGAGCAGCTGGCCCATAACATATTTGGAGCATAATCCACCATTGAATATAGATTTTCACAAAATCTTCCATTCAAAGTTAATTTAAGCCAATTGTGATATGGAGGCTACCAGGAAGACTAGAAGGACTTTAAATAAAATGTTGCTGATAAATGGCAGAGTATAGAGTCAATGGAGGGGCACAACAGTAGGTCTATATTTAGTTTCTCTGTTAAAGATTATGAAGAAGAGGTAAAGTTCATGGTCGTGAACTTCATCCCTGTAGAGGAGGCCTGACCAAAGGCCAACGTTGCCAAGTGTCTGTAAATTTATGGACATTCCTTAAATAACTAGGCTAAAAACACCTGTCCGTAAAGTCCATAAATAAATTGAGCTGCCCATAAAAACACAAAGTCATGGAAACTGATTAATGCTTCATGGTGGGAAAGAAGCTGGATGCAGCACTGGAACACAGACAAAGAATAGAAGTGCCACCTAGTGGCAGGAGCACAGCACCCTGAAGGGAGCTCTTCTCAGGGCTTTGTGGATCACAGGATACTCCATAGCTCATTCCGCAACCCCCCACCATGTGCTGCTGCTGCTGCTGCTGCAGTCATTCCTGGTGCTGCCTCCCATCTGCCTGTCATATTTCTAGGTGACAGGTAGGTAGACAGTGGTCCTTCATTAGGGGTCTGTGCTGGAATGGATGGAGTGGGGTTGGTGGGGGAACTTTGTGAGGGGTGCATTCAGGGATAAAAGGATGTGAGGGTGAGTAAGGGACACTTGAGGTATGGGCAGCAGTGTGTGAAACTTTTGCTGCAGTCAAGCAGGGTTGCCCACCCAAGAAACATGTTTTTACTGATAATCTGCACACTTTTTACTGACAGCCAGACTTTTTTACTATGGTTTGAATGCAGCCCTTCTCCAGGGTCTGGCAGAAGGATTAAATATGCATCATGTCAATAAAAACACATGTAAGTAAAATGTTTGGAAGTCAGTAAAATTTTGCAAGTTAGTATTAAAAAATTGTCTAAAGTCGGCAATCTTATCAAGGGCCATGCACCATTATGATGTTAAGTGACCTCTCAACACTGGAGGAAGGGTAAATCCAAAGAAGCAAGCAAGAAAGAAGAGATGAGCTGCATCCAATATTTCCATCATAAGGACCATTCCAATACATTTTCTTCATCTAACAGGGTGGAAACTTGAAACATCAAAATTTTCTGTGGAATGAATGTTAAAAAAATGTGTGATACAGAACATATCAAATAATTTCATGTGGACTTTTTCAATCAAAGAACAAAACACTTTGACTTTCCTGGAATAGAAACATTTCCTTTCAGCATGCTGGAACACATTGCAGCAGCAATCAGCATCTCACTATGGCCAGAAGAGAGTTGTAGCTCTGTTTCTCCCCTCCCCGCTCCCCAATTCCTTCTCTGGGCCACATTCCTTGGTTAGGTCCACTTCCCATATAGTCCTCAAAGTCAAATGAGTCCTGTGCATTGATAATGTGTTGTGAAAGGTGCATTATGGGAGATGTGGTCCTCTAGAGCACAGCAGAAAAATAAAGTCAGAGCTACAACTACATCAAACAATATGCCATAGGTAAATAAAGCTTAATTATTTTTTAAACAGTTCAAAACTAAATATTTCAGGTCCATTCATAAAAACAAGAAGTTCCAATTTTAATTAAATATTTTATTTATATATTTGTTGTGGAATCTGCACTGTCCATCAGCAAATGATTGTGATGGAAAAATCTTGCCCAGCAGTCATAATAATACAGTACCGATACAGAGTTAAAGTTTCAGTCTTCTCCAGCTTCCTTTGCACCATATAAGTGATGCAAAGGGGAAGAATCCCCATCCCTAGCAGTCTGGTGTTCTCTAGCAGTAGAACAAGCCCCACAGGGGTAAAGCTGTCTGATGCACCTTCCTTTCTGTAACCCACAATGCTCAGAACCAGCTCCATCCCACTTATCTCCTGACATTAGCCAGATGCCGAGTTCCAGTGCCAGGGCTGAAAGCCAGCAAGAATTGTTCTACATGCTATGCAAGTTAACTTCTCTTCATGCTGACAGTGAGTCTTTTTTTCTCTCTTGTTCCTCACAGGCTGATCTCCATGCACTCTATCTAGGTATTAATTTGCTTGAGTCTGGAATCACCTCCTTGTTGGCCTAGTGCTTAGACGTGTCTGAAATGTTGTTCAAAGTGATTGTCTCCAAGCTTCTAATCAGAGTAACAGGTCTATTGTCTCAGTGATCAATGCCAATGTCAAGCAGTGGAAATAATCGCTGGGAAGTGGATGTGACAGGCTATGCTTTGGTCTGCCAGATGCTGTCTGCTGGGGAACTATAAATGAATGGAGGAGATACCATAGAGACACACAGAGGGTATTTTTCTCCTCTTGCTACAGTGCCAAACATCCAACAATCGCTTCATGAAAGCAGACTTGAACTGTAAAAAAGAATTCCATAATAACATGTTTTTTCAGGCTCTCCTGAGAGTGAGTGAAGATAGAAAGGATGTTATTCCTAAACTCATGCCAGATAAAGTTTCTATTGTTTCACATAACAGCCGCAGGGCCAGAGTTCTGCTTTCAGTTACAGCAGTAGTATAACAGTGGGTGGGTTAGCAGGCCATGAGGGTGGGGTCACTGAAATCAAGTGGGGGGGGGGGGTGCATCACCCTCCTGTCTCCTGCCCACCCCATGCCCTTCACATCCTGCGTCTTCACTGCAGTGGCTCCAGCTGTGGCAGTGAGTTGGCCAGAGCAGCAGTAACAGTGCCCAGGATGGTGGCAGTGCACGGTCCAGGAACAGCTATTGGAGGTTTGCTAATGCTGGGAGAAATTTTCCTTTTTTTTTTTTTTTTGCTGCTGAAATTAATGTTTAAATGGCTGCTTAGCACATTTGCCAGCAGCAAAATAAAAGGTGGTATTTCCCCCTGCAACAGCAAACTTCTAGCTGCTGCTGCTGCCTCTCTTATACTGTGTGCCACCACTGCCCAGGGTGCATTAGTGACAAGTTACTCCTGTGAGTTACAGGTCTGTGGAAGGTCTATGGAGTTAGTTTAGATTTACACCTGTGAAAATACAAACAGAATCAGTTCCACTGCATTATGACTGCTCCATGAAATAATACATATTCATTGTCAGCACAGGTATGTTTCAGTAGGGTTCCTGTTTAGAAGACCCCATAGATTTGTGTGAGAGCGTATTAAATATTTCAGCAAGATTGACTCCAGATGCTTCCCAATAGAAGATGATGAGACAATAGCCCACAGAGATGTCTTAGAATGGCATCAAGAAACTGCTAAACCAGAGCTAGCAAGCATAGCACTTAAGCATATGCTTAACTTGAAGCATGCAAGTGGCCCCAGTGAAATTCACTGGACCGTGCAGGTGCTGAAGGAGGTGTCAAAGTGTTTTGCTGAATGTGGCTTGTTATTCCTTAGATGCCAACGCTATTACTGCATGCAGCAACCAGTCTGGAACTTGAAAGAAGAAACACAGGTTCTAGGAGGGCAACGTGTGGAAGAGACACCAACAGGTCAGCATGTATGGATATGGCTGGAATGCTAATGCCAGTTGAACCATCCATGTAATTTGCTATCCTAGTAAAGAGGCCATTTAATTTGTCAATTATGGAGTTCTCTCAGGGAATCCTTCTCTTTCCCTGCTTACTAGAAAAAATGAATAAAGAACTTTCCCATAATACATAGACTAGGAGGCATGAAATTAAATTATCTAGCAGCAAGTTAAAAAGAACAAAAGAAAGTACCATATTGCATACTGCATAACTTGTGGAGCTCATTGCTCCAGGATGATGTGAAGACTCATAGTATAACCATGCACAAAGAAGGTTAAGATTCATTTAAGGATGATGGGTCATAGGATTATAGGACCTCAGGAGGTCATCTAATCCAGCTCCGTGCTCAAGGCAAGATCATCCCTAACTAAACCATCCCAGCCAAAGTCCAATAGGGGCTACTAAACACAACAGTCAAGAATGTAACCTCAGGTTCAGGACATCCATAGACCTATAAGTCCTGGTGATTGGGTCTTACAGGGAATGGATCCATCTACCCATGTCCTGTATCTTAAACTCTGCCTCTAAAGCAGTGGTCTCCAACCTTTTAAGTAGGAGATTACCTTTGGCATTTAAAAGAAAACCAAGATCTACCACTTCCCCCTCTCTTACCACCCCTCCCCCCCCAGTAGTTAAGTCTATGAGGAGGGAAGGCAGTGGAGGGGTGGGGGGGGGGCAGATCAAGGCAGAAGGAGAAAAAATTGTGGGGGGGAGGGGACGCCTCCCCAGCAGGTAAGTCCCACCCGGCCAGGGCCCCACTCAGCCTACCCCACTCCTGCCTCTGCAGCACTGTCCTTCACTGCAGGGGCCTCTATCTAGCCCCCGCCCCTTCCCTCCCCCATGGACTGACCTGCTGGGCTGGGGCATGCATGTGCATGCACGCAGGCACTCACCCCCCCCCCCCCCCCCAGCCTCAGATCGACTCCAAGAGGCTCTGAGATCTACCGGTGGATCAAGATCCACTGGTTAGTGACCACTGCTCTAAAGCTTCTGCCTCTTGCCACTGTCAGTGAAAGGACCCTGAACCCAATGGATCTTTGGTCAGACCTAGTATATCAGTCCTCCTGTTATTACCAACAACCCAAATAATAGTGCCTTCCTTACAATGCTACCTTGCTCTTTTGCACTGGGTACTACTAGAATCTGTAACAAGGTGGGAGGGGAAGCAATCTTCATGGTTTTTACTCTATCTCCCATGTAGGTGCGTGGGAAGCGGGTGGACTGGGGCAGGGAGTAGTGGGGGCCTTACCTTCCCATGCAGTGCATTAGCTAGTGCAGCTGGCTGGCAGGGGAAGTATTCTGCACCAGGAATAGGATTGGTGCCAATTTCTTCCGAAAACCCTCCAAGGAAAAAAGTCGCAAAACGGGGAACCAGGAGTCACAATCTATTTTGTTCCCCTTGCTCAGCCATTATGCCAGCATCACAACGAGTTAAGGCTGGTGTAGGGTGATATCTCTGATTCTCTTTAGTACATGAGGAGAGGGAGGGGAATGGATCTTCATTGATTCTCTCATTTACAGACCTTTTTATGCAGCTCATTTGGAGAGAGTGTGAGTAAATTGAGTATAAATCGCACTTTATAATCCTGTTCTACTTCTGGAGTTGGGTAGAAGTGCCTTGGTTCCCCCATACAGAAGCAGGGTGGATGCTCTATTAGTGAACATAAGGAAATGCATAAGTGTTCACTGGGAACAGTCCTTTGGGCTATTAGTTTCTCATTAGGCTAATTGTGGGTATTGAATGGCGTTGTCATAGGGGATGTAACAGTCCATTTGTTTTTGATTAAGGAAGAAAGGAACAACTCCTGGGATCTCTGAGTTTTAAATTTCATTATCCTGACAACTATATTAGGATTTGCAGCTATGATAAAGACAGGCAAACTCTAGTGTGATTTGGTAGTGCTACTGTAATGTCTAGTGCTCCCAGCTGAGATCAGGTGCCTCATTGTGTTAGGCACTGCAGGGCACAAAGCTGTTCCACAAGGAACCGCAGTGTGTAGCATATCAGGCCATTGGAGAAGTAGGAAAGCCAGCCCCAGTTTCACTCCGAGGGTGAAGCTAAACGTTACCCTTAGACCATACTGAATCTGTAGAATGAGCAGTCACACATTCAGGATTAATACCATTTCATGTCTGCACAGTTCTGACTTGCCACTAAGGGCATTTATACAAATACCTTTTTGTCCTGCGACATGCCAGAAATCTGGCGGGTTGGAGCAGACTCAATCGAGTCTTCTCTGCATGTGAGCCTGTGGGGATGCTGGGGCCTGGGCTACTTGCAGCCAGCCTCTGGCCAATGCATTATAGAGAAGAAGCCCCAGGGCAGCCACAGCGGCCTGCCTGCACCCCAGTACCACTCCATCACCACCTCGCTATGCAGTTCCCAGGCAAGCACTGTGCCCCTGCTCTGGGTGCTAGCCTCACCAGCACACTGGGGCACCTGCAGCCAGCCTCTGGCCACTGGGTCCTGCTCCAGCTGGGCCCAGGCCACCTGCCACAGCCTACCCAGACCCACTGCTGGTGCCTGACACAGCTTCGCCATGCACCTGTCTGTCCTGCTCTATGCCCCTCTGCTGGGTGCTGGCCCAGTCTTTCCAGCACCAGGACTATTGCATGGAGGTCCACTGAGTCACTGAGGGAGCCATATTGGCATCTTCCCCAATGCCATTCTCCATCTGGGGCCCCAGCTGGTCCCAGGAGGAGATCACAGATTTTGTTGTGCTGTGAAGAGAGGCTGAGGTCCTTAGCCAGTTTACACAGAGTGGGCACTCCAATGTGCACACGTAGAAGGGCCTGTCAGGCCACATGTGGGATTGCAGGCACAACCTGTTGGCACACCAGTGCCCCATAAAGGTCAAGGCCTTTTGGGCACAGTGGGCCACCATCATTGATCACCACTGCAGGTCAGGGACTGCCTGCAGTCCATGACCTTTATGAGGCAGGTGAATGACATCCTTGCACTCTGGGACCCTGGCCTGGGTGGCCTGCCTGAGTCTCCACTGTGACCTGGAACCTACAGTGACATGTCACTAGGGAAGGGTCCCTTGGCTGGTCAGGAGCCTAGGCCAGCACCCTGCCCTGCCACCTCCAGGTGCTCATCCCTGCCCAGGATGCCAACCTGGCCTTGGAACCACTGGCCTCCAGCAGCTCCAGCTCCTCCTTGGAGTGGAGCCCTGCCTGGGCAGCCAGATGCCATGTGCCTTCACTCCAGGACATCACTGGGAGCTGCACATCCTTGCCAGCAATGGGGACTGACTTGGGCTGCTGGACACACCTGTGATCCCCACCTGGTAAGAACCGCACTGCGGTGAGGGCCCTCCCTGCCTGGCCTGCCTGTGCTCCCCCTGGTCACTGGACCCCCCACCCTGCAGCATACAGGGAGGCAGGAGACAGTGAATTTCTTTATTGAGCAGCCTGTGCCCCTGAAGCTAGGTGGCATGTTGTGCACCCCACATGTCAAGGAACACATTGATGCCAGCAGCGATGTCCTCCTTGCCTCCAGAGGCAGAGATGTGTAGCTCAGCCACAGGTAGCCCATCAGGTGGTCGCAGAAGTTGTATAGCATTGAGGGCTTGCCCTCCACACCATCAAAACTCAGGGACCAGTGCCATGTTCATAGGTTTGCCAGGGGCATAATGGTGATCAGTAGCAGCAGGGCAAAGTGGGTTGGGCACCCCTTAGTCCATACAAACAGCTATTTGTGCCATGCCCAGGACACTTAAAGCAGAGGCACACTCAGGCCACAGAGCTGGCATGGGTGGGGGCTTGCCCCAGGGTGTCCCACCCAGCTGGGAGCCCCTTGCCCCCACGGTCAGGCACCATGTGCTTGGTGGCAGCACAGGAGTCAGCCTGGCCTGCAGGAAGAGGGTGCAGGGGAGTGGCTCTGGAGTGGTGGCAACAGGTGCTGCCAGGAGCCAGACCTGCCCCAGCCTGGGAATGGGATGGGGGAGGCAGGCTGCCTGCAGCCAGCACCTAGCAGCCTGCCAGCCCCTGCAGAGCTAAAGGGAATGAGGGGCTAAGCCAGTGGCGACCTAGGCCAAGGCCTGCCTGGCCAACTTATCGTGGTCCCTGGGCACCCATGCATGCACGATCCCTGATCTTAGGCTGGGCGGCACACAGCTCCCTGGTACAGAGCATCTTATCTCAGAAATGTTGCAAATTCTCACAAAAAAGCTCTCTCTCCAGGCTCTGTAGGACCTGCAGCTGGGATGTACTGTCAGGTTCACTGCCAGCCTTGGCTGGGGCCCTATGGATGTAATGGCTCCTGCAGCGCAGGACCCAGGATCAGACTCAGCTGCTGGACTGGCTGATCAAGGCAGCCAAGGAGTGTCTGGTGGACTTGCAGGCCTGATGCACAGAGGATGTTGCCTGAGAGGAGGCCAGGGACTGGAGCAAGGAGAAGGACCAGCGGAGGGACCAGGTGGACCAGGAGTTCTGGGACAGGCTCCTCGCCCTGAAGGAGAGACAGATGGAGGCCATGGAGCAGCAGGCAGCCCTGAGGGCTGGGCCAATAGAGGCAATGAAGAAAGACTGCTGGGTGCTGGACACTGTCCTGGCCCTGGCTGTCGCCTTCATTCTGCCCACTGCCCTTTCCCTAGCAGCAGCCCCCATGGGCCTGGGCTAAGGTGCAGCAATGCCTCCACCGACCAGGAGCCCCTGCCCTGGCCCCTGCCCTGGGTCCCCCCCACCCCAGCCCTGCCCTCCTAGGCCTAGCCCTGCTGCTTGTCTCAGCTTCACATGGCCTCAGAGCAGGAGCTGCCTGCAGTGGGTCCAGGACTACACATAGGCCCTGCTATCCTGACCTACTGGCTGCAGGAGATAGAGATGAGTGTGCTGGCAGAGCAGTAACCATTGTCACCCCCAAGCGATCCCTTCACCCATGAGCCTCACTGTGGCATGTGCAGCTTCAAAAGAGCAGCCAGAGGCCAGGGTGCTGGGCACCAGTTCCCAGGCTCTTCCCCCTAAGCACCCCCATCCCACCTCCTCCCACCCCAGGAGAGCACACACAGTACTACATAGGAGCTGCATGGGGGAGAGGGTATCTTATTGGTGTTGGGTGGGGTGGGTGGTGGAGGGGCTCTGTGGGGAGAGCGGGTGGGGGAGGGAGTCTGTGGAAATGGGGAAAGTGGGGATCTGGTCTGGTGTGGGGGAAGGAGAGGAGATGGGCTTTGTTGCTGGGGAGGGAGGGGGAAGGGGGATCTGTGTTTGTGGACAGGAATAAAATGCTTTTTCAGAGAACTGTCTGCAGTGAGTGTGGTGTTGGGGATGCACAGTAGGGTGGGGGTCCATGGGCAGCTGTCCAGTCAGACTACAGCAGGGAGTGCAGGAGAAGCTGGTCAGCCAGTCTCTGTTGCACCTGGTACCCTGGCCTCCACTGGTAATTGAAGGGCTCACCTGGGGAGACACCACTGTCACTGCTGCCGCAGCTCCTGGTACCAGGTGTCCTCCACCCGCTGCACCTCCTCCACCAAGCCTCGCAAAACAGCTCCCCCCAGGCCTCTCAGATGTTATGCAACACACAGACTGTAATAATGACCTAGGGGATGGCCTCAGTGACCTCGAGGCAGGTAGTGAGCATGTGCCAACATCCCTTCAGGATCCCAAAGGCACTGTCCACCAGAGTGCAGGTCTGGCCCAGGCACCAGTTGAAGTGTGCCTGTCAGGGGTCCAGCTGACCAGTGTAGGGCTACATGAGCCAGGGGAGGAGTGGATAGGCAGGGTCCCCACTGAGGACATGCAGGGCCACCACTGCGCCCAGCTGAAGTTCCAGCACCCCCAACGAGAAACACCCACTCTCCATCAGGGCTGGCAGGGCAGAGTTGAAGAACACAGTCATTGTGGGCACTGCCTGCCCAGTTGGCATTTACATTTGTGAAGGCACTGTGGTGGTCAATGACAGCCTGAAGCACAATGGAGTGGAAGCCCCACTGGCTATAGTAGGGATGGTCACCACAGGATGGGCAGGTGATGGGGATGTGGGTACCATCCAAGGCTCTGATGCACTGGGGGAAGCCCAGGCTATAAAACCCTGCCACCACCACCAGGGGGTCATGCCTGTGGAGTACAGTGTGCCCCAGCACAACTTAAAGGGTGCTGCACACCTCCAGGATGTTCTCCCTTGCAGTCACCTTGCCCACACCAAAGTAGTGGCTGACATAGCAAAGTCTGGCAGGCAAGGCCAGCTTGAGCAGAGCAATAGCCAGCCAGGTGTCCACGGGGACAGGCTGCCAAATGGTGGTGTTCTGCTGCTCCAGGTGCAGGCAGAGCTGCTCAAGGAGGTCCTAGAAGGTGGCCTGGTTCATCCGGAATGACTCAAGCTACTGCTCATCATCTCAGGTGGTCTGGATGACATGCAGCCACAGTCCTGGCTGGTTGGGCAGGCCCAGAGGCTGCAGTAGGGCTGGAGGCCCAAGAATGCATGGACAGCCCCAGCAGTGGCATCCAGAAGCATGTAATTGGCATCCCTGCTGGGGTCAAGGCAGCAGCACAGGGTCTGGGCATCAGCAGCACAGTGGCAGGTGGCCTGGAATGGCACAGTGAGCCAAGCCAGGTGGCCATGCCATGTGGCAGGGCCACCAGGGCCAAGACTGACTTGGGCCAGGCGGTGGTTTCCGCAGCAGGCCAGCAGAGTGAACACAGTGGTGAACAGGAGCCCAGAGTGGTGAAGATCAATTCCAGTACCTGGGGGTGGAGCAGTACAGTGCATTGGGAGGAGGCTGCAGCAACAAAGCCACCATGTGCTGCCACTGTGCTCTGCATACTACATCAAGCCAGGAAACCTGGTGTCCCGGAAGCAGTGTGTGGGGCTGCCTTTTAAACATGGCCTCTGGACGCAGGCAGCTGCAGCTAGAGCTTCCAGTTCCCCTGGCAGCAGCACAGGGGCACTGCAGGGCCAACCAGGGCAGGAGCAGATCGCTGCCATTTGCATCAAATCTGCTCCCACATCCCTGCATGTGTAGATGCCTGCTCAGGATGGGTTTACTCTAGAGTAAACCCACCCTGCAGCAAATGCACATGTAGATGCACCCACTGAGATGCAAGCACCTAGGAGCAGGCTATATGAGTTGGCATGCTTAAACCTGACTTAAGCAGTGTTTTTAATATTGAAATGGATGTAAATTGGCAAATTGATAGTACCATTTGAATAACTGAAATGGCTGCTCCTCTAAGAAACATGTCTTAAGTGTACTGGATTCTGTTGGTATCCCCAAAGGAGAAAAGCAGAACTTTGTTTGTTCTGCTGTTAATCCTGCAGCTCAAACAGTCCTCCACTGAAGTAAGGGAAGGAGAGTAGGAGAAGAAAACATAGCCTTCCTTGAGAAGGAAAAGGAGTCTCACACCAAAGTGTAGGCTGTATGGAGTCAAAATACAGCTTAAACATGAGCCGTATATTACACCAAATGATTTATTTATTTAGCAAATGCAAATCTGCAAAGCCAAGCAATAGCCTCCTTGTTAGCTGAGCTCAGAATTATTAATCCACCTCTTAGTCTGTAGAAGGGACACTCCTTGGTGATGTGTGGCATTGTTTGTATCTCTCCACAAGTGCACAATGGGTTAGCACTGAGGCCCCAGCAGTGAAGTGTAGCTGTGCAGGGGCCTTGGCCTGTCCTGAACCTGTTTAGCAGGGCCCACTCTCTCCATGCTAGTTCAAAGCCAGCAGGTTGACGAGTGGGGTTTATCACAAGGAACTTGTTTGTGACTTCCCACGATTCCCATTCCTTGATCCAAGGGCATCTGCAGACAAATCGTGGTCAGGGAGGATGCTCCATAAGGGGCATCACAAAGGAAGGCAGCCTTGGGTGGATCAAACAGGTCATGGTATAGTGGTAGGTAAGGTGCAGCACCAATAGTTTCAACCAACTTTTGGGTCATCATCAGTTGACAGATGTGTGAGGGAGTGATATTTGCAAGGACTGGAAGCCAGAGGAGGGGAGTTGACGGAGGGCTGCAATTATGATACGCGTGGTTGCATTTAGCTGAGTGTCAACAAGATGTGTGTGACGACTTTTGCCAGACAGGTGCACAACACTCTGCTGCTCAGCATGATAGAGCAGGAGCTGAGGTTTTGAGTGTTGTGGTTGCAGCTCCCCACGTTGATCCAGCAATGATCCAAATGACTGCAATCTACTGATTCAAACAGGATTCACCACAGTATGAGTTCCAGCAATATCTCTGGTGTCTGCCTGCTAGGCTGCAATTCTCAACAGCACACACACCATGACTGACTGGGAATTGAGTGCAAGTAAGCATATCATTATGCCTAGTGACAGTCAAGTAAGGTTCACTCTGAGGAAACATTAGAATTGCCAAGGGGAGGGAGAAAACCATGCACGTGGACACAGAAGTTAAACATTACAAAAACAAGCGGCAATCAAGACTACTCTGTTTTTGCCACAGTGGAATCCATGGGAACCAGCACCTGATTAAACATCAATCATTTGACTAAGAGAAATAGAAAAAAATACTTCTGAGCTTTTGTCCACAGGTAACTAAGGTGTCCAATGAGGCTGTTTCTTAAGAAATGAGCCGCTTTAAAGCTGGAATGTCATTCCCAAGTAAATTGAAATGAAATGCTGCTGCAGCTGTGATTGTGTCTGCAGTGAAGACATATCTCTGTATTGTGTTTGCTTTGGCCGGCAATTTGAGGGTCTAACAAAGAATGAGAGAGAGGCCTTTTCTCTTTCAGAATCTAATCAAATTGTGTTTTGTAGCAACAGCAGCAGTGACAGTGCCAGGTCATTCCAAGCTAAAGCCTACGCTGACTCAGTTGACAAATTGGACCATAGCACATCCCTCTCTGGCAAAAAATAACTGCCTTTAAACTCTCTGACTGCTGCCTAATCATTCAAAAGTTTTACTCCCTTTTGCAAAATGAAACCTAACAGCTGGGGTTGCTAAATTTGCCAGGCTCTAAAAGTTGCTAGACAGCCACTTCTGGCTTAGCTGGAAAATTACCGTTTGCCATCTTGACATAGAGAGCTGAAAAGCCCAGACCCAATCTGTCCCAATTCTTTGTTTAGCTGACATTGCAGAGCATGCTTTATTGACACTGCCTTCCAAATGTTTTTCTTTGTGTGGCATGTTGGTTAATTGGATTTTTCTTTTACTTTAAGTTAGGAATCACCTAAATGGTAATTACAGTTGGGTGGAACATGCACACTCAGCTGAAATTTCTTTCTGACTGATTTAATTAGTGTAAACTACTGAGTGAAGTGCACCCAAGTTACGATGGTAATAGTTCATGCTGCACAAGACAGGACTACTGCATTTTGTCCAAGCGTAACAATTATTTTAGAGAACAGATATTTGAAAAGACAGGTCTACTTAACAGGAACATGTTTAAAGTGTCTGTTATTCAGAAACAATGGAAATGCCTTCGGCCTTCCTTCATCAAAGCAGAAATGCCCACACCTAATTTTAAAATACATGGATAAATGCTTTGCCAAATTGAGATGATTTGCTGAATAGGGTCTTTGCTGAGAAGGTTTTCTCATTACAAGATCTATTGGACAGATGATGGGCGGTAAATGCTGGTTGTTAAGCTTAAATACTGCTCATTTGTATTCATAGCCAGGATCTGATATTGGGATTTTGAGTGAGATCTGAAAGCAGAATTACCTGGCTGGTCTATTTTTTTTTCTGACCATGCCCCTGCATGCCTGGGTGTGTACAACTCTCTTATATATGCATTGACGTTTTGCTTTTTCTATCATGCATACAAACTACAGATTACAGGATAAATATTATTTTCAGTTCCTGGGTCCCTAGACTGAATCCCATTTTGTGTACTTCCTTGAATGTCTTGCAAATGTTATCTTGGAAGCTAGTTTATTCCAGAAAAAGAGTCTGCTCAACATATAGCTTCCTATGACTGGTATTTATTGGATGGCTGTTCAAGAATACTTTGCAAAACAAAAATAGTGCATGCTTCTATGGGAAATAATACCTTTGAGATGAACATTTCCTTCATTTATTAAATGTATGACTTATTAAATGCATTGAGTTTATTATAACAAATAAAATAACATAGATAAATATAATACTTTATACAGTTATGCAGATGCTCTAAGTAAATTTATTTTGTCTGCATATTTGAGGCCCTTCTTAATAGCAGTCTTCCTATTGCAGCTGGTGACACAATATTTTAAGTTTAACAAAGCACTTTGTAGATATCCATTAATGTTCATGACATCCCTAGGTGAAAGTAAATTTTAAGAATTACCTCCATTTTACAGATGGGAAACTGTGGCCATACTTTAGCCCTGTTGGTAAAAGTGAAGCATTTTGTGAATTATACATAGTGTTAATTCTCCCCATATTAAAACAACTTGTTTTAATATCCTTGTTATGTGAAACACCTGCTACCAACTTATTTTTACATGCAGAGTCAGCATTTCAAAACAGCTCCTTTATAATTGTTTCAGCCATTTGACATGGTAGGATGTAGTTGATCTACTTCTCCTGACTTCAGAGCTCATTGCGACTTGCTTCCATCCCAGGTTCCCTTTCCATATCCCCATCCCCATGAGTCATATTGCTTTCACCCCCATGTGAACTCTGTGGTCCTTACTGAAAACGTAGACAGAGTATTTGGGTAGTTTGAGGGCCACACCTAGATTTTCTTTTTTATCTACCCCATTCTCACTACAAAGCAACCCCACTTCTTTCTCTATTCTCTTTTTACTTACTTGGCTGAGGAAGTTTTGATTTCCTTCTCTAAGGTCTAATTCAGCTTGACTTTGATCTTTCTTGACCTCTAAGACATGGCTTCCTTTTCTGATCTGTCCTTTATTCCATTTCTAGTCTCTGTCTTGAGGTGACTTGTTCATCCATTTAACAAAATCCCATACCTCCTCTACATTCACATCTCTGAGCTCCTTGGTCCAGCTGATTTCACTAACAAATTTCCACTAGCCAATTTATCAAAATTTGCATTTTGAAATCAAAAGCTTTGGTTTAAGTCCTCCTTTTATTTATCTTTCTCTGTAATATACACAGAATTGGCTCATGAGCCAGGTACAGACATTATACTTATACCTGTATAAGGCAGCGGAAACCAGTTGTTACCCATAGCAGAACAAAACAGAAGTTTGACATACACAGACTGGTTTAAAAATGGCAGAACCCAGTCTAAGATTTGTCCTCTAACCAAAGGATGAATGTGTGTTCTGTTCACTACCGATCAAAACTATGCCACTTACAGAAAACCATGTAAGTTAGATAGATTCCATCTCAGGCTTTTTTAATGTCTGTACCTAACCATAATGACTTGATCCAAGGTTATTCTCTACATGTAGCCCTATCAAAGGACTTTAACTACTTATGACCATCAGGTCTAAAATAGCATCACTCTTTGCTGATTTGGTGAGTCATTAGTGAAGAAATTGTCATCTAGGAGTATCCAAGAAATTTTTTGGGCCCAAGATCAAATGGAATATTTTTCATGATCAAAACTTTTTATTGTTATTACTTTTTATTCACTGAAAGTTATGAAAAATATCATTATTAGTTGAGCCAAAACAATCTCTTTTTGATTATTTTGGATTTGCCAGTGAGTTGGGAAAAAGTCAGTTATTTGCAAAGCTTGGAGGGTAGGATTCTTTCAAACATACACATTTACATTTTAATGTAAATTAAAAAAAAATATTTGGCAAAAGGGTAGCATAAAAATACCTATCCATTGGACTATGTTGTATTCTACTGCATTAAATTGGAACATAGATTTATTTAGTAAATTGCTACCACAATACTGGACCTGCCTTAATGTCAGTTGTGATGACTTAATAAATGGCTAAGCTTCCTAATAGGCCTTAACCACAGGGTAATAGCAAAGCTTTTTTTTTTTTCAATTTAAAAATCTGAAAACAATAATGCTATGCTTTTATGAAGTGAATGCCAGTGGCATCAAGGTCAAGTGAAGTCATAGCACCAGGGAACTTCGCAGAGGAATGGCAAAGTAGCTAGAATAGGAGGAAGAAAGGAGGGGCTTTTTAGGTTGAAAGAAGCTGTTTGAGGCAATAATTGTTGCTTTGTTCTGTGTCTATGTACAGCACCTAGCATCATGGAGACCCTGGGCTATGACAAGGCTCCCATGTGCTCTAGTAACACAAACAATAGTAATGTAATAAGCATGACTAGCTATTGTGAAACCATGAAATACTGAGGTACAAGGAAATGAAATGGGGTTGCCCAGTGACTTCTTCTGGTTGCTACTTGGGGTGAGAAAGGAGTTTTTTGTCCCCTCATGAGTGGGACTAGCTTGGGGGAAAAGAGACCATCTTCCCCTGAAGCAAGTGTTGGCCACAGCTAAGACATGAGTTTTTGACTGGCTGTGCACTTCTGCTTCTTTTTGTACTGAGGAAACCCAGACATTCCTGGCTAGGGACCAGAATCTTGATCTTGCCCTTCTACTCAGTGTCATACTTCCCTCTCCATTAACCTCTCTCAGTCTCTTTAACCCCACTGCAGCCTTGTAAATCCCATCCACTTCTCTGTATTCAAATAATTTAAGAAGGAGTGATAAGGGAAAAGGGGCAAGAGGGTTACAAACCAAGTGTATGACAACTACAATCATAGCTCAGGTCTAAGAGGACCCCTGTTAATGTTTTCTCCCTTATCTTGTTCAAATACTTTCGGAAGCCTCTGGAAAATACCCAGGACTTAGCACTTTCTCCTTTTCAGCAATGCCTTTTATTTTTAAACATGCCATTTACAGTGAACAAAGTATTGTACTTAGTCACTTCTGCTAGGCCAACTAAGTTAGACGGCCATATCTCTAGTAAAACACATCACTACTTCCACATTACTTGATTTTCCAATATCTGAGTTCTGAGATTTATACTTGTGAGCTGTGTTGTAACATAAAGAGCACAAAGCAAAACCCTAACTTATATCTACACTGCACTCACAGAAGGGACTGCAGTATAAATACAACCAAGCTGGCTTTAGGCAAGGTAGCACAGAAACCAGGATCAGAATAGCTTCTGAGCACAAGGCTCCATGTGGGAAAGAAATCTGCCTGAGAAAAAGGATCAATTAACCCATGCTGAGCTCTGTAGTACAGTGTAGACATGGTAACTTTATGAACATAATTTGCCAAGTAACTGAAATGACATTTATTGTCTATCTAAATTGACTCTGCCTGGCTAGACTAGGACCTTTGTCAGCAGTCAACATTTGCATGTACGCTTAGGTCTTAGCACATGTTTAAGATCTATTGAAGGTATGACCTAGGCGAGCACTGGAGTCTATTACTGAAGGATGGAGTCACGGATTTCACCCTGTAGCCCAGTAATTCTTGAAATAAGATCATTAGAGGTCGCTGCTGCTTTGGTGCACAGTTTGGAAGCCAAAGTTCATCACAACAGTTCTACAAATACAAGCATCAATGTGATCACAAATACCTAGATGTAGTCTTCTACTCAGAATGGAGGGGGCAGGGAAAAAGAAAATATTGATCATTTGGGACTATATCGGGAACTGCTTTTCAATTGAATTGCTGCTGAGGTAGGGCAGTGGCAATTGCTATAGTGGTAATTGCTATAAGACCTGGGTCATTGATGCATTGAAGTCTTTCCCCACAAGTAGGTGGCTGGGGGGGATTATGAATACCTCCTGCAGCTCCTCCCTGGTGTTGTCTTCTCACCTGCCACAACTTTGATGCTTCTTATTTGAGTTTTGGGAGTTGGTTGTCTGGGAAAAACTGCCTCTGACCTTATAGGGCTCCTCCTCCCCTGCACCACAACCTTATCACACCCTGTCTCTGGCTTGAGAGCAAGTCCTGTGGGCTATCCCTCTCTAGGCATGGCTGTGTCTATGCCCCATCTTCAAGTCAAAACGAAAAAACAAAAGAAAAATGGCCCAGCCCATAGCTCTTTACTCAGCCTGAGGTCAGTCTTTCACAGGGGTCACCTACCCATAAATTCACTAGAGTCCCCCTATCCAGGCCCTTCTAATGGTGAGCCATCATGTCTAAACTCCAACACAAACAAGAATAACCTCAGCTGAGGTAAAAAACAAAAAACAAGGCTGCAGCAAAAGGAAAAGAAAACAGAAAAGAAAAAAAAAAAAGAAACCAACCAGCCTGTGGGGGTCCAAAAGAGCCCTGCCTATGGGAGGGTAGTGGGGGACTGGGCTTATCAGATCTCCCTCTCCCCCTGCCCAGCACCTACTTCTTAGTGACATTCCTCCACCAGCCACTCTTCTTGAATCCCAGCTCCTGTTCCAGAACTTCATCCAGTGGCAGTCCTCTGACCTCCTGTGCCTTCCTTCCCATGCCTCTGCTCTGCTGCATCCACTGTAGATGAGGGTCAGGAGGAGAGCCTCCAGTGTCCCAGTGCTGGAGTCTCTCCTCGACTGTCCCTCTCTGGGGCCAGAAATGCTCGGCATTGCTCCTCTTCCTCCAATCCAGAGTGAGCAATCACTCTGGAAGCACAGCACACTGCCACTTGCATCAACAGAAATCCTTTGTTCCACTAAGTTGAGTGCGGGGAGATTATTCTTTTTGTCAGGGGTTCTTCTTGTCTTAAAAGGCTTCCCCTGACAGGCTGCAATGTCATACCTCCCATATCATTACTTCTAAATAAGGCTTTAAAATTAATCATTCAATTTTCTACAAATGATTTGCAGTTATTCCTGATAGTTTCCAATATTTAAATACTAGGTAAACAAATTACTTAGCATTATTTTTACTTAACTGAACTGCTTTAATTGGAAGTGCTAAGTAAATCAATTACTGTTTAATAGTCATAGCTATTTATTACGACAAACTGCAAAATAAACAAACTCTTTAATTACATCCCATAATTCAATCACTGTCTTTAAACTTTATTTTAGTGCAACGCTGCCCCTCCCTCAACATGACTTATGAGATAATGTAACATCATAGTGAGAAAATAAATCCGGAAGTCAGCCAAAACTAGCCATCATATGCAGCACACTTAAGAGGCTGGAATGGAGTCCATTACTGTGAATTTCTATCTTGCAAATAAAATCCACACAAGAAGCTCCATTTAAAAAGTTTATTAGCTCAGGTCTCCTCTCAGCTGCCTTGCTCACTACAGTTATGACAACTGACCTATTTTTACTTTGTTTGTCTCGGGTGATAAAATCCATTTGAAAATCTGTAAGCATTAAACACCTACCTCAGGTGTTTGGGGTACTAGTCTGCTAAACTGTTGCAGCAGAGAAACTAAGATATCCTCCAGTGGCTTTAGAAACATACTCTTGAACTTTTCTTTAAACAAGCGCTGAAAGTGGGTCCTGATCAGCCTAGCTGTAAATGAAAAGAGGTTCATTCAGACTGGGGATGATCAATGGCCATAAAATGCATCACTGGCCCTTATGTGTAATTGGGTATGGATACCTATCTTCTTTACCCATATTAGTCCCAGCTTTGCAGGTTACTCTAACCTAACTAGGGTGAATCTGTTTGCAAGTGCACAGACATTCCCTCTGAACTGAGAAAATGCAGACACATGCCTGCAGTGGCGCAGACTAGAAGCCAGGAGGTGCTAAAGTGAACCCTCCCTTCCTTTTCATATTGGTGAGCTGAGGCGGGGGGATGGCCAGGCTCTGGCAGGATTAGGGAGGGGTTCCCCCACCCCCACTGCTTCTGACGAGTGAGGAAGCTGGAAGGGAGTTGATAACACAGCATTTATTAGCCCATCAAGAAAACAAAAGCCTCTCTCATTAGTTCAAGTTCTTCTTAACCAACTTTTTCCAAGGAAGGAATGGAGGGACATTACCAGCTGACCTGTTGATTAGCTCCAAAAAGCCCTAAGCAGACACTGTCCTGTTTGCCTTAAACGGACACCTCTCATCATTAGCTAGCAAACCACATGGTGGCTACTGTCCATGCTGTGAGAAAGAGGAGTGGGGGAATCCCTGCTTGAGCAGGGAGGAGGGGGTGGGGGGGCAGGGGAAAGCTAGGCAGACACTACTGTACCTGCAGTCTCTGCTGGAGCTTCATCCAGGGAGCAGAGGGGTTGGGCCAGCCCTGCTCTGGAACAGACAGCCCAGCCCAGGGCTGCAAAGCATCTGGGATGCTGGGAGACTCTGCTTTAAATTAAACCAGGAAGAGGTATGGGACAGACATTGCACAAACAGATTTGACTCAAATCAGTTAAATCTGATACTACATTTAACCAGGTTTATCTCAAACCAGTTTTAGCCATTTTCAAACTGGTTGATGTGCACTGAACATCTGTTCTGTTACAGGTTTAAACCAGTTTCTGATCACTTAAACTGGTTTATGTGTAATGTCTGTCCCTAGCCCTAGACCTAACTCATGCCTCTCCTGAGATGATGCACACATTCATAGCGAGAGACAAGAAGCTATGATCATGAACAATCTAACTAGACAAGAGAGAGAAAAGATGGGAGGACAAATAGAGAGAGCTAAAATAACTTCTGTAAGGTCATACAAAAGGTCAATGGCAATGGGTAGAACTGAGATTCCCTGATTTCTTGCCTAGCATTGAGATCATACTACCTCCTTATCAGCAGCACCATGAAGTCAAGTCATGCTATCATCCAAATCCAGCTCAAGGAAACACCTGTCACTAAAACTGTCCTGGCAAGCCCTAGTCATACATTACAGGTAGTAATCGCTTCAGCCTGGCTTTGCTTTTAATGCAGATTGACAGCAATGATCCCAGCAGCATCTAGCAGGATCCTCTTGTTTCCTCAGCACAGGCCTCTCCAAAGGATCTGGATTCCCTTCTGCCTCTTCTATAGCACTGCCATCAGAATGAGTCACATGAGAATCGCTAAACATTTCATACATGCTTATTCAGACCTCAGTCAACCATCAGCTACAAACCAGCCTAGAATCAGTTTGGGTTTGAAATGGTGAAACACAACAGGTTCTTTTGGAAGCCCCTTTTTTGCAAGGTGGTAGGACAAAGGCAGAAAGATATTGTGTGGAGGGTCTAAGCTACCTGTGGGCCTTAAAATCAATGCAACTCTCTGGGGAGCCATATGCACTAGGATCCACACTTTCCATCCTTTGAGTGGATGGACTAAATTTTGTTGTACTAATGGTTAAGGGGCCTGGAAGTATTACCTTTCTTCTACTGTCCTCCTTAGGGGTTTTCTGAAAGCTAAAGTCATCTGCCCCAAAGCGTTTGTGTTGGAGATGGCTGGCTGGGAAACAAGAGCTCAGTCCTATAAGAATAAATTTGAAGACACCCCCATTGTTTTCCTTACAGCATTCCTAGGAAACTAGGAGCTTTTGGGAAGCTTTTGGTAAAGAGAAGACAAATCACTGTAACACACTTTGGGAGGTCTAAAAAGCGAATATTCCTCTGGCTTGGGCACTCAGCTGATAACCAGACTTAGTCCGTTACCTGGCTTGATTCAGACCAGGGAGATAATGTTTGGTTTCCCCGACTCCCAGTCCATGTTCTATTCATCAGGCTATTCAGTGGGTATGTCCCACTGACTCCCCCAATTAATATTTTGTTGTGTTTATAAAATGGAATGGCTCCAGTAGGAGAGATCACTGTAGGAAAACCCCCAGTTTTTCTTTTTTTTTATTACCAGTTTTTTTCTTTTATTATTTAAAAATTAATTCCCTCCCCTTCTCCAACCATTTCTGACTTTCTCTCTGCCCTCTCTATCCCTTATAAGTGATTACAAATAGTACTAGGTAAACTAAGGTAAGTTCTTATACTCCCTTATAGTAACAAGCCCCTTTTATCTTGTAAATAGTGTTCTATTATGTTTGTATTGATCCATTTTCCTGGATTCATATTACATTTTGTATGTCAAGCCTCCATCTTGTGTCTCCTGCCCGGGTATAACCTATTGTATAGTATGTTGTAACTGTGACTCATCTCTAAGCAGTCTCGTGTAAATTGGTTCCTGAATGAATGCGAATGAATGAGGGTGCTTGAGGTACAATGGTAGCAGGATTCTACTGAATGATCAACTCAATGACCAGACCATCAATTCAATGACTGGACCATTGCCTTGCATTGACTCACCCAGGAACCACAGACCTCACCCAGGAACAGAGGCAAAACCCAGCATTTGAAAGATAAAGAACCTACAGGAATCCAACATTTGGAAGACAAAGACCATGCAGAAACCAGCAACCCCACCATTGTGTCTCACCAGACAATGAGGACACCTGGATCTGCACGTATGCATCTGAGCAGGACTGTCCTTGCCTGGACATGTCCTCCCCATAGGAGACACAGGTAGCCCATCCCTATAAAAGGAGTGGTAGAGTGTGATCTCTTCGGGATGCCCTCTCCATCTGGACCAGCACTACGCCATGCCAGCTATCCACCCAGAGGCCCTGCCGGCAACCCCCTCTGGACAACACCTTGCTGGAGAAGAACCCGACTGGCCATTGAGAATCAACTCACAGACCAGGATAGGTAGCTATCACCCACCTTTCTTCCCCAAGCAAAGGACCTGGACTCTGTCCCTATGCACCTTGACTTCAATCCCTCCACCAAGCCTTTCCTCTCCTCCTACCATTGTGTGCGTGTGAGTACTTGTGTGTACCAAAAACTTTGTGAGCTGTATAGTATATTGTCTGTCTAATAAAACTGATTTTTTTTTTTTACCCTGAGTTGGTTTCTGTCTTGCTGCAGGCTCCCAACTAAATCCCTATCTCTCTGACCTTCCTTTGGGCTTCATTCATCTCTACTGCCTCAATCTCCCCCGGCTCCAGCTTTCCCTCCCTCTCCGCTGACCTCCTGGCCCTACTCTTTGGTCTCCTAGCTCTAGCCCCCGCTCTGTCCCCCACCTCTGCCTTCTCCCTGATCCCTAACCCTCTCTGCATTCCTTCCCCGGTCTCTCCCTCCATTCCTACTTGTGTCTCTCTCTGCCTCTGCCTTCTCCCTGAATCCTGTCTCTCTCTGCCTTCTCTCCCCAATCTCTCTCTCCATTCCTGCTTGTGTCTTGCCACCTCTGCCTCCCTCTTCCTCCTCCTTGACCTCCCGGCTTTCCATTTGTGTCCCGCCACCTTTGCCTTCTCTCCGATCTCTCCCTCCATTCCTGCTTGTGTCTGCTTTCTCTCCCCAATCTTCCCTGCCTCCCTCTCCGTTCTCCGGCTTCCCCGTTATGCCCCATCACCTCTGCTTCCTTCCCTGATCTTTCCTCTCTCTTTCTCTCTCTCTCTCTATCCCCAGCTTCCCCGGTGTGCCTTGCTGCCTCCACTTTCTCCTTGATCTCCCCAGCACCTCCCATAGCATCTCCTGATCTCCTGGCTTGCCTCCACTGCCTCCAGCAGCTCCTTGCTTTCTTCCCCCAGCACCTGCAGCCTCTCCCTGGCACCCACAGCTTCCCCGGATCCCCCGCAGCCTCTCCCAGCACCCACAGCTTTTTCCCAGCTTCCCCAGACACACTACGCTGGCACCCGTGGCTTCTTCCCAACTCCTCCAAAGCCTTTCCCCAGCACCCGCTGCTTCCCTGGTTCCCACGCAGCCTCTCCCGGCTGCTGCAGCCTCTCCCAGCACCTACAGCTTCCCCAACCCAGTTCCAGATTCCCCGGCTCCCCTGCAGCCTCTCTTGGCACCTGCAGCTTTCTCCTGGCTCCCCCACAGCTACCCCAGCACCCACAGCTTCCCCGACCCAGTTCCCAGCTCCCCATATCTCCCAGCTTCCCAGCTCCCCCACAGGCTCTCCGCTTCGACTCCATCCTTGGCTTCTGTGCCAGCTTCTCCCCAGCACTGCTCCTCTGCCCTGCCACCTTCCAGCTTTTCCTTTGATCAATCAACTCCAATTAACCTTGAATACCCCAAGTCTCAGTGACCTCAAGTAACCCCGGGGCACAGTAACCTCAAATAACCCCAGGGAACAGTGACCTCAAGTAACTCCAGCCCCAAGTGACCCCGAGTAACCCTAGTGGCCACTTGACCTCAAGTAACCACAAGCACCAAGTTACCCAAATGCCCCCTAGTGTTAACACACAGCCACAAAAGTGCACGTGTATGTGCAAATAGTTTTGTATGAACCCATAGAGTGTTTGTGTAGTTTATGTGTGTGTGTATATAATTTTGTATCACGCCCTCCTGTCAAACAGTGCAATATTGAGATCCTGAGTGTTGATCTGGCGCATGTCAAGTCAACATCATGACACAAGAACTGACTGGAGAAAGCATTCACCTTGGATATGAGAGATCCAGCTTCAAGTACCTGCTCTACCTGACTTGGAGCATATACTCTTCAGGAACATTTACCCTGCCACTGTGCCAGTCCTGGAAGCATGACTGACTACCCAAGAAGAACAATGTAGCCATGCTGGAGGAGCACTGAGCCCAAGCCCAGCACTGCTCTTAAGCTCAGTTGTCCTGAGCATGCTTCCTGATACATGGTCAGGGATGCCCTGAGGCTGCTACATTGCCTCATTTCCAGGATTGGGTATGCACAGAGTGGCAGCAAACAGATGGGGTTGCTTCACAGAGGCACAGAAGCAGTTTAGACATGCCCTCTTTTGCAAGCTATTGGTTCTTTGGCACATGGTGTCCAGGTGTCTCTGTAAAGAGAAATTCCACCCTAGACCTAAGAAATTCTCAACACTTCGGCATTTTCTGACAACTTCCTTTCACCACATATTTCACTGAAAAATTCCCAACAGGCTCTAACAGTGGGCTCAATTCTCCTTTCATAACCACCAATGGATACTGGTAGAAATGAGATCAAAACCAGACTCATTATTATTGCCTGGAGCTTAATGCTGTGGAGTTCAGCTCCCAAACTATCCACCAGAAGCTCCTCTTTTGTGCTTGGATGCATGAAATCAGAGCTCTGTGATTTCCCACACATGAATCTGCCCATTTTGCTATTCATGCTTAAGGCTGATATCATTTTCCATTTTGCATATGCAAGGCTTGAATTGCTCCCCAGAGACCTTTAATATGGCCCACTGTGCAGTTATCTTTGCAAAAAAAGATTGGAGGTTACTTTCAGGTTACTTTCTTCCTGGAAGTATCAATTCAACTCCTCTTCGGAACATAAACCAGCAAAAATATCCTCCCAGGAGTGGCAAGGGAAAGAGTTTAACACTTTGCACAACAAACACAGTATTGTTGCTGCAATCTACAACACAAAGCAACTCAGTGGTTTTCATGGGTTCAAATCAAGTGAACATCAGACCCACACACCCAGCTGGAATACAGTGCTTGCTTATCCAGAAAAAAAGATCTGTGCAGCTCAGGTGGCTGCCAGTCCTGTGTGACCCAAATGTAAAGGGGACCATTTACACCACAGATACTGATCATGAGAATGGAACAAAGTGCTTGCACATCTCAGCTGATTCAGTGCTCCTTGTGCCCAGGCTAGTCCTCCCAGCTTCATCACAGCATGGACCACCATGGCAATCCATAGCCTCAGCCAGGCAGGTAGGTCACTACTCAGTCCACTTTCAGCCATCTTCACAGCTGGAGTTCTGATTCTCCAAGGTGCCTGTCAGTTATTATCCAAATCCAGATTCAGTTATCTTAATTAAAATCAGGCTTTATTGACATAGCAGAGAACAGACACGAGGGGAAAACTAGTTAGACTACTCTTCTCCTAACTCAGCAGATCACTCTGACAAATGTCCTCGAGCAGGCCTCAAACTTTCTTAACTAAACATGGGTTAAGCAGGATGAAAGCCTTACAGATAAAAAAGCCTTTTTGTAGTTCCCAGCTGGGCTGTAGTGAGTCCTTGTTTCATGGCACCAACATCCATGGGCCTTATCCAACAGAAGTTCTCCAAGTAGGCCTAACACGCACTGACTTAAGTTCAGTACTCACAGGGCAGGTCTACATGTGTGCTTTAATGCTCAGTACACTATTTTAAAGTGTCACATAAATATCTGACATTACACTAAAGCACAGTAAAATAGGCTACTGCACATTGTCACTAAAAAAGTGTGCAAATGCGCTAAATGTAATGCACATTATTAATGGTGCATTAATGCACATATAGATGCACCCACAGGTGCTTTTCTTCAAAAACATGGCTGTAGGAGGTGACCTTTTCTATAACAGACTAGTGGTTAGGATACAATAAAACCTGGCTCCTGGGCCCTCCTCACCTTGAAAGGTTCAAGACCACATCACTCACAGCAGTGCCCTCACCACCAACCTAGAGACTAAGCTGGTATGGGGAGAAGGTACCTGCCATTCTCTTTGAAGCTGGGCAGCTGTGGAGAGAGGAATGCAAGAGTGCTGGGGCCAGAGACAGTGCAAGCAAGAGAGAGCCTCTCTCTCCATCTCAGTGATGAGGGCATTCCCTGAAGGAATGGGAAGGCCTGTGTTCTTGTTACTGCTCCTGCAGCTGCTTCTATGGCTCTTTAATGTAAAAAGCATGAGTCAGTCACCCATGAAGGGATAACTTAAGCAGGGTGTTCAGGCTTTGAATGCTACATGCCCAAAGAGAGAAGGAGGATTACAGATAAACACCCCACTTCAGTCCTATCTACAGGCTGGCTCAGGCATCCCTATCTCAGCCTGCTACCTGATTTAAATCACAGCCTTTGGCACCCGACTCTTCCCATTTAATGTGTAGGAAACTTCAGTGCTTAAATTGGGTCTATAAATTCCACTCCTGCAGATGAGCCCTTGCTGCTAGCTGTAGGAAAGCTCAAGGCCACTCTACCTACATCCCTTGGTGAATTTTGCCTGTAGGCCTAGATCCCTTAAAGCACTGAGACACCTAACTCTTATGTACATGCCTAAATCCAATTAATGTCAAAGACATTTAGGCACATAAATATCTTTGTGGAGCTAGGCTTTTGTCAGAAAGAGAATTAGGTGCCTTTGAAGAACTGGCCTTTAACCTCAGGTTCTCCACCTGTCAGGTGGGGATATCAGCACACCCTACCTCACAGGGACATGGTGAAAGCACAGCAGAAAGACTGAAAGGAGCTCAAATGTCACGGGAAAGCAGACTACAAGCACCTGAGAAGCAGGTATGAATTTTGTATGAAGCCTTACACTAACAAGTATCCTTGATCCAGGGATGTAAACAGCTTGCTGATTGAAGAAATTCATGTAAAAATCTGACCTGCTGATTGACTTCACAAACCTTTAGAGACGGTTTCATTACTATGCAAATGGAGATGGCATTTCATGTAATAAAAATGCATCTGTCATGCTGAACATATAAAACACCAAGTGTTAACATAACCAAGATTTATATAGCAGGTTCTGTTCATATGAGCCAGGTTAAGCTATGTCTCCCACAGGAAAAAATAAGGGTTAATTACGCTTAAATCATTCTGTCTTCTTCAGCTGAAGTATTAATCTCCTATTGTACCAAACCTTTCAAAATTTGCTATGACACAAGGAAATTCTGACCTTGAAATGAAGGAGAAGGATTTCTGTGGAGACACCTGAAACATGCAGTGAATATGTTCTCACCCAGAATATCAGAACAAGAATGCATCAGTGCAACCCTTACGGCTAATGAATAAATAATGACATATACTGGACAATGGGGAAAACACACCCAAGGATGGCAAAAGATACAAAGAAGTGGATTTTCCTCTCACATCCTCTGGACAAGGTTTTGATATGCCACATGCCCACAGAAGAGTAAGCATCAGGGCTAATGAGATGGGAGAACTCTACTGAATAGGAGGAGAAGAGGCATGAGAAGAACCTTACACTGGGCATGTCTACACATGCATTTATGCTGGCTTAAATTTACTGTGCAGCAAATTACTTCACAGTAAGTAGGAATAGGCCAACATCTATACATGCAGGCATTAAAGCACATTAACATTGTGTGTGGACTGGCTTGGGACTAAAGTTAGTCCCAAGTCAGTTCACACACACAGAGCTACTGCATAGTAAGGCGTCTACATATGTGTTACTACACAGTAAGTAATCAGGCATAAATTTGACACCTCCATGGTGCAGGTATCAAATTTACACTCAAGTCAACCTAAGTCACCATATTTACTGTGCAGCATGGACATGCACGTGTAGACGCATGCCCATACTGTGCAGTAATTTTGATTACTGCACAGTAAATGCACATGTGTAGATGTGCCTACAGAGGGATAAGAAACCCTATTTCAGTGCTTCACTGGCTGTATGAACACAGCTCAGTTGCCCGGGCTGGCTCCAGTCTTGGAACTGGGCCTGGGACATTGTCAACCCAATACTCATACCTTCTGCCAGCTCATAGATGCATGGCAGGGCATGCAACTTTGGGTTTGGGGACCAGACCCAAATCATACCCTCACTGCCAGTACAGGAGGAGCTGGCAATCATGACCCTGGGCTCCATCTGAACCAGCAATGGTCTCCAACTATCAGCTGATTGTTGGCTAGCTCTGGGGATCCATTGAGCTGGTTCAAGTCCCCCAAGCTGGTCACTCACCAATTGATCATCAGCTAGATCAGGACTACACCAGGGCTCAAACCAGCCATAGTAAGCCAGCAAACAACTGCAGCTTGAACTAGCCAGTTGACAATCAGCTGGTAAGCAGCAGCACTGGGACCACATCTGGGTTGCCCATTGCTGTCCTGATGCTGCCAATGGTAAGCTGATTGTTACTGGCAGGGGCTGTACTGGGGTTGGAGCCCAGGTACATCCTGATCCTGCCTAGGATCGGTTGCATTGGGACCACACGGACTCAGATGGGCCCCAGTGTTGTCCTGCTTGGGAGCTGGCAGGACTGCACCAGGGCCCATTTGAGCCCTGGTGCAGTCCTGATGGTACCACAGTCAGCAGGAACTGCACTACAGCCTATTTGAGCCCTGATGTGGTTCACCTTGCCACACATCATGGAAACCAGCCACAAAATTATTACATATTTTTTGTGTAATAATTTTGTGCTTGGTTTCACTTTTTGTTATGCCATTAATTGCCTAGTTAATTGCATCTTAAGTCTAACATCTGCCAGAGGCCTAAGGCCACATCTAGATGAGCGTGGATGTCTGGTTCCCCAGGGACAAGTAGCAGCAGTGTACCTTGCACTGCAGCTATTTGTCCCCTGGGGAACACCTGTGCCACACATGCTTTTGGCGTGCGGCCAATTACCACAGAGGTGGTAGGGGAGACTGGAGCCAGCACTGTGCTGGCTCCAGCAGCCTAACCTGGGGTCCTGGGGTCCTTCTAGGGATGCAGCAGTGACAATCCTGCCAAGCAGAGCTTGGCTAGCAACCACAGTGCGGCTCTGTACAGCCTGGCTCCACTTTTTAGTGGCACGCACTGGCCATGCATGCGCTGTTCCATTTTTTTTTCCATGGGTCAAAAAAAACCATGGAAAAAAGAAACTGGAGCAGTAAATGCACAGGCAGTGTGCCCTTGCAGTGCGGAGAACACCTGACTGTGCAGTATGTGGTTCTGCAGACGTGTTTGTGGTTCACATACCGTGCAGCCGCGCTCATCTGAACGCACCATAAGTGTGCAAAATAGGCCCTAGGACCAGACGGAAGAGAGATGTGCATGCAGGATTACTCACAGGTGTGGCAGAAGGCCACCTCTGTTTCTCCCCAAAAACTCTGCTCTGTGACAATTTGGTTAAGATGGGCCCTGCAGAGGGTACACACCTTACCCTCTCTCTTTAGGTAACCTGAGCTAGATGCATTCCTGAGGGAGGGGAGAAACCTGCTCCCTTTTGCTACGTGACTAGCATCACGTACCTGGGTGAGGGGTTGGGCTCCCTGGGGAGCTAGGAACTGCCAGTCTGCCCAGCAACTAGTGATGCATTTCAAATTGGTTGGCTGACAGCCAACAGGTGCTGGCCTCCATTGGACCAGGTAAATGAGGTCATAAGGGCTATATAAGTTAGGGACTTCCCAGAAGGAGCGGGCAGCAGCCATGAGGAAGACTCAGAGAGAGAGAAGAGCTGGACCATCTGAAACTTGCTCTCTCTCTCAAAACTCATGATCAAGGAACTGCCTGCTTCCAGAGGGAATCTCCACCTGCCTCTGGATGATGCTTGTGAGTAAGCTACCTGAGATCTAACTAGATATATAGCTTGCAGTAACTCAGATGCGTGATCAAAGGCTACCCAGCCACCCTGTTTGCTCTATGGGATTTCTCTGATATTGCTCTACCCTGTACCCTATGCCAACCCTACCCCTCGTAACCAATAAAGTTCTCCTTTGTACCTAGCGTGAGAGACTTATTGGGTGTGGGTCTAGATTATGCCTTGAGGTCCCCTTGGTTCGGCTGTCTAAGGGAGACCACTACTTGTGCTTCCGACTGAGGGAAGCACCCCCAAGTGCTTGAAGTGAGTCAAGTGCCCTTGAGGGCTACTATGCCTGTGTTACCCAGGGGACACAGAGCCAGAATCAAGCCCAGCCCTGGGTGGTGGCAGTTTTTTACCCCAGGCTAGTGGGTGTGCTCCAGGAAGGGGGTCGGCCAGACATGAGGTGCCCCCAGGGAGCACTCGGATCCTGGAAAGTGGTCGGGTGCAGTGAGGTGGGTGGCTCAATGCAGGAGCACCCCCTACTAGCCCGCCACAACAGGTATCTGAGGGAGAAAATACTCTGGATATTTTTTCAATCATTTAAACTTGGATTGGACCAAACCATGGCAAATGGATGGGATGGATCTGTCTTGCATTTGTAGGTGGATAGAACACCCAATCCAGTGAGGCTTTTCTGACCTAACTGACATATGATTATATGAACATAATCACCACTCAATATCATAATATACAAATAGCTCCACATTGTATTGTTAAGCCTCATGTATGTAAAAAATAAAAAAAATTAAAAAAAGAAAGAAAGAAAACAAATGTATAATACCTATGCACTCTAAGAAGCATTTAAAAGTAGCAAGGAAAAATATGAATTGGGTCTGCTTACTTTACAAAAGGGCTTTAGGAAGAAGAGAAAACAAAAAGTGTGTTTTCAACCCATCCTGGAAATGTTATGGTACATCTGTGTATTTAACCGAAGTTAGAGGATGTCAGTTTCCAATGCAGAGGAGCTACTCAGTATTTTATGTAGGTTCTTTGTAATGAAAGTGGCTTGGTGTCTAACTCTCCATCACTATTTTCAGAAGAAGTGTTTGCAAATGATTAGCCCTGGAAGTTTTTGCCCTGCACTGTGATAATTTTAACTTGCTCCTGTGTTGATTTACCTTCCCATTAGTAGGAACTGGAAGAATATGGTTGAGAACAGCAATAGCCAAGTGTGTCTTCATTGGTTATCATTCAAATAAATGCTTCAGAGCACTGGATCTTGAGAAAAAATAATCCTGAGTTGTTCTTATTTAGAGTTGAATAAATATTTTTTGTCCAAACTTTCTTTTTTCAGATACAAATAGCTTTTTGGCTAATGGAAATTTTTGCCAATAATGTTCTATTCTTGCTGAAAATTGCGATATGAAAAAATATTGATTTTCTATTCTATTTCCCCAAGTGGATAAAGCCAAAATAATGTCAGTTTTATCAAAATTGTTCATAGGAAGAAAAATCAGATCTCAATTACTTCTATTCTTTTTAAACTTTCAACATGCACAAAGAGCAATTCTATACATTGTTGTAATTACTTTAGATTAAAGGGGAAAAGTCAGGAGAAATAAATGTAAAGGCACATCACTCAGTACAAAATCTGATGCTCCTGCCACATGTTGTATCAGCTTCACCTTTCCATATGGCAGCTGCCTCTGCAGACAAGTCTTGCAAATTTAAAGACACAGCACCCAGAACACAAGAAAAGATAACTGTTGTTTTTCTAAATGCACTAGAATCTTTTCCATACTAAGATATATCTTTAATGAATTTAATCCTTAATTCTTGGGATTTAGCTCATTTCTAGTTGTGATTATTCATGCATGCAGAGATCACATGGTATGCTTCTATTTCATTATTGAGTGGGTATGAAACATTTGAATAAGGTGTTTAATGTAGATAATTGATGGGCATATTTAAAACACAGTCCTACTGTAAAATCACTGGGTCCTCCATTGGTAACCTTTTGCCCTGTTGCAAACTAACCATTTAGTTCTACTCTTTGTTTTCCATTTTTCAGCAAGTTTCTCAACTGTGACAACACCTTATCAATCTCCCCACGACAATTTCACTTCTTAAACAACCTTGTCAGGCATTTTCAAGGTCCAGATAAATTACTCCAGCTGAATCTGCTTGACCCACTGTTCTATTGACAGACTTAAGGTATAGATTAGCTAGCCATGATTTTTCCTTTCCAGAAGTCTCACTTATTTGATCCTATCCTATCAGGTTCAATTAGGTTTGAAAATTTGGTTTTTAATTGTCCCTCTAATGATCTTACCTGGTACTGAATAAAGGCTATTAGTCTGCAGTCCCTAGACTGGGTTATGTGGGTATTGTTTGTTTAAAGCTAGGTGCAAATTTGCCACCTTTCATTCTGATATAGCATGTGATTTTGAGGAGAGACTATATATCTGTGTTAGCATCTCAGCCTTTCCTTTATGTCAGAATGTACCACCCAGTCCTTGTGATCTGTTTCTAGTTGATAATTGTTCACTATCTTCACTTTATTATCTAAAAAGTATAGGAGCAAGCCATGTATCTTATCCAGTATCATGTGTGATGAAGACAGATGCAAAGGAACAATTTAACTTCTCTGCAGTTTCTTTATCCTCCACTATTTGAATGACTTTTGACACGAAAGTGGGGGAGTATTAGCACTGAAAAGAAACATACTAACTAGGCCAGTCATTCTGCAAGAGAATCCCTCATGCACTTCTCTGCCAATGCATATCAGTCTTGACTATCACTGAAACAGATTTAACGAGCCAGTTTCTATGCAAGTATATCCCACGCGCACATCTTTGCAAATGCTTATCACACTTGGTTTTGACAGTAATTAAATTTTTATAGCACCTTAAGAGTGATGGATGAAGTTCAAAAGGTATGGAGTTTGCCTTATAAGCAATAAAGCTATTCTGACTCCAACCAGTAGAGGGCTGCAGTGCAGATCTAAGAGTTCATTATGAAATTTGAGGAAATGTTTGGAGCCAAAATATCTGATTTATTCTTGCATTAGCTAACCCACAGTCCAGGCATGCTTATTGCATTAAGACATTGCTAGGTGATTTCCAAGCCTATTTTAATGAAAATGTTCACACTGGTCCCAGTTCTCAGAATGAAATATTCAGCCATTACACATTAAGTGGTAGCTTTTTGATGTGGACATTGGACTACAAAGGTCATCTAATAAGATGACACAAGGGGCAAGCTGGAGAGCTTATTTTTTAAGAATACTAGTTTTGTCACTGAAAAATAATTAATCACAAGGTATTTATGTGACATGGCTACAGCCCAGTAACAAATCACTTGCTTTCTTCACTCCATTGGGCCTCACCTAATAAGCCAGATTTGAACCAATGCAGTTTTTAGCACCAATTATTCTTCCATGGCAGGTCTGGTGCTCAGTTGGTAGCCACTGTACTGACCCAGCCCACACTTTTCCTAAAATACACGATGGTACTATTAGTCATTTTGACTTCAGAATTATACATGATATGACAACTGAGGCTTACATATTTCCAGGATGATCTCCAGTAAGAGGAGAGAAGCGAGGCTCTACTCATTTCAGTGATTTATACCACCTGAAGCTCTCGTCCCCTTGAATTTAATGGAACTATAGCAAAATATATCATCAGTGGCGTTGATCTCACTGACTTCCAGAAGACTACACTTATTTATGTCAGCCAAGTTTATGTCAAATTATTCCAGTAAAACTTCTTTGTGTGTGGGACAGATTGGCATCCACTGAAGTTCTAGCCCATTGAGTCTTGACAGGGCACTGACTCACCTCCCCTGCCCCTTTTGCCATCTTTTTCTCTTCTTTAATTATGATGAAGAAGATTTTAAGCTAGGTTACAACAGATGAATCCATAAAATTATAGGACTGTAGGGATGGAAGAGATCTCAGATGGCCAGCTAGCCCCTCCTCATGCATTGAGAATCAAGTATACGTACACCACCCATTAGGGATGTTTGTCTGACCTGTTCTAGAAACCTCCAATAGAAGAAATCCCACAGCCTCCCCAGATGGACTGTCCCAGTGCTTCACTATCCTTACCATTTTTACAGTTTTCATAATAACAAATCTAAACCTTCTTTCATGTAAACTTTTTTCCTTCTCCTACCTCCAGCTGGCCATGGAGAACAACCGATCACCATCCTTTTTATGTCAGCTTCATTGATAGTGGAAGACTATGTCCCCTAATAATCTACCCTCTTTTAACCAAACCAAACGCACATTTTTCAATATTTCCTCATGGTCTGTTTTCTAAACCTCTTATCATCCTTGTTTGCCTGTGAACTTCCTTCATTTTTTTCTATATCTTTCTTAAAGCTTGGTGCCCAAAATTGGGCACAATCTTCCAGCAGAAGCCTCACCAGAATGGAGATAAGTGGAATAACTATCTCCCGTGTCTTAAATGCAACACATCTGTTAATGCATCCGAGTATGTGTTCTGCCTTTTCTTGCAACAGCATTGCATTATCAATCCAGATTTAGCTTGGGTTTCTTTATAGCCCTTAGTGCCTTTTCTGCAATAGTGTTGTCCAGTTAGCTATTCCCTAGTTTGTATTTGTGCCCTTGATTTTTTTTCCTTCTCATATATAATATTTAATAATTGTCCTTATTGACTTCCATCATCTTAATTTTAGGACACTTCCCCAACTCTTTTAAAGTGGAGGTTTAATTCTGATTCTGTTCTCCAAAGTGCCTGCAGCCCCTCCCAGCTTGGCGTCATCTGCAGGTCCTGTAAGCATACTCTGTAATTCACGCATCAGCTCTTTAATGAAAATACACCATAGAGCCAGCCCTGGGACAGACCTTTGTAGAACCCCACTTGAAATGCTGCCCCAATTTAGCAGTGAACCATACTTTTCAAAGGTTATTTTTGCAACACTTGTGCCTCAACTATGTGGTTATTTCATCTAGACTTTATTTTCCTTGTTTACTTCTGAGAATGTTGTGTGTGACAGTGTCAAAGGCTTGCTAAAGTCAAGATATAGCACATCTGCTGCTTCCCCCTGATCCATTAGGACAGTTATCCTGTCAAGGCAGGAGATTAGATTGGGTTGACAAAATCTGTTCTTGACAAACCCATGTTGGCAGTTTTTATCAACTTATTACCTTCTAGGTTTAACATGATTTGTTCTTGACAAATCCCTGCTGGCTGTTTTTAACCGCCTTATTATCCTCTAAGTGGCTATAAATTGATTGTTTCATAATTTATTCTATTATCATTCTGTATATTGAAGTTAGGTTGGCTGCTCCACAGTTCCCTGGGTCCTCCATTCCTTTCTGCCCCCCACTTCCCCCTCCCCACTTTTTTTTTTTAAAGAAAGGCACTATGTTTGCCCTTCTCTGGGCTCCTGGGAACTCCTTTAACCTATTCCTTATTCTGGCCTGTACGTCTGTTTCCACATACATTTAATCACGTTAAGTATCTAGTCACAATTAACTGTTTTTGTGGGAAAGTGGAAGCAATTCAGGCATCAAATATTGTCCACTACCTTTCATACCCTCTTTGTCCCAATATGTAGTGGACCTACATTTTCCTTTTGCTTCCTCTTACTTCTAACGCATTTACAGAACATTTTTTTTGTCATCTTCCCATCCCATTTTAGTTATAACGCATGTAGTCCTTCGCCTCCCCAATTGCACCACTGTATGTGTATGCTGTATGTGTATGTTTAGTACTTGCATACACAAGTACTAAATGACTGCATAGTAACCAGAGTTACTGTGCAGTGGCATTGCCAAACAGCTTTTAGGTGACACTGACTGCGCAGTAGCTCATTACTACTGCTCAGCAGCATCACATCATGCATCATACCACACAACACTACTGCTCAGTAGTAACGAGCTACTACGCAGTCAGCGTCTTGTGTAGATGCAACCTGCTATACTTGTCCTACATCCCTGTTTCCATCTTTCTGATGATTCCTTTCTAGTTTTCAGTAAGAGCTACTCTGACTACCATGTTGGTTTCTTGCTGTGTGACCTAGACTGCTCTGGAAGTACTGCTGGTTTTCAGCAATGTAGTAGAGGCTGGAGCTTGATCAGTTGCCTTCACTTTGGAAAAGGAGGATTGTGTATTAGGTCTGGCACTCCTTGTCAAAGGATTTGGGAAGCTTGCATCATCACAAATAAGAACCTCACTGTTACTTTTCCTTTTCAACATCATTAAGACCCCAGTCAGTTTTTTTTTAGTGAAACAGGAGCTAAAAAACCGCTGCATTTCTCAGATACAACATGCCCCATGTTGTATATATAAACATCTGTATAAGCAAGAGCTGCTCCTCCAAATACACTTTGCTTTCTTGGATGAAGAGGGTCTTACATTGATCTTGGATTCAGGAGACTGAAGTTCAATTCCAGGCTGTGCCACAGACCCCCTCATTGATCCTGAGTGTGTCACTCTAACCTTATTTATGCTGCCTCCAGGCTGAGCCCAGGGGTGGTCCTGACACAGCTGACTCACTGGTTCCTGCCCAGTCAGCCCCAAGCTCCAGAAAGAAGCAAGACTAGAAGGCTTAGAGTGACTCTGAGCACACATGTCTTCAACTGCTGGGTCTCAGGCATCCTAAGGCAGGGGCACTGCCTCAGGCCCAGGCTCAGTCCCATACGAGTAAGTGGAATAGACTTCAGTGTAGCATAAAGGCAGCATAGATATGGCCTTCATGTCCTTGTTTTTGTGTATAGGGGTACTTTCTTGTCTGTGTCTCACCTATTTAGACAGCAGGCTGTTTGGGGCTGGGACTGTCTATTATGCTGTGTGCATAGAGAAGCCTGCCTAGTGGACCTCCTTAGCTGCTATTAGGATTACAACAGCCATGCAAATGCTTCTGGAAAGCCAATAGGAAGGGAGACAGACAACCATTCTGCCCCTGTTCAGATGTGTGCGAGCACTAGGTTTTTGCAGTGTGCAGCCAGCTGATTTCATGGATTTCATAGATACTAGGGCTGGAAGGGACCTCATGAGATCATCAGGTCTAGCCTCCTGCCCCAGGAAGTCAGCTGGGGTCAAATGATCCCAGCAAGATAAGCATCCAAGTGTTTCTTAAAAGTATCCACAGTAGGTGCTTGCAACACCTCTAGGGGGAGTCTGTTCCAGGCCTGTTCTCTTGACTTCTAATTAGGCGCGTGGCTCTCCTCTGGACTC